>NC_089580.1:136603166-136961071 GCF_019320115.1 Miscanthus floridulus | reverse complement strand
GTTGAGGACCTGGCCCAGAGTGAAGGCACCAGCTGTGATGAAGAACTTGCCAAGGAAGCAAACACCGCCATCGGGGGCGGTGCCGCTTGCTCCGATGATGAGGTGGCTCCTGCCACTGTAGAGCCTGAATCGCACATGACGCTGCCCCCTACCTAGTGCACCAGCTATCGTGGGGTCAAAACCATGGCAAGCATTGTTGTTTGAGTCAGTGTCAGAGTGTGTGTCTCTGGTGGCTCAGGTGGACTCAAGAACACAAGAATCACAGAAGGACGCAATGGTTTATCCTGGTTTGGGTCGATCGGTGCCCTATGTCCAGTAGCTGATGATCCTTATACTCAAGAGCACCCAAAATTGGGGGTTATAACAGAGTGGATAGGAAGAGAGAGAGAAATTTGGAAGGGGGTTAGCTCGGTGCTAATCCTGATGTTGCCTCACTGCTAGTGGAGTCTTCCCCTCGTCGGAGAGGAGGAAGATGATGGGATCAGTGGTGGAGCTCTCAATGCCCCTCTCTGGGTCTGCTCACGGTGCTGAGCAGGAGCGGATGAATCAAGAATGGAATGATCTGTCTGGGATCATCCTCCCCCTCTAGGATCCGACCTTACCCATTATATATCGAGATAGGTCGGTAAATGGCGGTTTGGGGTTGAGCCTATGGTCTACATGCGCTAGAGTCTAGGAGGGTCTTGCAGCGACGCTCTATGGACCGTGGCGATGCTGGAGCGAAGAAGCCTTAGGCATTGTCCAGCTGGCCTATTCTAACACTAAGTGTGGCTATGTCGGCTTGGACCGTCTCTCTAGGCACACCTTTCTAGAGTCTTCTTGGTGGCAAGGGAGATCAGCTCTAGGGGCTAACGCGTGGGCTTGAAAGCCCCGAGCCCCCAGAGGCCGAGGAGAGCTTGTCTTCTTGTGTCATGCCCTGTGCGTGACCCTGTCGGGGGAGCGGCCGGCAAGGCCGCGCCCAAAGTGCTGCATTGAGGAGCCCCCAGCCTCGTTGGCTCGGGCATGTCTTCTTGTGCCCGAGCCTTGGCTAGTGACGTAGGTCGAGCAAGAGCCGAGGACCGGGCTCGGGTTTCCCGTCGATTGGGAGCCTGAGGCTCGGGCGAGCCCCCGAGTCCTGAGCAGAGGCCTTGTGTGCTCAGGCTCGGGCTAGTTCCTTAGTTTGAGGGTGCGCGTGAGCGTACCCGATGGGTATAGCCCCCGAGCCTGGGCGGTCCTGGAGGGATCACCCAAGGGGTCTCTTCGGTCGAGAACCATAGATCCCAGGCTTAACATACCCATATGTTAGGATCTCGTTAGGAGGCTGATATTTATGAATTAGAATCGAGTAGAGTTAAGCCTAGGTTCTCAAAGCGTCTTCAAAAGTCTGTATAGCTCTTGTATCCTTTCTTTTGTAAAACATTGAGTTATCAATATAATATCTTCTCTAGTTCACTTGAGCGTGTCATTGTTGTGCAACATACTTGTTATAGTTGCTTTGATATCTAGTTCGACCTTAGTTGTATAACTATAGTCTTAGCTAGTATAGTTGATCCTTCTCTAGGGTTTCCTTGTTCATATTAAATGCTCTGTTCTATGTTGCATAGGATTAGACAATATTCAATAGTGTAAACCTGGTGTAAGATCCCTGTCTACCGTATGTAATCCACCATGTTCGGGCCAGTTCTTAAAACATAGGGCTCTTTGCGACATAACCCTTCTCATCCATTTCTACTGCTAGTTTTTGTCATGCTTTGAAGTGCTATAGAAGCTTGACCATGCTTTATCTTACTCTTGGTTGTACTTCTAAGTTCGATACTTGTGTTGGTCTTCAGTAATAGAGAAGATCTTAAGAAACTTAGTACTCACTCGCTATCCTTCCAACTAGCTATCCATTTATCTTAACTAGAACATCAGGCGCGCTTTGTGCGCCCTGCCATGACTTTAATTACAAATATTAATATCCACCGCGATCAAGAGTTAAAGACATATATAACCTCATAAAGGCCCAAGGAGATGATATCATTAAGATCTAAAAACAGACACATGAATGAACTGGTATAGTTAAGAGCTCATCATATTTCCATATCTAAAAACGGACACATGAATGCTGATAGTAAGCCGTACTTTTTCAGCCAACGACATATTTTTCTCTCACAACAAATCAGCCAACAGTACTTTCAGCATGGCTTATAGCCAAGCGAACAGGGCATAGATAAAATCCGTCCTATTTCATTATCAAGATTTAAAATCAGCATAGCAAATTATACAGAGAGCCCAACCATCCGATAGCAAATTAAGAATTTAAGATCTCAAAATAAGCACAAGTAGCTCAAGCACAGCGCTGAACCGGAGCTAATACAAAACAGCAGGAACCTCAACACAAACATTTAAAAATTGCCAACGTATACAAATCAAGCTAGCCACCATACTTGGTATCAATTAAGATTACAGGATTCAAATGCATTTATTTCATGCTCTTACTGTGTTCACAAGGATACCACGCGTAGAAATGTGGCTGAAATCCACATTCACCTAAAACATGTAATAACTATGAATCCTGCATCTGGCATCATGCATCAATGACTTGGGAAAACGTCCAGATCATCTAGAGCTCCTTGGTTGTGCAAACACCCACTTGGAAATTATTCTAAAGTGCTCATAAAATGAATTTTGACAATTACATTACATAGTGTTCATCCGAAGTCTTAGTGGTTGATCACCAAAAATGTCTATCTGCTTACAATTTTCATTTCTCCTTCGTGCTGCATGCCTTAACTTACCACCAAGAATAAGATTAAGAAGAATCAGGTTCTAGTTCAGACAAAAATGTGCCAACCAGATTTAAGGAGTGGATAAGCAAAAAGTTGATATCCACGTCTATAAGGACCTAGGAAAAAAACATCACTGGAGATTCTATGTTAAATGCTTGGTGCAAAGGATTGTGTCACTTGTGGAAGAATATATATAAAACCTGGATAAATCACTTGTTCACGCCAAACTGGCTACAATGCCCAAGTCAATGCAGCAATGCAATATACTGCTCTAAAAAGCAAACTTTTCAGTTTTTGGAAATAATATGACCAGTGCATCATGTCAAACATCTCTCCACAGCACTAATGACAATTATCATGTAATACCATCGGTGTAAATAGTATAGAATTGCTTAAAGACACTTCAGGAAATGGATGTATTTAACTGTAAGAGCAGGACATGCACATGAATTCAGAAGGCATAAATAAATAAGGAATTCATTTCCATCTTTGACAAATTCAATGGGCATGCGGAAAAGATGTGATCACCTCTACTTATCTAAATGGATGGAAAGGGATACTGAAATAAGAGTATTTGAGGTCACGACTTGGTTTGGTTAATCATGTAAAATCAAAGCATACAATGCTGAGTGTGCAGTCCTTTAATCACTGTGCTCATCACATTATTTTTTAGTGACTATATGAACCAAAATCTGTGAACAATATAAAATGATATAGGTGATCACAATAAATTTAGAAAAAAAACAGCATGTCATAACTGAACATCCTTAAAAATGATCTTTCGGGTAACATAGGTGATGAAGGTACATATATTGTCTGATCAGAACTCAGATACACTCTGAACTAAAATTCATCAAATTAGATCAAGTGTAAGTCTTATCATTTGCCTGTCCGATACTCATAGTGATCTTGTTCTCTCAACCATGCAGACAACCTATCAATCATCAGTGAGGAATGTAAGTATGTAACTTGTTATCCATAGTAGTAGAGTAAACTACAATAATATTTCACTGAATAAAAGGTGGCATTGTGAAAGGAAAAATTAGCTAGCAGACATATATCATCAGTAACTACACACAGTAGCTTCTCATGAAGCAAACTGCAGACCCATTTCTTACTAATGACTTAGATGGACATGCTCGACAATAATCTAAGAGTATGGCCTCACCCGGTAAACAATACAGGCGCAAAAACATCTTCAACCATTACTGCCAATAAATAACACCAATGCTCCTAGAAGAACGCAATGTGTCGGGTCATAAACCCGGGGTCCCTAATGGGCCCGTTTCCCAGCAAAAGCTCGGCCCAGCAGACGACATTACGAACGACGCGCAACTCCTAGGTCGGCCCAGATACCTAACGACAAGCCGGAAGAGCGATCCAGTCTCCGACCGAAGGCCTGGCCAAGGAGGGGATGACGCTCGCTTCCGACTCCGACCCGTTTCTCTGACCGGAAGGCCTGGCCAAGGAGGGACGACGCTCGCTTCCGACTCCGACCCGCTTCTCCGACCGGAAGGCCTGGCCAAGGAGGAGACGACGCTCACTTCCGACTCCGACCCGCTTCTCCGACCGGGAATACACCAAACTTCTGCTTACGTGCTCTTCTCCGACCGGCGCAGTCGGAGCCAACTGGGAATGACCGGCCGGGGACGCCCGCTCGGTGAGGACCCAAGAAATCAGGCAGAGCAGATAAGGTAAGGCGCTCAAGTCAACCACAATACCGAGGACCACCCTGCACACCTGCAGGACAGTACTGTTAGGCCATGCTAGAAGGGTACTTTGCAGCCTTCCAGACATGTTGAAAGGTCCTAATGGCTAGAGGGGGTGAATAGCCTATTAAAAATTTCTACAACAACACTTAACAAACCGGTTAGGCAATTATGAGGCGAAGCAAGTGTTGCGCTAGCCTACTAAAAAGCAGCCACCTACCACAATTCTAGTTTATATAGTTTCTATCCACACAATAGCTATGACACTACACTAAGTTAGAGTGCTCTCAAAAGCTAACTAAAGAGCCACACTAACCAAACTAACAAGCTCTCACAACTAGCTACACTAAAGAGCTTGACAACTAGTTGCGTAAAGTAAAGAGAGTGAGCAAGAAGGTTATACCGCCGTGTCGAGGAAGGAGCCAATCAATCACAAGAATGAATAACAATGAGGACCAATCACTCGGAATCAAATGATTTTTTTACCGAGGTTCACTTGCTTGCTGGCAAGCTACTCCTCATTATGGTGATTCACTCACTTGGAGGTTCACGCGCTAATTGGCATCACACACGCCAAACCCTCAATAGGGTGCCGCACAACCAACACAAGATGAGGATCACACAAGCCACGAGCAATCCACTAGAGTACCTTTTGGCTCTCCGTCGAGGAACGTCAAGAACCCCTCACAATCACCACGATCAGCCAGGACAATCACCACCCTCCGCTCGACGATCCTCGTTGCTCCAAGCCATCTAGGTGGCGGCAACCACCAAGAGTAACAAGCGAATCCCGCAGTGAAACATGAACACCAAGTGCCTCTAGATGCAATCACTCAAGCAATACACTTGGATTCTCTCCCAATCTCACAAAGATGATGAATCAATGATGGAGATGAGTGGGAGGGTTTGGCTAAGCTCTAAGGTTGCTATGCCAATGCAAATGGCCAAGAGAGTGAGCTTGAGCCGGCCATGGGGCTTAAATAGAGAGCCCCCACGAATAGAGCTATTGGGTTCCTCACTGCACTAAACAACGGCCGACGGACGCTGGACCTTAGCGTCCGGTTGTGCAATGCACGCCACATGTCCCCTCTTTCAAATACTGAGCGCCTGATCCCAATGGTCAAGTGATGACCACACGCTACTACGAAGTGACGGACACTAGGACCTCAGCGTCCGGTCGTTTCCAGTAAGCATCAGAAATTTTTCATGACCGGACCTCGACCGGACTCACCCAGCGTCCGGTCACTCAGCGTCTCCTCTGTGCACTGCCACGTCAGCCGGACCGGACGCACCCTGTCAGTGTCTGGTCACCAAGTGACCCAGCGTCTAATCGAAGACCGACGCCAGCGTCTTTGCTATATCATTGATCGGACGCACCGGTCCCACTGAGACCAGCGTCAGCTACACTTACATGACCTAGGCGTGACTAACTCCTTTTCAACTCTATCTTCTTCATCTTTGCTCAAATGTGCCAACCACCAAGTGTATCACCTTGTGCACATCGTGTTAGCATATTTTCACAAACATTCTCGTAGGGGTGCGTTAGCAACTCACTAGATCCTAATGCATATGCATGAGTTAGAGCATCTAGTGGCACTTGATAACCGCATTCGATACGAGTTTCACCCTCTTAATAGTACGGCTATAGTCCTAAATGTGATCAACTTCCGAAGTGTCTCGATCACTAAAAACGAAAATGGCTCCTAGCCAGTTATACCTTTGCCTTGAAGACTTTGGGTTTTCTCTTTTTCTTTTCAAGTCCAAGCGCTTGATCATCACCAGAGGCATCACCATCATCATGTCAATCAGGTCTTCATTTGCCTTCACCACTTGGAAATGTTGCTACCTATCTCATGAGCACTTGATAACTAGGTTAGCACTTAGGGTTTCATCAATTCACCAAAACCAAACTAGAGCTTTCAATCTCCCCCTTTTTGGTAATTGATGACAACTCTTTCACAAAGATATGAATTGAAATTCAATTGAATCCATGTTGCTTGTCCAAGCATATTTACTATGTGTAAAAGGATATGGACAAGTTTCATGAACTCCATATGGTAGCAATTGTTCCCCCTACATATGTTCTAAGAGTTAGGATTGTAGCTTGCACATATGCTTAGATAGGAAATATAGGAGACAATGTCTACCAAATGATGCTAAGGTATAAAAGATGGACTTTTAAGTGATACCAATCAGAGTGCACCAATATACCATCCTTAGCACCATGATTAACTCGATACCACTTAGAAACACTTGGAAATGAAATCACTAGATAAACTTATGCATGCTAGATTTTCATTTCATCATTCAAACCTACAACTAGCATACACCACATAAGCATGGATATTGAAATTTAAAACTTGTGCCATGCAAGCAAACATATGAAATGCACATTCAAATGCACCATACAAGTTCATAAGCTTGCTCCCCCTACATGTGTGATCAAAATTTTAATTATCCCTTTCCTTGTCATATCTCCCCCTACGTCAAGTTCCCCCCTACGTCAAGTTCTCCCCCTTTGTTGTCTTTTCATTATCTTAGTACACTAATATCTTTGTTTTTCTCCCCATGTACTAATATCACTAATATCTTTGTTTTTCTCCTCCTTTGTCATTAATGACCACAAAGGTTCAAAATGTAGATAGGTTGAGATTATCAATGTCAATCAATGGGGTGAGGATCATTTTCCCAAATTTGGTCCAATCTAGAATACTTCCCAAAGATATTTAACTCAGTTTGATCCAAGGACAAGCTTCTTCACACCTCCAAATAAGGGTTATCTTGTACCATGTTGAGTTAAACACTTAGAGCTCATTTTCTAGATTAAACACTAGGTTTACAAGCCCACAAACATGTCATATGCTACCACTAGATTAAAATAAGCATAGAAGCAATAGTGATACCATACAATCATCAAATTCATTTGATTTTCATGAATGAGCCTATTAAATGTGAAAGATGTCTAGATGCACTAAACATGTCCTTAGTAAGGATGTATGCCATTATCGGTACGGGACCCACAGGATACCCCGCAAGGAAGGAAGAAGACCTAGTCCAATTAGGATTCTCCTCCTATAATCTTAGTAGTAGTATTACTCTGTAATCCTACTAGGAACTCTCATTGTAAACCGACTAGGATTCTGGCCTCCTAACTATATAAAGGAGGGCAGGGCACCTTGGATTGGGAGTTCAACAGAGCAATTGTATGACACAACACTTCATAATCAATCCAACGCAAAGGCCAACACCGACTGGACGTGGGGTTGTTACTCGATCAGCGATCGAGGGCCTGAACCAGGATAAATCGACTGTCTCTTGCGTTAACCATCGAGTTTAGCATACGCTGAAGCCCGAACATACTACCCGGGTACCCCCGTGGCAGGCTATTGGTGGTAAAACATCGACAGCTGGCGCGCCAGGTAGGGGCTTTCGGTGACTTTGCATCCGAGAGCTTGATGGACCTCGACAACATGATCTTCTCTAAGGGATCAACCTTCATCTTTGGTTCATGGATCTACAAGGCAGGCAACGACGGCAAGCTCCAAGGCCGTCTCCTTGAAGAATCAGATCATCACCAGGATCATCCTATTTCGACGATAACGATAGATCAGCTTGCTGGAAGATTCGCACAGCTCAATCCAACTCAGTTCTTGCAAGATCACGTATCCGATTCAAACTCAAGTTCTGCTTCCGAAACAAAATCTTTTTCGAGTTCTTTCGGGAGACCGAATTCTTTTCTGACAAAGCTCCGGGACATGACGTCAACCTGTCAAGAATACTACTCGGAATACACCCAGAATACTTCAAAGAAGTCAGATCTTTTACCGTTCAGACTCTACAACATGGCAACATCCTATCAGACATGGCACGAAGGATCCACTTATCCCAGGCTTAGAATGCCACTAAAAGGAGCCCAGGAAGGCCTCGTTTTAACCATAACATCTCAAGACTACATCATTCACTCGCTAGATACCGTTCCTGAGAATGACGATGCCCAACTAATCGATGACACGACAATAGCAATTCTACCTTACCAAGAAGGAGATTCCATCTATGACTTTGAGACCTCTACTGAGGTCATCAATAGCCCTGCCAGAACAGAAATCAACAACAATGATAGAACAACTCACGCTAGAGAAATACTCATGATTTGCCGTCCCCAATCACCATTGATCCCCCTAGAAGCACCTGACGTAAGATCTTCAGACGAATCCGAGTCCAATATATCACCATTCATCCAGGGATACGATGGTGAGACTGAGAGCCAGAGGCAAGCAAGAGAAAGAAAGAACAAATTGAAACAAGGACGGCAACGCCGTGCGAAGCAGCGGAAAGACACATGGATCAAATACGAATTAGACCTGGCAGAGTACAATAAAAGAAAATTAGAGCGGGAGATCGAAGAAGGACGAGCAACGAATACTCCCTACGACAAGATCCGGGAGGCACTAGAAGAACTCAGGGCGACCTCACACCCCAATGAGAAACAAGAACAGCTTCGAGATTTCCTCCGATCAACAATCTTTAAAATGAACGACGAAAAGGCAACATCTCATGAACAAGAAGACCAAAATCAAAGGAAGTCCGCTTTCGAAAGACTAGGACCAAGTGGAAGTCACTACGGAGGAAGCCATAGAAATCACAGTCAAAATAACTGAGTTGAGCAACCAAGAAAGGACAGGAGCAGAGCACCTACTCGGATGGTCACACAAAACTACTCTTACCAAGACGATAGCTGGCAAGAAGGGGGTGCAGAGTCAGAATATACAGAAGCCAGAACACACGATAGATTTCCCTGTTTTGCAAACAGACTTGCATCGATTCGACTGCCTCACAAGTTCAAGCCGTCCAACCACTCCAAATACAACGGCAAGACTGAACCAAAGCAATGGCTCAGGATCTACTCTCAATCGATTGAACTAGCCAGAGGAGACGATGACATCAAAACCTTGTTCTTTCCCATGGCCCTAGAGACCATGCCGCTTCAATGGTTTGACAAATTAAATCCTAGATCAATCAGAAATTAGGAAGACTTACAAAGAGCCTTCTACAAAAATTTCATGGGAATTATTACACATCTAATCACCCACGCAGAATTAAAAGGACTCAAGCAGAAAGGAGGTGAAAGTCTCAGAAATTACTATCGATGATTTGGCGAACTACGAGCTCAAGTACATGACATCACACAATGAGAAGTAATCGAAGCTTTCTCTCACGGAATCGTGGCTAGGTGGCAATTCCAAGACTTCTGCAAAGAAAACCCAAGAAATAACGAAGAATTCAGAAGAACAGTAGAAAAGATGATTACGGCGGAAGAAAAAACGAAAGAGAGATTCTCGGAAAGGAACAACAGAGACAACCCAGACAGGCAAAATCCTTGAAACAACAGACATCAGGAGAGAAAGTGAGGTCCAGACAACACGGTAGCAATGGCTGACAAATCAAAGAAATTCACCAAGCCCAGAAGATATGACGACATTGAGAACATGCGTTGCCCTTTGCACCCCAATGGGAGGCACACCATCGGAAATTGCTACACCTTCAATGAAAGGTACACTAGAAAAGATAGTAAGGGAAACAATAAAGAAGACAATCAGAAAAAAGGAGACAGCCATGATGATAAGGGATTCCAAAAATCCAGAGGGACAGTAGCAGTAATCTTTGCCGGGATTCCAAACTCTAGAAGCAAACATCAAGAAAAGTTAGCGCTACAAACAATTATGGCCGCAGAACTCGCTACACCAAGATATCTCAACTGGTCAGAGTACCCAATCCAATTCTCAAGAGAAGACCAGTGGACCAGCGTGGGAAACGCAGGCCATTACCCATTGGTTCTAGATCCGACCATTGCCGGCATGACTATCACAAAAGTACTAATTGACAGAGGAGCAGGACTCAACATCATCTTTTCAGAAACTCTAAGGAAGATGGGACTACAACTCACCGGGATGATCACACCAACAAGTACACCTTTTTACGGCATAGTACCCAGCAAAGCAGCAATGCCACTTGGACAAATCACTCTACCGGTTACCTTTGGGATTGCCTCAAATTACCGCACAGAGTTCATCAAATTTGAAGTCGCAGATTTTGATTCCTCATATCATGCAATTCTTGGGCGCCCAGCACTAGCAAAATTCATGGCAATACCGCATTATCCGTACCTGTTGCTTAAAATGCCAGGGCCTAACGGAGTTCTTTCTCTTCGGAGTGATTTAAAGCGCGCAGTTGACTGCGACGTACAGGTGATCCAAATTGCAGCAAAGGCACAGGCAAACGATGGGAGAAAAGAAATAGCCACTGTCGCCGCAGAAACAAGCCAAGAGGAACTAGAGATACTAGCTAAGAGACCAAGCATCCTAGCACCACCAAAAGAAGCCAACGTGAGGCAAATCGACCTAGGCACCGGTGATCCTACGAAAACAGCAACCATCAGTGCCCACCTATCGGCAAAATAGGAACTCGCGCTCACCAACTTTCTTCGGGACAACAAGGACATTTTCCCTTGGAAACCGGCCGACATGCCAGGGGTCCCAAGAGAGTTGGCTGAGCACGGAATTGATATCAATGAAGGCTCCAAGCCTGTAAAGCAATGACTACGATGATTCTCTCCAGACAAGAAGGCAGCAATTAAAAAGGAAATTACAAAACTAATGGCAGCTGGATTCATCAGGGAAATTCTCCATCCAGATTGGCTAGCAAATCTAGTTCTAGTACAGAAAAAGAACATAGACGAGTGGCGCATGTGTGTTGACTACACAGATCTCAACAAACACTGCTTAAAAGATCCCTTCGGGCTACCACGCATTGATCAGATAGTTGATTCAACAGCAGGATCTGCCCTACTATCTTTTCTCGATTGCTATTTCGGGTATCACCAGATCGCATTAAAGGAAAAAGACCAAAGCAAGACATCTTTGATCACTCCATTCGGCGCCTACTGCTACAGGACAATGTCATTTGGGCTCAAGAATGCTGGAGCCACTTACCAAAGAGCCATCCAAACATTACTCAGTGATCAGATCGGCGAAAACGTAGAAGCATACGTGGACGACGTGGTTGTAAAAACAAAGAACCTGGATACACTGATTGAAGACTTAAAACAAACCTTCGAGAACCTGAAGAGGTGGAGGTGGAAATTAAACCCAAACAAGTGCGTATTCAGAGTTCCCTCAGGACAACTACTCGGATTCTTGGTCAGTCATCGTGGAATAGAAGCAAGCACCAAGCAGATTCGAGCAATAACAGAGATGGGCCCTCCCTAAAACATCAAAGAAGTACAAAAACTAACAGGCTGCATGGCGGCACTCAACCGTTTCATATCAAGACTCAGCAAAAAAGGGTTGCCTTTCTTCAAACTACTAAAGAAGACAGATAAGTTCGAGTGGACAGAAGAAGCCAATGAAGCTTTCAAGAAACTTAAGGCATACCTCACCTCCTCACTAGTACTCACACCTCCAAAGAAAGACGAACACATGATGCTATACATTATAGCAACTACTACTGTAGTCAGCACAGCAATAGTAGTGGAAAGAGAAGAAGAAGGGCGAATGTATAAAGTACAATACCCAGTATACTATATCAGCGAAGTGCTATCAGAATCAAAAATTCAGTATCCGCATGTGCAAAAACTACTCTACGCCCTACTGATTACTTCACGCAAGCTTCGTCACTACTTTGAGAGCCACAAGATTACTGTGGTGACAGATTTCCCACTAGGAGACATCTTACGCAACAAAGATGCAACAGGACGCATATCCAAGTGGGCGGTTGAACTCGGTGCTCTCAACATCGATTTCACCCCGCGGAAAGCAATTAAATCTCAAGCCCTTGATGACTTTGTTGCTGAATGGACAAAAATTCAACAACCAGTATCAAGCGCCATCCTTGACCATTGGAAGATGTACTTTGATGGATCACTTAAGCTAGGCAGAGCGGGCGCAGGCGTTCTCCTAATTTCACCAGATGGAAGACAACTAAAGTATGTCCTTCAGATATTATGGCAAGCCACCAACAATGAAGCAGAATACAAAGCTCTCATACACGGGCTAAAAGTGGCTATTACACTCGGAATCAAGCGACTACTCGTATACAGCGATTCGGTAGTAGTCATCAACCAAGTCAACAAAGATTGGGATTGCACCAAAGAGAACATGGGTGCCAACTATGCTGAAATCCGAAAACTCAAAAAACACTTCCAAGGACTAGAAATTCTACATGTCCTGCGGGACTCCAACATTGCTGCAGATGTTCTTGCCAAGCTTGGATCCGACAGGGCAGAAGTCCCACCCGACGTATTCATAGAGAAGTTACCAGCTCCTTCTATCAAACAACCTGGTGAGACAACCACAGAACTCACAGCCAAAGGCAACCAGATTTTGGTGATCAACACATCATGGACACAGGTTTTTATTGATTACATCAAAGAGAATAAGTTGCCAGCGGAAAAACAGCAAGCTACATAAGTCATCCGCAGAAGCAAGAATTACGTCCTAGTAGGAGACAAGCTATATAGAAGAGCCGCATCATCAGAAGTACTCCTAAAATGCGTCTCATTTGAAGAAGGCAAACAAATCCTAGAAGAAATACACTCAGGCTGCTGTGGAAATCACGCGGCTTCAAGAACACTAGTCGGCAAAGCATTCCGCACGGGTTTCTACTGGCCAACCGCTTTAAAAGACGCAGAAGAACTCGTCAAAAGATGCAAAAGTTGTCAGATGTTCGCAAGACAAGCTCATGTGCCAGCCCACAACCTCATCTACATTCCACCAGCTTGGCCTTTCTCCTGCTGGGGGCTGGATCAAGTGGGACCTCTCAAGAAAGCAAAGGGCGGTTTCGAGTACATCTTTGTAGCAATCGACAAGTTCACCAAGTGGATCGAATACAAACCACTCGCATAATACAGCGTAGCCAAAGCGGTCGAGTTCATCCAAGATATTATGCACCGCTTCAGCATGCCAAATCGAATCATCATAGATTTGGGTTCTCCCTTCACAGCTACAGAATTCAAAAGTTGGGCACAGGATTGTGGCTTCAGTATAGATTACGCATCAGTCGCACATCCAGAAGCCAATGGACAGGTAGAAAGGGCCAATGGACTCATACTAGCCAGATTAAAACCAAGATTGTATGAAGAACTAGTAGACTATGGATCAAAATGGATCGAAGAATTACCCAAAGTTGTATGGGGGCTAAGGACTCAAATAAGCAGAGCCACCGAATACTTACCTTTCTTCCTGGTATACGGATTAGAAGCCGTACTACCCGCAGACCTGATCTGGACGTCACCAAGGATAGAACAATACGACGAAGGAGAAGCAGAACACACCCGAAGATTAGAACTCGACAGCACAGAAGAAGTCAGAGTAAATGCTACCCTGCAATCAGCAAAATACCTCCAAGGACTAAGGCACCACTACAACAAGAGTACTCAGTCTCGATCATTACAAGTCGGAGACTTAGCACTAAGAAGAATACAAAAAACCAACGGACGCCACAAACTACTCAGTCCATGGGAAGGTCCTTTTATCGTCGCAAAACTCATCGGACCAGGCACATACAAGCTCAAAACTGAAGACGGAAAGAAGTCAACAATACATGGCACATCAGTCAGCTACGAAGATTCTACGCATAAAAACAACTCAAGGGAGAATATGTATACAAGACACAAGAGATCAACGTTCACGATCAACAAAGATACCGCAGTGTACCATTGTAACACATCAATATTCATGATCAATAAAGATGATTATTTCTCGACAAACATATATCTTATGGCTCTATCCGAGTTGTCTCTAAAATGCAAAATGGCTGAAAATACGCCTGAGCATCCCGGCCGAGAGCAAAATAGCTAAAAAGACGCTTGAGCCTGTCGATGAGGGTAGCTAACAAGCTGACACCCGAAATAAAATGCAAAATGGCTGAAAATACGCCTGAGCATCCCGACCGAGAGCAAAATAGCTGAAAAGACGCTTGAGCCCGCCGATGAGGGTAGCTAACAAGCTGACACCCAAAATAAAATGCAAAATGGCTGAAAATACGCCTGAGCATCTCGGCCGAGAGCAAAATAGCTGAAAAGACGCTTGAGCCCGCCGATGAGGGTAGCTAACAAGCTGACACCCGAAATAAAATGCAAAATGGCTAAAAATACACCTAAGCATCCCGGCCGAGAGCAAAATAGTTGAAAAGACACTTGAGCCCGCCGATGAGGGTAGCTAACAAGCCAATACCCGAAATAAAATGCAAAATGGCTGAAAAGACGCCTGAGCATCCCAGCCGAGAGCAAAATAGTTGAAAAGACACTTGAGCCCGCCGATGAGGGTAGCTAACAATCCAATACCCGAAATAAAATGCAAAATGGCTGAAAAGACGCCTGAGCATCCCAGCCGAGAGCAAAATAGTTGAAAAGACACTTGAGCC
This sequence comes from Miscanthus floridulus, assembly GCF_019320115.1. Classification (NCBI taxonomy): domain Eukaryota; kingdom Viridiplantae; phylum Streptophyta; class Magnoliopsida; order Poales; family Poaceae; genus Miscanthus; species Miscanthus floridulus. Next base: position 136,946,193 of record NC_089580.1, on the reverse strand, counting down.
CGCCGATGAGGGTAGCTAACAAGCTAACACCCGAAACAAAATCAAAACGACTAAAACTAAGCCTGGGCATAGACCAGAGCAATATCAAAATCAGGACCCTCCAGCTACTTGTACGAAATAGCAAGAGGCTCGGGGGCTACACTGGAAGATACCCAAGAAAGGTTGTCAACACAAAGATCTACATACAACGAGTTGTTTATAGGGCACAAGAGAAGGCCAGACAAGCACTCGACAGATCAAGAAAGGTCATCAACACAAGTTGTTTACTTAAATAGAAAAGTACTCGACAAATCTATAACGAAGTTGTTTACAACGCGACGGATCAAGAAAGGTCATCAACACAAAGATCTACATACAACGAGTTGTTTACAGGGCACAAGAGAAGGCCAGACAAGTACTCGACAGATCAAGAGAGGTCATCAACACGAGTTGTTTACTTAAACAAAAAAGTACTCGACAAATCGTCTGAACAATAAGCAGGGCATCCAGGCAAAGAAGACATCAACAAAAAGGACTTTCATTCAAAAAAGAAGTATAATGTCATATTACAAGGCACGGGCATAAAAGTCAAATACATCAAGCCTCATCATCAGGAGAAGGGAGGACGATATTAAGATTATCTACTATCCTACTAGCTAAGTCTTCAACTTCAGGCTCCGTCCTCTCAACAGCATAGATATATTCTTGACTATCAAATTCCTCTGCTATCTTGGACAAAGGAACCGCTGGAGCAAGAACCCGGACTTGGGCCAGAACATTCTTGGTACACAGTTGAGCGCACCTCTTCACAAACTCTTGGAAATGAGTCGGAATTCGAGGAATCAACTAAGCCCAAGATTGCCCGTCATCAACTAGAGTTCAAAGAATGTCGGCTACTGAACGAAAGGATTTCCACAAAACCTTCTAGTTTTCAGTAGCCGTCGCCAACCTGCCAGACAAGTCTTCAATGGTTTTCTGGGCCTGCACAAGATCTCTATCAGCTCCATGCCTAATCAACTTAGCAAGCGCAAGTTCCTCTTCAGCACAAGTAATTACCTCCTTAGCCTTGTTATGACTTGTATGAACAAGAGTCTTCATTTCTTCAATGCCCTCCGAGAGTTTCTGCTTTTCAACCTAGAGAGCTGGACGAAGCAGCAGACAACAAGTCAGCGGAAAGGAAAGCTTCATTACAAAAAGAAACAAAAATAACTCTCAATATCGTTGCACTCCTTCTTCATGGCCTCCAAGTCCTTCACGGCCGCCGAGTTCTTTCGGGCCTCCTGAAGAGCGGCATCCCTCTACTTCTCGATTTCAATAGCCCGGGCACGAAGAGATTTTTCTTCATCCTGATGCGTTTGATGCTCAGCCTCTAGCTCAGCTCGGAGGAGATCAAGATCAGCTTTCAGGGTGCTCACTTCTGAAGACAACTTTTTCTCATTTTCAGACAAGAAAAAGAAGCCGGTGTGATCATGAGAGAAGGACTGAGCAAAAAGATACAAAGAAAAACAAAGAATGAGGACCAAAGAAAAGCAAACATCCAAAGAAGGAACGATGAAAAAGCTTACCTGGAGCTTTTCTCCAAAAGAAGTCGCAAGGGATGACAAGTCTCCCCAGGCAGCAGTTAATTCCGATAGCCGATGAGTGGCATCGAACTACTGCACCACATCATCGGCAAAAGGAGGACCGCTGGAAGCAAGAGAAGGAGAAGGAGAGCCCGGCTGAGGTGAAGAAGGAACGACCAGAGCGATCTCTCGGGAAGCCGAGGCCAATCCCTCAGAAGGACCCGATGCAATGGCCACAGTCACCTCCGGGGCGGCCAAGTCTGTAGCGGCGCCATCGCCAGAGAGCTTTGTAGCCCCCGCAGCCACTTCACCAACAGTATGCTGTGAGTCCTAAGGCTCGGTACTCGGTGGCATGGCAGAGGGCTAAGAAGAAGTTGACGAAGAAGCGAGAGAAGACGAACGACTGAAAATTGATAAAGGAAATCATAGATGAGAACCAGGAAAAAGGAGAATAGAAGCAAAAGGATGAAGCCAGAATCTACTCACCCGGCCACCTTCTTCCTCGCGAAGCCAAAAGAAGACCTTGCAGGGGGGACCACGGTGGCAAAAATGTCCCCACCACTTGGCGACAGGAGCGGTATAGCCGATACCGGAGCCCCGGAAGAAGCCGGGGCTGGAGCCGCAGAAGAACTCGGCAACGGAGGTGCAGAAGAGCTTGGTACCAAGGAACTCTACACCAGAGCTTCAGAAGAAGCCGACGCGGGAACCTCAGAAGAACTCGTACCCGATGTCCGGTTACTTCAAAAAAGATCAAGACTAAAAGTCAAGACAAAGAGGAAAAATTCAATGGAAGAGGAATATGAAAACAACTCACCGCTGCATGATGAGGGGCACTTCATCATCCTCTTCCCCCTCGGTCTCGACCAAGGCCACCAAGGCACCCGCTAAAAAAAGAATAAAAGCACTCGGTTCAGGACAAAAACAAGAAAACAAAGGGACAAAGAGTATAAATATGCTCACCTAAGAGCATGCTAGCTACAACTGGAGTACCTAGAGGAGTACTTGGCTTGCGAGACTTCTTGGAAGCAGGCATGCCAGATGAAGACCCATCCGTTCGCCCCCTCTTCGAGACACTACGAGGACCACAGGGGACTAAATGAGGAACATATTCTTCATATACATCAATAAATCCAGAAGAAACTCTAGGAAACGCTATGGAGATTGGGGACTTACTGGTTGCAGAAGCTACAGCGAGTTCCTTCCCAGTTTTCACCACGATAGGGGGAACAGCAAGAGAAGGGATCGAGTCAACAAAGTTGTGCCCAAGTTCCTACAAAAAAGAATAAGACAACAAGACAAGGAAAAATTAAACAAAGAAAGATACAGCAAGAATACATAAAGTACACGAATGAGGGGAAAACAACTTACAGCTGGAGGCGGGTTGTTGGCAGAGAACTCAGAGATGGTGGGCGGGACAATGCTCGCTCCTTTCAGCATCTTCTAGAGACGCTCGAGTACCTCCTCATTGGTCAGCTCAAGAGCTAGGACCATGCGTGAAGAATCCTCAACCCCCGAGTACTCGAAGCCAAGGTGCTCTCACTCCTTCAAAGGCTGAACTCGGCGACGAAGAAAACTCGAAACAATGCCGAAGCTGGTTAAACCCTGCTGTTGTAGCATACTAATCCTATCATGGAATGGCTGGATTGCCTGAACCTCAGCAGACGAAACAGGATTCTTATCCCAGCGATCATTAACCACAGGACCAGATCCAGAGTGGACAGTGAGAGAAAGGATCAGATTGGCGGCATAAAACCAGTCAGCATGCCAATCTCTTACAGAATCAACCAGGTCATAATCAAAGAACTTGCTCTTAAGACCCTGGCGAAATTGAATCCCATAACCACCAAGAACGTTGGTTTCTTCGCGGCAGGGTTGGGGTTTCAGATGAAAGAAATAACAAAATAGAGAAAGAGAAGGGGGAATTCCAAGGAAAGCTTCACAAAGATGAACAAAGACAGAAAGGTGAAGGACTGCATTAGGAGCAAGATGGGTCAAGCAAATCCCAAAATAGCTGAGAAACTGATGAAGAAAAGCAGAGGCAGGAAGGCAGAGTCCAGCATGAATGAAAGAGACAAAAAGGACAATCTCACCAGGACCTGGGGCAGGGACCCGATGCTCGCCTGGAACCCTCCATTCAGCAATGGCCTTACTCTAGATCAAACCATCGCTGATGAGCTCACGGAGCTGCTCCTCGGTGGTCATCAGAGTCGGCCAAGACTTCTGAGCGGCCCTCATGGCAACAAACTCCTGATTTTCAATCACGAGGAGTGAAGATTCCTCGTCCAAGAAGGAAGATTGGGACTTGCTTGCGGTTTTCTTCTTACCCATGTACTAACGGAGGTGAAAAGTAATTGGGGAAAAGAAAGCCTAGATGGCGGCGCTAAAGACGACGGCGGCAATGGCGACAGCGGATGACTGAAGGCTAGGGTTTGAAGGCAAGAGAAAGGCAGTAAAGAAAAAGAAGATGAAGGGTCTTTAAATAGATTTTACAGCGTTAAAATGGCCCACCAGGCCCGTTAAAGCACCATGTGAGAACGCAATAGTCCATTTACCGACACAGCTAAAATGACGGAGGGCACAAATCCACACAACGGTACAATTCAACAGGCAGATTTCAGACTTATCCGTCCAGCACTACTATGGAGCTATTAGATAACTGCAAGAACAACCCATCAACAAAGAAGAAAAGAAAGGCAACTTCACAAGGAACACAAGAACTCAGTTCTTACGAAAAGAACTCGGGAATATCATGAGCAACCGGAACTACAGCAGAAGAGTAAATAACAACTCAGAGGACAAAGATTCTTTCCATTACAAGCGACTTCAAAAATAGAAGATTACAAATCTTACAAGACCCAATGTACTCGGTACCACAAAAAGCAAAGTAGCAAAGAAGAACACGGACACGGCTGGGCTCTGGAACGACTACGTGTCCCAAATTGCTACTCGGAAGGACAAACCGCCATTGGCTACACTGTTTTCTTCAAAGGACGGACGCAGTGCTTCCAAGGTGGAAATCAGCAGCACAGTAGGACAACATGGAGCAGAGAAGGCTGGCAGGCATCTGTCTACCCAAGACCAATGTGATGTTGGATATGGTGTTGATCTGTACCGGACAGTCTCAAGATAGGCGATGAGGATCAACCCAGAACTACCAGATGAAGGAACGAAGTCCACATCACAAGACTTCCTCCAACTACCGCCACGTACATCCTAGTACATTGCTATCGCGGGATTAGCCAACCTCTAATCCCTATCACAAGACTTCCTCCAACTATGACAAGATGCATAGGAACTACGAAACACGCTCGGGGGCTGCTCTACTTCACAAACTACCATGTTAGTGATCACAAAGGTTTCAACAGAATGTTCAATGGATGAAAGCAAGCACTCCGGAAGGGTATTTATAGACCAAAGGAGCGGTGCACATGGACTAGGAGTACCAACAAAATAAGACTAACAAAGGACATAGTGAAAAGATAGGACTCAATAATGGAAGACTCAGGCGAGAGGGAACAGTACTCGAAGACAAGCATATTCGGAAGAATATACCAACACAGTACAACCCATGAACAAAAGGCATTCAAACTCAACCACCACCATACAACTACATCTGACAACAGCAGACTACCAGAGAATATGCCAAAACCCTGCTTCCGAGTTCTTCCTGAACAAAACAAACTGGATACATGCTCAGGGGCTGCAAAAAGGAGAGGTACACGGTTCTATCAAACAACTCAGATTCAAGACCCTCCAGCTCCTTGTTCCAAATAGCAAGAGGCTCGGGGGCTACACTCAGTGAGTGCACTTTTTTCAAAAAAGCGCACGTCACCAAGAAGACTTCTCAAAGACAAGACCCTCTAGCTCCTTGTTCCAAATAGCAAGAGGCTCGGGGGCTACACTCAGTGAGTGCACTTTTTTACGAAAAATTGCACCCACCGAAAAAGAACTCGGAGCAACCAAGAAGACTAAAGGGACCCTTTGGCTTCTTGTCCCAACAAGCAAGAGGCTCGGGGGCTACACTCAGTGAGTGCACTTTTGTCCAAAAGTGCACGTCACCAAGAAGATTTCTTCAAAACCAGACCTTCCAGCTCCTTGTTCCAAACAGCAAGAGGCTCGGGGGCTACACCCAGATGGATGTACTTTTTCTTCAAAAAGCACACACCACTCGAAGATCTCAAGAAGCGCTACATGATTTCACTCAAGAAAGCACTCGGACGACGCTTGTTCCTACCCGACAAGACCTGCAGGAACAAGACGAGGCTTCCAGAACTCAACCATGAAGTGCTCGGGGGCTTGTCGGTACGGGACCCACAGGATACCCCGCAAGGAAGGAAGAAGACCTAGTCCAATTAGGATTCTCCTCCTGTAATCTTAGTAGTAGTATTACTCTATAATCCTACTAGGAACTCTTATTGTAAACCGACTAGGATTCTGGCCTCCTGACTATATAAAGGAGGGCAGGGCACCTTGGATCGGGAGTTCAACAGAGCAATTGTATGACACAACACTTCATAATCAATCCAACGCAAAGGCCAACACCGACTGGACGTAGGGTTGTTCTCAATCAGCGATCGAGGGCCTGAACCAGGATAAATCGACTGTCTCTTGCGTTAACCATCGAGTTCAGCATATGCCAAAGCCTGAACATACTGCCCCAGGTACCCCCATGGCAGGCTATCGGTGGTAAAACATCGACAGCCATGCCAATCAACTTTTACTTTAGATTGCTCAAAGGAGAGGCATGTCATATAAGTAGGGGGTGCATCAACACATATTTGAGAAATTCAATATGTTCAACTCATTCCTTAGCTTGCAAAACCTTTTCTCATCCAATGGCTTGGTGAATATATTGGCAAGTTGATCTTCGGTTCCCACACTCTCAATGTAAATGTCCCCTTTTTGTTGGTGATCTCTTATGAAATGGTGGCGCACATCAATGTGCTTTGTTCTTGCATGTTGAACCAGATTGTTGGTCAACTTGATTGCACTCTCATTGTCACATAGCAATGGCACTTTCTTGAACTTGATTCCAAAGTCACTCAAAGTGGCCTTCATCCAAAGTATTGGTGCACAACAACTATAGGCGGATATGTATTCGGCTTCGGCGGTTGATAATGTAACACTATTTTGCTTCTTTGATGACCATGAAACAAGTGATCTTCCCAACAATTAACACTTGCCCAAGGTGCTCTTTCTTTCAACTTTGCATCCCGCATAATCCGAGTCGGAGTAACCAACTAGCTCAAACTTTGCTCCTTTGGGATACCACAAACCAATATTTTGTGTATGCTTCAAGTACCTCAATATTCTCTTTGTAGCCTTTAAATGACTTTCTCTTGGTGAGGCTTGAAATCTTGCACAAATGCATACACTAAACATGACATCCGGCCTTGATGCGGTCACATAGAGTAGGCTTCCAATCATAGACCGATATAATTTTTGATCCACCATATTGCCACTTGCATCACTATCCAAGTTGCCATTTGTTCCCATTGGTGTGCTAATAGCTTTGCTATCACTCATGCCAAACTTCTTGATCATGTCCTTGATATACTTGCCTTGACTCACAAATGTACCATTCTTCAATTGCTTGATTTGAAGACTAAGGAAGTAACTTAATTCTCCAATCATGGACATCTCAAACTCATTAGCCATCATCTTTCCAAACTCATCACAAAAGTCTTGATTGGTTGATCCAAATATGATGTCATCAACATAGATTTGCAACACAAACAAATCTTTTCTAATCTTCTTGATGAAAAGAGTGGTGTCAACTTGCCCATCATGAACCCTTTAGAGAGTAGGAAGTCCCTCAATCTCTCATACCATGCTCTAGGTGCTTGCTTCAAGCCATACAATGCCTTCTTCAATTTGTACACATGGTTGGGCTTCTCGTCATCTTCAAAACCAGGAGGTTGCTCAACATATACTTCTTCATTGATGTAACCATTGAGAAATGCACTCTTAACATCCATTTGATAGAGTTTGATGTTGTGGGCACAAGCATAGGCTAGCAAGATTCTAATTGCTTTCAATCTAGCAACCGGGGCATATGTTTCTCCAAAGTCAAGACCTTCAACTTATGTATATCCTTGTGCTACCAATCTTGCTTTGTTCCTTACTACTATCCCATCTTAATCTTGCTTGTTTCTAAAGACCCATTTGGTTCTAATCACATTGTGTCCCTTTGGTCTCTCTACTAATTCCCATACTTGATTTCTTATGAAGTTATTCAATTCTTCATGCCAAGCATTCACCCAATCAACATCCTTCAATGCTTCATCTATCTTCTTTGGTTCAATGGATGACACCAATGAGAAATGCTCACAAAATGATGCCAATCTTGATCTAGTTTGCACACCTCTTGAGATATCACCAATGATAGTGTCCAATGGATGATCCCTTGCAATATTGGTTGGTTGGAGTATTGAAACTTGATTGCTTGCACTTGCTTGATCATTGGGTTGAGATGATGTACTAGCCACTTGATCTTGTTCATTAACATGAGAGCCACTTGTGCTAACTTGATTTGTGTCATCTTGCACATTTAAGTTAGAGAGCACTTGCACTTGAACATCTTCATCATCATTCACTTGCCTAGGCCTCAATTCACCAACATCCATGTTCTTCATGGCATTTGAAAGTTGAATGCCTCTAACATCTTCCAAATTCTCATTATCTTCTTGTGAACCCTTGGTTTCATCAAATTCAACATCATGAACTTCCTCAAGAGTACCACTATCCAAATTCCAAACTCTATATGCTTTGCTCGTAGTGGAATAACCAAGTAGGAATCCTTCATCACATTTCTTATCAAACTTGACCAATCTAGTGCCTATCTTCAAGATATAACATTTGCATCCAAAGACCCAAAAATATGCAATGCTGGGCTTTCTACCATTCAAGAGCTCATATGGTGTCTTCTCTTTCAATGGGTGACAATAGAGGCAGTTGCTACAATAGCAAGCCATGTTGATAGCTTTGGCCCAAAAAGATTGACTCACATTGTACTCACTAAGCATAGACCTTGCCATATCAATGAGTGTTCTATTCTTCCTCTTAACAAGGTCATTTGATTGTGGAGTGTACTTGGCCAAGAATTGATGTCTAATACCAAATTCATCACATAACTCATCAATTCTAGTGTTCTTGAACTCACTACCATTGTCACTTCTAACTCTCTTGATGGTCGTTTCAAACTCATTGTGAATTCCCTTGACAAATGATTTGAATGTTGCAAACACATCACTCTTGTCCACTAAAAAGAATACCCAAGTGTATCTAGTGTAATCATCCACTATCACAAAGCCATATTTGTTACCACCAATGCTAGTATATTGTGTTGTCCCAAACAAGTTCATGTGCAATAACTCAAATGCTTTACTAGTGCTCATCATGCTTTTCTTAGGATGGGTGTTTCCAACTTGTTTTCTGGCTTGACAAGAGCTACAAAGCTTATCCTTCTCAAACACAACATCTTTCAAGTCTCTAACCAAGTCATGCTTAACCAATCTATTCAATTGTTTCATTCCAACATGACCAAGCCTTCTATGCCATAACCAACCCATGCTAGACTTAGTGAACAAGCATGTAGATAATTTAGCTTCATTAGCATTGAAATCAACCAAGTATAGATTCTCATATCTAAAACCTTTGAAGGTCAAATTAGAGCCATCTACACTTATGATCTCTACATCATCTACCCCAAATATGCATTTGAATCCAAGATCACACAATTGAGCCATGGATAGCAAATTGAAGTTCAAGCTCTCTACTAGCAATACATTGGATATGCTCATGTCATTGGATATTGTAATCTTACCAAGCCCTTTGACCTTGCCTTTGCCATTATCACCAAATGTGATACTATCATAACCATCATTGCCATTGGTGTTGATTGAGTTGAACATTCTTGCATCACCGGTCATGTGTTGAGTGCACCCACTATCAAGAACCCAATGCCTTCCTCTGGCTTTGTAATTGACCTACAAAAAAAGATCAATTCTTTTTAGGTACCCAAACTTGCTTGGGTCCTTGAAGGTTAGTCACTAAGCTCTTTGGTACCCAAATGGCTTTCTTCTTTGAGCCCATCCATGGTTTACCAATGAACTTAGCCTTTACACCATTTGCACCCTTGGTAGGTGTTGGTGCAGAAAGTGACCAACTAGTAAATATTTGTAGTTTTGCTGTACGTTGTGATCAGAGGTGGCCTAGCACTCAATGACATAGGATTTATACTGGTTCAGGCAACGTGCCCTACATCCAATCGAGGTCGGTCGGCGACTTTATTCCTGAGCCCAGGTGCTCAAAGTCTATAGTGGGGGTACAAACGAGAAGGAGGAAGAAGGGGGTGTACAAGAGGTTCAGTCTGCTCCGACCGGAAGGGTCACGGTCGGAACTTGGCAGTATACAAGAAGTTCGGATGGCTCAGACCAGAAGGGTTGCGGTCGGAACTTGGTGGTCCTGCGGTTGTAAGGGGCTGATGTCGTTCTAGTGAGTCTGGGCTTGAAGAAGTCAATCTCGTGAGTCTGAGCTTGAAGAAGTCGATCTCGTGAGTCTAAGCTTGAAGAAGTAGATCTCCCCTTTGGGGGAGGGAGCACATCCCCTTTTATAGATGAAGGGGATGGCTCTTTATAGGTGAGAGGGAGAGAGTACAGATATTTCTAAGCCTTGCTGCCTACGGTGATGAAAACTGGATAATGGTTGAAGCCTCCCAATACTGTCGATGTCACTGTAGGATGTCAGATGTGCACGGGGGGTCGAGATATCTTCTTTAGGAAGGATGGACGCCGGTACCTGCAGAATACTTCTGGATGCCTAGTGGCATGTGAGGAGCTATGCTATGTTCACCCGATATGGCAAATCCTGGAGCCCATACCGTAATCGGTGTCCAGAGACACGCGGAGGGCTTACCATGTGGGAGTTTCTAGTGGCCCCTACAATACTTTGTGTCAGGGTGGCTGTAGAGCACTGCTTCATGCAGGGTATGGTCCTTGGTACAGTGGTGTTGACTTGTGAGCCATGCCTTGCCTTTCTCCGCATGCCTTCTGGTTCTTTCCAAGTGGGCGTCCCTGGTCGGATGGTCCCTAGTCGGTTTTGGCACGCCAGTCAGAGAATAGTGATGGCGGTGTTTTTCTATGAATCCTGGTTGGAGACACCGGGTCAGAGTCGGAGGTGGTCCTCGGGTTAGGCTTTCCAAGTGGAGGCCGTGCAGGGGTAGCCGGGGCCTAAAGCTAGCGCTCCAATCGGAGAGGCCGTTCGGAGCTAGCCTGAGCCTGAGCTAGTGCTCCGGTTGGAGAGATGAGCCGAAGGCGGCCTGGGCCTAAAGCGAGTGCTCCGGTCTATTGGTTTTAGACTTTTGGGCCGGTCTAGAAGAAAGAAAGGCCGTTTTCCTGGGCCAAGCCCTGGCGTGGAAGTTGGTCCCCGAGGGACCCCGGGTTTACGAACCCGATAGGAGCCCCTAAGCCCTCGGGCGATTCGGGCAGAATCGTTTGGGGGATTTTTGTCATGCCGGCGGGTGCGCGTGAGCGCACCTGCGGGTGTAGCCCCCGAGCCCCAGGTGGTTCGGGCTGAATTGGTTGGGGTGTTGTCTCAGCAGGCGTGTATGCATGTTTTTTAGTTTGAGACGGAATTTTGTTTAACCATGACGTCGTTGCGCAGCCGAGGTGTTTTTAAGCGCGGGGATTGGATTGAGACATAACTTAATGATCCTGGCGTCGGTGCACGCCGGGGATCGGACGAGGAAGTTTTTAGTTTTTGAAATAAGCCCTGGCATCGGTGCGCGCCGTGAATGGAAATAACTTAGTTTCGGATGCAACGGAGTTCGATCTATGGCGTCGGTGCGCGCCGTGGGATCGGGTAAGGTGGAGTCATGAGTAGACCCAGGCGTCCATGCTCGCCATGGATCAAAAGAGTTTGTTTTAGTTAGTGAAGCTGTCTGAAGCCATTACGTGAGTTAAGGTGTCGTGGTCCCCAGCCATAGCCGGATGTCGCCTATCCCATCGACATGAATTAAGGAGTCGCGGACCCAAGCCATAGCCGGATGTCGCCTATCCCGTCGACGCGAGTTAAGGAGTCGCGGTCCCAAGCCATAGCCGGATGTCACATATCCCGTCGACGCGAGTTAAGGAGTCATGGTCCCAAGCCATAGCCGGATGTTGCCTATCCCGTCGACGCGAATTTGGAGTCACGGTCCCATGGCGTTTAAACCCCCGAGCCTTGTCGGGCCTTTGTGGGGGCTGTGAGTCGTTTTTGCGCTACCCCATCTAGTTCCTCACAATCGGAGGGGCTGAGTTTTGTCGCCTATCCTGATCGCTCAGGCACGAAGACTAGCTCGGTGAGCTCGCTAACGGGTGTGATCAAGTGGAATCCAGGTCCGTGTTTCGTGACGGGGTCGGCATAGCCCTCTTGTGACATTCCACTACTCCTTTACCTATAGCCCGGCAGATGCCTAGGTCATTCCATAGACCGACCCATGTGGCCTGACGGCCTCCCCTCGATGGAGATTCTGTGGGCTTGGTGGGTTTAGGATCAAATGAGAAGGTTGAGATGACCCAGTTTGCTAGACCGGGTGAAGGCCGCATGATGCTCATCTATGGTTTTCTCCCCTGGCTCTGTTTGGTTGCTCATGTCGAATGAGCCAAGCCATCGCTTTGTGGCACAACACAGAGCATTTTGGTGCATTTCACTGCACGTGCGATGCTTAGTTCCTGAGCCCCCGGGCGGTTCATGCCCTAACCGTCCAAGGGGTTTAGGCATATGAGATGAATGCGTGTATGGATGTATGAATGATTTATAATGAAATAGAGGGGCTTTGATGGTGTTTTACCTTGAATACTGGAGCGACGGGGTTCGAAGAGCTCCAGTTAGAAGCGCCCGTCTGAGACCTACGCTTGTCAATCGTGGGTTAGCTCTCGTGTGAATAGTTTTGTATTTAATGAACACATGCTTACCTCGATGACCTGAGAGACGGGGTTCAGAGAGCTTTAGTCGGAAATGTCCGACCAGGACCCATGCTCGTCATTCAAGATGGAGTCGGCATGGCCCGCATGGGGCACCCCTTCGCTTCCTACCTGTATCTCAGGTGCTTATCTTGAGTGAATCGATTGACTCAGGAGGCCGGTTGATCTCTCCTAGGTGACTCGATCAACTCAGGGAGGTCTGGTGGTCTCTTCTAGCAGAGATTCCTCGCTCTTCCTTCCTTCTTCTTTCTCACCGAGAGTGCCTGTACGCTACGGCGGTTCCTTAGTGAGAGGAAGAGTGAGCGAGGGGGAGGACTTACGGATCCTTTTGCAAACCCAGAGCGTGATGTCAGATTGGAGGTGAATGTCGCCCCGATCTTGGCTGAGCCGGATGCCACATCATCGGGAAGTGAGCAGCTCAAGCCTTCGTCGGTTGCACCGTCGTCAGATGTCATCGGGTCGGCCCAATAGCATGTAAAAATATAATAGTAGTTAGCAAATGTAGGAAGTTTTAAGTCCATGGGGAAGCCCCTGTGTAAGACGTTTCGTGGTGTGTTTTAATGACTATAATTGGTTTTTGTTCTTGTGATGGAGTCGCTCCATTCGGGGAAGCTTGTTCCCTTTCGTTCCTTAGTTTTCCCTTAGCATAATTTTGTTTTAAATTTCTTTCTATCTCGTACCTGCTCGTTTGTTCCGTAGGTCAAAACTTTGCGAGCCTAGGGTGTGGCCCGTGAGGCTCGGCTGGTCGTAGCCGTAGGAAAAGGCGGGGTGCGATCAGTCGGAATGTTCTAAAGCAAAGTTACGTAAGGTAAAACAAAGGAACGAACTACCCTTTTGTTCAGGTAGGAAGGAGTTTCTTCATACAAAACCAAAAGAGTTCTTAAGGTGAAAACAAAAACAAAGGGGTAGTAGAGCCCCCTAGTGGAGCCCCCTGAGTGCCCCGAGCCGAAAATGTTCGGGTCGGGGTGCTCTTACGGGAGCGTTCGCTAAGTAAAGGTAAGACTAAAACTTAGGAAGAGAAGAAGAGACATAGCCGTTCCAAGGTCATCAGAGAGAGCGTCATCGTCATTGTCCTTTAGTTGATAGGCTTTCGGTCGGATCCCTTCATGCTCCAGTCATCTGGATCATTGTCCACTGTGTCCCCTTCTTCGGTCGCTGCCTCCTTGCCTTTTTCTTCCTTTGGCCTGCCGGCCTACCTCAGTAGGCGCCTGAGGAGCTGGCAGTCCTTGTAGAGATGGTTGACGGGATAGTTGTGGTTGGTGCACAGGTTCTCCATGAGATCGTGGAAGTGGCCCGGAGGGTCTTGCTGGGGCTGAGTGCCTGCGTAATCTGCCGCGGTGGCCAACGCGGAGTTGGTCGGTCGATGGCGATCCTTTCTGTTCTTCTTTCCCCTCCATGTGGAGGGGCCCTCGTCTTGATCCTGGTGCTTGGCCTTACCTTTGTCGTGGCCCTCGTTGAAGCGCGGTAGAAAAGGCGCTTGCTGGGGGCATTGGACAAAGGTCCGTGGTTCTAGGCTGTTAGGGCTGGAACTCCGGTCGACGCTGCGCGCATCTTGGTTTAGCCCGAGCCACGCGTAGATAGGCAGTCGGTATGGGGCGGTCATCAAGTCAAGATGAGGAGCGGTTGTGGCTTCTTTGTAACACCTCGGGTGTTTAAATATTAAAAACAGGACATGTCATCATATGCATTGTAAGGCATTGGTCATATTGCAAACTTTGATATGCATTCACTAAAACAAGTTTACATTTATGTTATGAGTGTTGAATTGAATTGTTTGAATCAAGTTCAAAATTTTGGTTTGGATTTGGAATTTTCGAGACAACCTGGATTTTTAGCATTTAAATTCTACCCTAAAAACTTATTTCAAAATCTAAGCATATTTTGGGGTTGAGCCCAAAAGCAAAAGTGTAGAGCTTGTCAAGTTATACAAAGTTTGTTTTTGGAGTTTTTAAAGTTGTTATGAAAAATTTGAAGTAATTCGAAAAGGCGTAATTCGTTAAATATCCCCTATTTGAATTAAAAAGTTCATTTCAAAATGTAAGCTGAATTAGGGGTTGGTCATAAAAGCAAAGTTGTAGAACTTTGAATTTTGAACAACTTTTATTTTTGGAGATTTTTGAGTTACCATATAAAATTTGGAGTAAATTGGGAAATTAAGCGAGTGGCAATTCTATAATTTCGATGAACAGCAACCGCGGAAGCCAACTCATCGCCGGCGACCTTCGGTTTGCTTCCAGGCGCGTCGTGGCCATCTGTGGCATCATGCTGGCATGGAAAATGGTTCCGTCGTGGCTTCCTTGAGCTTCTGAGCCGCTCTTTAAGGCCGAGACGCCGTCGCCGTCGCTCTTTCTTCTCCTCTGCTTTTGCCGTCGCCACTGCCATAACTCCGGCGAGCTCTCACCGTCACTTTAGCGCACTCCAGCCACTGCAAAGCTTGTCACAGCTTCGCCTTGCCCTTGCGCCTCGATTGAGCCTAGCCTAGCTACTGCTACCGGCCAGAATCGCCTTGTTTGCCGGAACACCGTCGCGACGTCGGTGCGGACTGCCATGAACGCCGCCGTCGTCGACAGGGAGCTCCAGCACGTCTCGGCTTCATCTAGTTAGCCGCTCAAGTCTTAGTGAGTCTCTTCATGCCTAATCCAGCTCCATCTTGATCAGTTTTGTGCCATAGTCGCCATTCCAGCGTTGCGCCGTCGTGGTCAGCCGTGTGCGCCGCTGGTTGCCGTGGGCAGGCCGGTCGGGGTCATCCCAGGCCACGCCAAGTCCACCTATCGGTGCGGCCAAGTCTTGCGATGATCTTGCACCACCTCACCACCATTTTTACTGCCTTGATCAGCCAGCAGCATCGCTGCCGTGTTCCTTGCGCCGTTCGGCTCACGAAGGAAGACGATGGCACTGTTGTGGGTGTGGTATGAAAAAGTCAGTGATTATTTTAAATAGTGCTGTGATTTGTTATTTTTGTGTAGAATTAAATAGAACTCCAAAAATTATGAAATTTTTTGTGTAACCTCTCTGTGATGTATACTATTTAATAAAAATATGAACTATTGATTTTTCAGTACTTTTTGAATGTGATAAAAATTGCTCAAATTAATTAATAAATGAGTTTCCATAATTTTTCTAGGACAAAATAAATATCCAGTGACCATGAAACTTTTATTGTATTTGTTTATTATTAAAGCCTACCTCCATAAAAAGTTTGGAATTAATTTGATGATGTTTAATTATACTCTTATTTATATGCCTTAATTATTAGTTAATAATTGTCAAAATGATAAACATAGATCATAAGATGTCCTGATTGGTTTTTGGAGTTGATTATAGATCATGAAACACCCCACCCCTGCTGTGTCATGGCCAAGTGATTACCTTCTTGATATGCTTATGTTCGCCCTTTAGTTAATAATTCTAAATGACTTAATTAAGAATTTCATTAGTAAATGCATGTTAATAAACTTGATTGCTTCTTAGATGCAACCTCTTGGGTAAAAAGTAAAAGTTATACATTTCCTTGTATATTGTTTATACATGTCTTTTCATGATAAAGCTTTAGTTGGTAAGCAGGTATGATAAGTGAACCTTTGACTTGTTAGAATAACGATTAAAAATGCTTTATGATAATGGTTTGTAACTATACCGCGAAGGAAAGTTGTATTCAAGTTATTAACTTTTGCATCCATCATCGAGCATCATGTTTTATATCTCGCATCATGTTAAACATGGCATTGTTACTATGTGTAGTGAACGAAGGTGAACACGTGGTAGTTAATCAAGTGGTTGAGGAGGTTAATCCGTCTGTTGAGGTCGGATCAGATATTTATGGAACGTCGCAGGAATCTAACTTTTCCGTCAACGAAGGCAAGCCCCGAATGCATACAACCCTACCTTGTGTTTTATAAATTAATTTCGCTTTTGCTTTCCTGTACTACATTAAGTGATTAGAAGTCAAGTGGAAACCTAATTGGTGCATTACCAGCCTTGTTTTTCCATATCTACCTTGATTACCTGTTTTATTCGTAAATGACTAGTTATGCTTAGTCATGCTTAGTCGGGTGATTACCTGTCACCTATGAGTTTTAAATGGATCTTTGGTTACTTATGTTATCATGAAATATGAGCATGTGAAGTAATAAATCTAGACTGGGCGGACTCGGTGTGTGTGAGCCACAAGACATGTCTTGTGAGCGGATTCTTTCTGCCTGTGTCGGTTAAGGCCCGTCCGTTGTTGAATTGTGTGCGGTGAGACTTTGTAGTACTAACCACATACTCCGGTAAGCCTTAACTTGGCTATTCTATTACAAGAATGGCTACTCGCGCACTGGGAGTGGAGAGATGGTGGGAATAGCGTGTACCCATGTGGCAATGGGCTGGATTGGTGGAGTACTGTATTCTCGGGTGGCGTGGACCCATTCTTATTTTAGAGGATCCGAGAATAGGTTGGTATATGTAGGTCGGGGATCTGCATATGTCGTGTGGTCTGGAATCCTCGGCTAGGTTATAATCGGTTCGAATCGTCGTTGCTCCTCGGTTATGGAGACTCACTTCTCTGTTCATCATCGTAGTACTAATAACTGGAACTCGAATAAGGCTTGTGAAGGTGTTGGCTATGAAGTTTCACGATCTCAACACGGATCGTGTCAGCTTTGTATATGATTTTATGAAGTTTTCTATATAAAGAATTTTGTTAAAGAGCTTTTACGCAAAAGAACTTTGATTATTGTTAAAGCTATACCTTGAATCCCTGAGCCTGCATTCCTAAGTCTTCTCAATTTTATTTTGGTTAAGTCTTGTTGAGTACTTTTATACTCAGGGTTCGTTGACCCTTGTTGTAGGTGAGCCTCATGAGCAGATCTATTTTGGATCGTGCTGCATGACTATTGTTCGATCTGATGATGAGAAGTAAATGTGTGGCCCTTGGGCAGGGCAGTTCTATTGTGTGTTTTGTATTATGTATAATGCCACTCCACTACTACGTTTTGTATTAACTATCGAACTTCGTTTGTAAGGTTTGAAACCACTAGTTTGTAAACTAAGTTATTGTAAGACTTTCGCTGTTTTTACTCTGATGTATATATTTGAATAAATATTGTAATACTACAATGACTCTGTAATGTGATCCTGCTCGGAAATCGTGGATGATTCGGGGTTCCCTGAGGACACCCGACAGTCTTCTTAAGTTATCAGAAACATATGCATAGATGTCAAAGGTCGTTGGACAGTGACAGGTGCATGTGGGCCCTATAATTTAGGAGGTTCTACCACATTCTTATGCTACAATCAGTGGTTGTGGCGATGACAGGGTGTAGTGTCCCATCTACTGCATCCCTGTTCCCCGGATGGGGAGCAAGGTCGTGGGTCGGCGTTGCGATATGGAGCACTCCGCTTGCTGAATGGCGGCGGTCTCCAACAGTGCCCAAAGGTTCTAGTGGATTGCCCATCCATGAGGGTTCTTTGGCTCGGGCAGGTCATGCAAGAGCATTGCCACGGCGGCAACGTTCTGACTAGCCCGAGCAAACTGCGGGGGATTGGTCCCTCGAACCGGGGCGTTGCGCTAGGGCTGACAGGTGACCCCGAGCATCGCTCGCTGGTCTATGCGCTTGGGGCGCAGTGTGGTGCACCGAGTGCATTGGTGCAGTTGGTGGCTGATGCGGCCACTATCGTCGTAGATCCTCCCCGTGCTCACGTGTGAGCTCGGGGGTCCCCGCGTGGGGGCCTGGCAGGGCGTGGGTCTAGAAGGACTCCGTCACCCCTAGCGGCTGTTCCAGGGCATCTGCCATAGCATACTCCCAGGACTGACGGTGGCTAGGTGCCATGTCGCCGATGCTGGAGCCGTCACTCCCGACATCGTCGTCCATGATGTCGAGGAAATAGGTGGGAGCATAGCTCGCCATCCCCACAAACTCAGACGTGAGGGGGTGCGGTGTTAGCACCTTTTGGAGTCCCCGGGCGTATGCGTCCATAGAAGACACAAGGCCATAGGGGAACCGGCCGTATGGCAGCTGCGATGGGGACAACAGTAACCCACTAGGTATTTGGCGGAAAATAGAGCGCAGTAAGTAAATAACAGCATGTATATTACTCACAGCAGGGTTTGAGTAGAGAGTTTGCTCGGAATGAAGCGCAGATGCCACGCCGTCGAAGTTGCGCGTCCTAGAGTCGATGGAGGATGTCCCTCCGATGGGTGCTGGGTCACAAGCCTCCTCACGGAGGTGGAGTACGCTGAGCCGGTCAGCGATGAAGTCTAGGCTCCCGAAGCAGAAGACCTAGAATGGCTCGAAGATGGGTGGAACCCGCATCTCGGAGGGCAAGAGTGCGGGGAACTCTAGCGAGCCGAAGCAAATCATATCACCCGAGCCCTCCACGACGGGGGTGGTGGAAAAATGGGCCATCCGATGACCAAAAGAGTGTTGAACGTACAATGTCTTCCCCATGGACGACGCCAACTGTTGGTGCAGAAAGTGACCAACTAGTAAATATTTATAGTTTTGATGTACGTTGTGATCGAAGGTAGCCTAGCACTCAATGACACAGGATTTATACTGGTTTAGGCAACATGCGCTACGTCCAGTCGGGGTCGGTCGGCGACTTTATTCCTAAGCCTAGGTGCTCAAAGTCTGTAGTGGGGGTACAAACAAGGAGGAAGAAGGGGGTGTACAAGAGGTTTGGTCGGCTTTGACTGGAAGGGTCATGGTCGGAACTTGGCGGTATACAAGAAGTTTGGATGGCTCCGACCGGAAGGGTTGTGGTCGGAACTTGGTGGTCCTACGGTTGTAAGGGGCTGATGTCGTTCTAGTGAGTCTGGGCTTGAAGAAGTCGATGTCGTGAGTCTAAGCTTGATGAAGTCGATCTCGTGAGTCTGAGCTTGAAGAAGGGGATGGCTCTTTATAGGTGAGAGGGAGAGAGTATAAATATTTCTAAGCCTTGCTGCCTACGGTGATGAAAACTGGATAATGGTTGAAGCCTCCCAATACTGTCGATGTTGCTGTAGGATGTCAGATGTGCACGGGGGGTCGAGATATCTTCTTCAGGAAGGATGGACGCTGGTACCTGCAGAATACTTCTAGATGCCTAGTGGCATGTGAGGAGCTATGCTATATTCACCCGGTATGGAAAATCCTAGAGCCCATACCACAATCAGTGTCCAGAGACACACGAAGGGCTTACCATATGGGAGTTTCTAGCGGCCCCTACAATACTTTGTGTCAGGGTGGCTGCAGAGCACTACTTCATGCAGGGTATGGTCCCTGGTATAGTGGTGTTGACTTGTGAGCCATGCCTTGCCTTTCTCCGCATGCCTTCTAGTTCTTTCCGAGTGGGCGTCCCCGGTCGGATGGTCCCTAGTCGGTTCTGGCGCGCCAGTCGGAGAATAGTGATGGCGGTGTTTTTCTATGAATCCTAGTCGGAGACATGAGGTCAGAGTCGGAGGCGGTCCTTGGGTCAGGCTTTCCAAGTGGAGGCCATGCGGGGGTAGCCGGGGCTTGACGCTAGCGCTCTGATCGAAGAGGCCGTTCAGAGCTGGCCTGAGCCTAAGCTAGTGCTCCAGTCGGAGAGATGAGCCAAAGGTGGCCTAGGCCTGAAGCGAGTGCTCCGGTCTGTTGGTTTTAGACTTTTGGGCTGGTCCAAAAGAAAGAAAGGCTATTTTCCTGGGCCGAGCCCTAGCGTGGAAGCCAGCCCCCGAGGGACCCTGGGTTTATGAACCCAACAGTAAGCACATAGAAAGAATCAAGCTTAATGGAGGATACATTAGCTTGTGACTTTTTGTTCATGCACTTTTGCTCTATATGACCAACTTGCTTGCAACTAGTGCAAAACCGACTATTGTTCTTCACAAAACTAGTCTGGTGAGGAGCAAAGGCCGCCTTACCTTTCTTGGGGGTATAGCCCAATCCCTCTTTGTAGAGAGAAGCTCTTTGGCTACCCAAGCACATAAGCAAGCGGTCCTCACCACCATAAGTCTTAGCCAAGGTGTGAGTGAGCTTATTGACCTCCTTCTTGAGGTTCTCATTCTCAACCATTAGTGAGGTATCACAAGTGAAACCATCACTACTAGATGAGGTGGAAGTAGAAGTACTACAGGAAGGGTTAGTGGGAGCAACAATGATAGTCATAGATAATGATTCATCAATTATATCACAAGTTAAGCCTATATTGCAAGTTTCAACATGCTTCTTTTTATTTTGCTCATCAAGCAAAGAAGAATGAGCCTTTTCAAGCTTTTTGTGAGCCTTGCCAAGCTTCTCATGGGCTTCCTCTAGCCTCTCATGAGATGCATTGAGCTCATCACAGGCTTGCTTAAGGGCTTTTAGTTCCTTACGCAAGCTTTTGCATTCCCTTCTCTTGATGTCAAAGTGTTCTCTAGCATCTTCTAGCATGTCAAATAGTTCATCCTAAGTAGGTTCATCATCATCACTATCACTTTCATTTTCATTTTCATTATCATGTTCCTCATCACTTCCATCATCACAATTTTGTACCTTAGTAGCCTTAGCCATGAAGCATGATGGAGTGTCGAAGAGAGAAGGCTTCTCATTGATTGCAATGCTTGCAAGTGCCTTCTTCTTGGTGGTCTTGTCATCATCACTATCATCATCATCACTTGAAGAAGCATCACTATCCCAAGTGACCACATATGAACCACCCTTCTTCTTCTTGAAGGTCATCTTATCCTTCTTCTCTTTCTTTTCCTTCTTGTCCTTCTTCTTGTACTTCTTGTTGTCATCATCATTGTCGCTATTGTATGGACATTGAGCAACAAGATGATCTTTGCTTCCACATTTGAAGCACCTTCTTGACTCTTCCTTGTTCTTGGATGAAGATTTCTTTCTTCTAGCATGGTACCCTTTCTTCATCATGAATTTGCCAAATTTCTTGACAAAGAGAGCCATCTTCTCATCATCATCATCATCCCATGAACCATCATCTTCACTTGATGTTTCTTGCTTTGCCTTGCCCTTGGATGATGTGGCCTTGAATGCCACACTCTTCTTCTTCTCATCTTTCTTCTCCTTCTTTTCTTCCTTCTCATCATCATCTCTATATGTATCATCGGTCATTATATCTCCCAACACTTGATTTGGTGTCATGGTGTCCAGACCACTTCTCACTAGAATAGTGACCAATGTGCCAATTCTTGAAGGCAAGCATCTCAAGAACTTGTGGGAGAAGTCCTTGTCCTTCACCTCTTCTCCAAGTGCTTTGAGATCATTGACAAGCACTTGAAGCCTATGGAACATCTCCGGCACACTCTCCTCCTCCTTCATCTTGAAGCTTGCAAACTTCTCTTTGAGAATGTATGCCTTTGCACCCCTCATGGCTTGAGTGCCCTCAAATGATTCTTCCAACTTCTTCCAAGCCTCATGAGCCATCTCAATATTCTTGATTTGCTCAAATGTTCTCTCATCAATTGCATCATGAATGACAGTTAGAGCAATGTTATTATTTTGGAGAAGCACTTCTTCGACCACGGTGGGATTCTCTAGATCATCAATCTCAATTTTGGTTTCTACCACCTTCCACACCTTTCTATTGATTAACTTGATATGTGTGGTCATCTTTGACTTCCAATATGGATAATTTATGCCATCAAATTGGGGTGGCTTCTTTGTGTTGTTGATTTGAGCCATTTTTACACCGAAGGTTGTTAAGCCTCAAATCACGGTGACCTTGGCTCTGATACCACCTGAAAGGTCCTAATGGCTAGAGGGGGGTGAATAGCCTATTAAAAATTTCTACAACAACACTTAACAAACTGGTTAGACAATTATGAGGCGAAGCAAGTGTTGCGCTAGCCTACTAAAAAGCAAGCAACCTACCACAATTCTAGTTTATATAGTTTCTATCCACACAATAGCTATGACACTACACTAAGTTAGAGTGCTCTCAAAAGCTAACTAAAGAGCCACACTAATCAAACTAACAAGCTCTCACAACTAGCTACACTAAAGAGCTTGACAACTAGTTTGCAGTAAAGTAAAGAGAGTGAGCAAGAAGGTTATACCGCCGTGTCAAGGAAGGAGCCAATCAATCACAAGAATGAATAACAATGAAGACCAATCACCTCAGAATCAAATGATGACATAATGATTTTTTATCGAGGTTCACTTGCTTGCCAGCAAGCTACTCCTCGTTGTGGCGATTCACTCACTTGGAGGTTCACACGCTAATTGGCATCACACACCAAACCCTCAATAGGGTGCCACACAACCAACACAAGATGAGGATCACACAAGCCATGAGCAATCCACTAGAGTACCTTTTGGCTCTCCGCCGAGGAAAGGTCAAGAACACCTCACAATCACCATGATCAGAGCCGGAGACAATCACCACCCTCCGCTCGATGATCCTTGCTGCTCCAAGCCGTCTAGGTGGCGGCAACCACCAAGAGTAACAATCGAATCCCACAGCGAAACACGAACAACAAGTGCCTCTAGATGCAATCACTCAAGCAATGCACTTGGATTCTCTCCCAATCTCACAAAGATGATGAATCAATGATGGAGATGAGTGGGAGGGGTTTGGCTAAGCTCACAAGGTTGCTATGTCAATGCAAATGGCCAAGAGAGTGAGCTTGAGCCAGCCATGGGGCTTAAATAGAGAGCCCCCACAAATAGAGTCGTTGGGCTCCTCACTGCACTAAACACGAGCTGACCGGATGTGTCGGTCAGATTGACCGGACACTGGACCTTAGCATCCGATCGCACGATGCACGCCATGTGTCCCCTCTCTTCAAATACTGAGAGCCAGATCCCAATGGTCAAGTGATGATCATACGCGCTGCTGTGAAGTGACTGGACGCTAGACCTCAGCGTCTGGTCATTTCTAGTAAGCATCCAGAAATGATTTTTTAGGACCGGACGCGTTCGGTCACGCTCGACTGGACTCACCCAGCATTTGGTCACTCGGCGTCTCCGCTATGCACTGCCACATCAGCCAGGCTAGATGCACCCTGTTAGCGTCCGATCACTAAGTGACCCAGCGTCCGATCGAAGACCGACGCTAGTGTCTTTGCTGTATCATTGACCAGACGCACCGGTCCCACTGAGACCAGCATTCGGTCATTGTGTGACCAGCGTGACTAACTCATTTTCAACTCTATCTTCTTCACCCTTGCTCAAATGTGCCAACCACCAAGTGTATCACCTTGTGCACATGTGTTAGCATATTTTCACAAACATTTTCAAGGGTGTTAGCACTCCACTAGATCCTAAATGTATATGCAATGAGTTAGAGCATCTAGTGGCACTTTGACAACCGCATTTCGATACGAGTTTCACCCCTCTTAATAGTATGGCTATCGATCCTAAATGTGATCACACTCACTAAGTGTCTCGATCACTAAAACAAAATGGCTCCTGCAATTTATACCTTTGCCTTGAGCCTTTTGTTTTTCTCTTTCTTCTTTTCAAGTCCAAGCGCTAGATCATCACCATGGCATCGCCATCTTCATGTCATGATCTTCATTTGCTTCACCACTTGAAATGTGGTACCTATCTCATGGTCACTTGATAAACTAGATTAGCACTTAGGGTTTCATCAATTCACAAAAACCAAACTAGAGCTTTCACATGTCAGAACACAAACAGTGTTGTAGGCGCCGACATTTGTCCAACAGTATGGTAGACGCCGACATATACCATATATGAAGAACACGATAGAGCCTACCACAAACATCTGGGCATCAATAGTATTGTAGGCGCTGATAAACTGTCTTGTACCCGATGGCGTGGGCAACAAGACTAGGGCACACACACACTCTCTCTTGAACTTGTAAGGCCATCCCCTTCATCTATAAAAGGGGATGTTGTAACACCTCGGGTGTTTAAATACTAAAACCTGCCATGTCATCATATGTATTACACCTCATTTTAGTGTTAGTAAAATTTTTGATATGCATACATTAAAACAAGTTTACATTTGTGGATATGTGTTGACTTGTATGGTTTGAATCAAGTTCAAAATCTTTGTATTGCTTTGAAATTTTTGAAAACCCTGATTTTTAGTGTTTAAATTCTACCCTGAAAACCTAATTCAAAATCTAAGAACATTTTGGGGTTGAGCCTAAAAGCAAAAGTGTAGAGCTTGTCAGGTTGTACAAAGTTTGTTTTTGGAGTTTTCAAAGTTGTTATATAAATTTTGAAGTAATTTGAAAAGGCAAAATGTACTTAAAGTGTCCCCTTTTGATTTTAAACTTGCATTTAAAAATATATACATAATTTGGGTATGGTTATTAAAGCAAAGTTGTAGAACTTTGAATTTGGAACAACTTTTATTTTTTGGAGATTTTTGAGTTACTATACAAATTTGGGAGTAATTTGTGATTTAAATTGAGTGGCAATTCGGTAATTACCTAGAACAGTAACCGCGGACGGCACCTCACCGTCGGTGACCTTCCGATGGCTTCCAGTCACGCCCGTGGCCATCTTCGGCGTCGCACTAGCATGACAAGGCTGTTGCGTGGCTTCTCCTTGCTTCCTGGCCGCTCTATAAAGCTCGCACCGTCGCCGTTCTTCTCTTTTCTTCTCCCCTGTTTTTCCCGACGCCGTCGTCGTTGCTCCATCGAGCTTGCGTCGTCGCCGTAGCACCAACCAGTCACAACAAAGCCTGTCATAGCTCTGCTTGCTCCTTGCGCACCCAACCGACCAGCTCTTGAAGCTTGACTCCGTCGGAAAACTATAGTGCACGCCTTTCTTCCTCGTGGCCGGCAGCACCATCGTCGTGTTGTCACACCCAATTTTAAGGATAAAATTGAATGCGCAATACTCATGTGTGCCCAGGAAATAGTCACACACACAAGTCGACAAATCATAAAAAGTATCATCACGGTGTCCCTTACATCACATCCATAAATATAACTTAGTCTTACATCACACAGCGGAAAATAAAAGATAATAAACTCTCGTGGGCTTCATCACAGGGAAGGTCAACTGGTTGACCACAAGCCTAAAAATCCTCTAGGAATTCCTCATACCCGTTGTCATCTGTTATCCATCCGGGATTTTTATCCAAATAAAGAAAATAAACAAGTGTAAGTACATCCCATACTTAACAAGCTAACATGGGGTTATGAAGCTCAAAAAGGGTGACACAGGTTTACTGCAGTTAGCATTTTTAGTAAGTCAAGCTTTTATTCTCATGTATTATCAAGTTATGCTTAAGCTCCCATTTAATCCCATAAGAACAAATATCAGTGTAAAGTGTATCGTATACCATCATAGAACATCTTAAATGAACATCATCAAGTATCCAGTTATTCTGTGAGTTTTCTAGGCCGCTCGTGACCGTGAGCACGGCTGTTATAACAGTTTATTACCCTCTGCAGAGGTGGTGCACATTCACCGCGAGTCGTGATCCCCATATGCCCGGGTTAATTACTCCCATGTCACTACCAAGGTGAGCGGGCAGGGTACACTATGAAGCCATTTCATAGGTTTCCCTAACAAGTTAGGGCCGCTAGGTTTCTTTAGCAGGCAGATGTAGGAACCCCCCTTTCCTATGGCACATATCCATCGCGGCTATACTCATAGGAACAGAGGCAGCCCTATACCCAACGTGGCAAGCCCCATTTATGCCAAAAAGGTAACCTCTAACTAGCTAGAAAAGATCCTATTACTGAGCTAAAGTCAGAGCCATATGACTCTCCCGGTTGCACTGTCAGTCCCAGCTTTTGCCGACAGATAAGTCCTTATGGAGAGCTGGGAGCAACATGAACAAAGGTCATTTGCACCTTCGCCCTATGGAACAGTTGTTACGAATCATGTTAAACTCTTAGTTCCATAGTATCATTCATCATCATGTATATCAAGTTCAGTTAGAGCACTAGCAATCTACCCATATGCATTTAACCCATAGGAGACAAGGAACAAGATAAACAATTACTAGGATGTCCTTACGGGTATCAAAATTAGACACATGCAAATGAGTAATTGATTAAAGTGAAATAGGATATCAATGAAGGCACATGCTATACTTGCCTTGGTTCACAAACTCGTGCTGGTCCTGCTGGTCGTCGAAGAGTTCTTGGTCTCCAACGTTTTCCTCACTGTCTGAACACGACCAACACGGCAACATACAACATTCCAAAAGCATTCATGCAAAGCAAACATTCCTATCATTAGAACAGTACACCAATAGTATTGAAAACAAGATAAAATGTTTGTAAAAATAATCTACGTCTCGCTACGATCACGTCAACGCGAAGTTCACGAAAAACGGAGCTAAAATGCGAAAGTTATGATTTAAACTGGTTTTCCTATAGCCATATATTTAATTAAATCTAATCATGAAATTAAAAAGTTCCAAACTTGACTAACAGTAGTTCCAACATGTAGCTTATGAAATTATGAAGCTAACGCGATTTGAATGGATCAATTCGGAGCTAAAACGACAATTTTATAAGCGAAACAGTTCAAATGGCATTTCTGTAAATACTGAAAACGTATTTTTGACTTAAGCCGTGAAGTTTACGTTTTCCAAACGAAAATGCGCATTCGGGGAACTACGCCTTGGACTGCGGGTTAGGACTTAGAAAAGTCCAGGGTCTCTTTTGCAAATCAGCCACGCGAAGGGGTATCGGATGTTCTCGGCCGTTGGATTTAAAATGAACGGATCGGATTTGATCAGAGGAGGGAGAGATGAAGGTGGCCGGCCAGAACAGTGACGCCGGCGGTGAGGCACCATTGCCGGTGGCGTGGAGGTCTCGGATGCGCGCGGTTAGGGGGCTAGGTTTCACCAAATGAAAAACTAAGCGCACCGGGGTATGCGGGGGAAGAAGGGGGTCTCGGCCATGCCTATATGGCGGCCGGGAACAGCGGGTAGCGCGGTGGCCACCATGGCCGGCGGCCAAGGCTTGCGGAGCTCACGGCCAGGGCATCTAGAAGCCAAGAAAAATGAAACAAGCGGTACCAGGAGATAGAGGGAGGCCAGGGGATTCTCACCGCGGGGAATAAGGAGGACGGGGAAGCTCGGCGGTGGCGGTCCGTGCGAAGGTGTGGTCGGCGGACCTCGGTACTGCTGCTGCGGTGGTTCCCGAGCATGGCGAGCGCGAGAGAGAGTGGGGCACAGCAGGGGCACGCGAGGGGGAGGCTCGGCTGCTATTTAATAGGGCCGAGGAGCGGGGGGGGACGCTCCCACGATGCCCGTCGTGGGCGGCGGTTGCTGCAGCGCCGGGCGCGGACGGTTGCCGAGCCACGCGGGGAAGGGGACGACGCCGACAAGTGGCGCTAGGCGGTCAGCGGCTACGGGCGCGAGGAAGGCGCGGCGGCTGGGCTGGCTGCGGTGCTGGGCCGACGCCTTGTGGGCCGCGCGAGGCTGGGCGCGGGCGGAGGGAGGAAACAGCGCAGCTAGGCCGGCGCGGTGGAATGGGCCAGGAGGCCGAAGGAGCTGGGCCACGGGCCAAAAATCAAGAAGGGAGGAAAAATGATTCTTTTCTTTTCTTTTTCTACTATTTTCCAAATCCCTTTTTAAATTCAAATTTCAATTCTTTTTGAAATATTTAATAAATTCCTAATATTCACAAAATGATATGCAGCAGCATGTATGCATCAAAAAAAAATTCTAACCTTATTTTTAAATTTTAATTCCACAAAATTTATTATTTCCCTATCTTTTAATGCTCACAATTTGCATAAATAAATCATATTTAGCTATTTTAAAAGAATGTCATTTTTAGGGTGTTATAATTCTACCCCCCTTAAGATGAATCTCGTCCTCGAGATTCAGGTGATTGCTTACTCAAACAGTTGGGGATACGTCTTTCTCAGATCCTCTTCTCTTTCCCAAGTAGCCTCATCCTCTGTATATCGATTCCACTGCACCTTGCACATCTTTATAGTTCGGCTTCTTGTAACTCTTTCGGTAGTTTCCAAGATCTTTATCGGATACTCTTCATAAGTAAGATCTTCCTTGACAGCAAGTTCTTCCAAAGGAATCTGCTCTTCTGGTACTCTCAAACACTTTTTCAATTGGGAAACATGGAACACGTCGTGCACACCTGACAAACTCTCAGGTAGTTCCAACTGATAAGCTACTTCTCCACGTCTCTCTAGGATCTTAAAAGGTCCTATATACCTTGGTACTAATTTTCCCTTCATATTGAATCTTCTCACACTTCTCATTGGTGACACCTTCAAGTACACATAATCACCAATCTCGAAAATCAGCTCTCTTCTGCGAGTATCAGCGTAACTCTTCTGTCGGGACTGAGCTACTCTTAAATTGTCTCTAATCATTCTCACTTGTTCTTCCGCGTCTCTAAGGACATCGGGTCCAAACACTTGAGTTTCTCCAGTCTAATTCTAGAACAAAGGCGTTCTACACTTACGCCCATACAATGCCTCAAAGGGTGCCATCTTGAGACTCTTCTGATAACTGTTGTTGTATGTGAATTCTGCGTAAGGCAGACTCTTATCCCAACTATCACCATACTAAAGTGCACAAGCTCTCAACATATCTTCCAAAATCTAGTTGATCCTTTCAGTCTGTCCATCAGTTTGCGGGTGGTAAGCAGAACTGAAATTTAACTTTGTTCCCAAAGATCTATGTACTTTATGCCAGAATTGCGATGTAAATTGGGTGCCTCTATCCGACACAATTTTCGTGGGAACACCATGTAAGCACACTATTCTTTCCATGTACAACTCTGCTAATCTTGCACCATTATGGGTAGTCTTGAGTGGTAAAAAGTGAGCAACCTTGGTGAGTCGATCCACTATTACCCATATTGAATCATAACCTCTTTGAGTGCGGGGTAATCCTACGATAAAGTCCATACCAACTTCTTCCCATTTCCATTCAGGAATCTTCATTGGTTGTAGTAACCCTGCAGGTCTTTGATGCTCAGCTTTCACTCTTTGACAAGTATCACACAAAGCCACATATTCTGCCACATCTCTCTTCAAACCATACCACCAATACTTCTCCTTGAGATCCAAGTACATCTTGGTACTTCCGAGATGTATAGAGTAAGCAGACTCATGGGCCTCTTGCAGAATTGCATCTCGGATAGCTTTCACTTTAGGTACACATATCCTTTTCCTGAACTAAAGAGTACCATTCTCATCCATTCTGAATCCGGGTGCCTTTCCAAGCACTACATTCTCTGCTATCTCTTTAAGTTTTTCATCCTCCAATTGACCTTTGCGTATCTCTTTTTCCAAAGTAGGCTCTATCACCAATTCCATTGCATTAGTGACCAGGCTCAAGTTGAGATACTCCATTTTAGCACACAACTGTGCTGACATAGATGTTATCTGAAGTCCATTGGCATAGCTCTTTCTGCTAAGTGCATCAGCTACAACGTTTGCCTTTCCCAGGTGATAATGCACATCCAAATCATAGTCTTTGATCAATTCCAACCAACGACGTTGTCTCAGATTCAGATCTGATTGGGTAAAGATATACTTCAAACTCTTATGATCAGTATAGATATCACTCTTATGTCCAATCAGATAATGTCTCCAGATCTTCAAAGCATGAACCACAGCTGCCAATTCCAAGTCATGAGTAGGATAATTCAACTCATGCTTCCTCAATTGTCTAGATGCATATGCCACCACTCTTCCTTCTTGCATAAGCACACATCCAAGACCCAAACGGGATGCATCACAATATATAGAGAAGTTCTTGCTTAAATCGGGCAAGATTAATACTGGAGATGTAGTCAATCTCCTCTTTAGCTCTTCAAAGTTTGCCTAGCATTTATCCGACCATACATACTTAGCATTCTTTTCCAACAAAGCTGTCATGGGCTTGGCTAGCTTGGAAAAGCCTTCAATGAACCTTCAGTAATATCCAGCTAATCCCAAAAAGCTACGAATCTCACTTACAGTTGTTGGTGGTTTCCAATTTAGTACATCTTGCACTTTGCCTGGATCCACTGCTATTCCACCATTGGAGACTACATGACCCAGAAAAGAGACTTCCTTTAACCAAAACTCACACTTGCTCCGCTTAGCGTACAACTTATGTTCTCTAAGCTTTTGCAAGACCAACCTTATGTGTTCCGCATGTTCTTCTTCAGTCTTGGAGAATATTAGTATGTCATCTATGAATACTACCACAAATTTATCCAGAAACTCCATGAACACCTTATTCATCAGATACATGAAGTATGCAGGTGCATTGGTCAATCCAAAAGACATAACGGTGTACTCATATAATCCATACCATGTAGTGAATGTTGTCTTGGGTATGTCCGAGTTTCGAATCTTAAGCTGATGATAACCAGATCGGAGATCAATCTTGGAGAACACATGAGCTCCTCTCAACTGATCAAACAAATCATCAATCCTAGGCAAAGGGTATTTATTCTTGATGGTAACCACATTAAGTGAGCGGTAATCCACACACATCCATTGACTACCATCCTTCTTATCCACAAAGATCATAGGTGCCCCCCACGGGGAAGAACTAGGGCGTATGAAACCTTTTTCTTGCAACTCTTTTAGTTGTTTCTTAAGCTCTTCTAATTCATTAACTCCCATTCTATATGGACGTTTAGCTATTGGTGTAGTTCCAAGTAATAATTCAATAATGAATTCAATGTCTCGGTCAGGTGGCATACCTGGCAAGTCATCGGGGAAGACATCCGGGAACTCCTCCATGACACAATCTTGTTCATTGACTTCACCATCTAGCTGGTTCACTGTGGCTGTAGGCTGAGCTTGCACTACCACTTCTACATAGATTCTATCCCCATTGAGTGATGTCATAACCACAGATTTCTCCTAACACTGAATCACTACCCGGTGTTGTTTCATCCAATCCATTCCCAGGATAAGATCAATTCCTGCTGTTCTCAACACAATAGGCTTCACTTTGAAGTCTACCCCCCTTAAGGAAATGCTAGTTGAGGGGCTCCAATAAGAAGCTGGCATACTACCTCCCGGGGAATTTACTAGTATGGGGTTTTTCATGGCACACAAAGGTATGCTATGCATTCTAACAAAAGCTTGGAGATAAAAGAATGCGAAGCACCAGAATCAAAAAGTATAGTAGCAAAAATAGAGTTGACGTTGAACGTACCCAGCATGACCTCAGGCGTCTCCTGAGCTGCATCAGATGACACATAGTTCACCTTCATAGTGTGAGGTGGTCGGGCGTTGAACTTCTGATTGCTGGTCTGGTTCTGAGGTGCTTGTTGGTTCTGCTTCTTAGGACACTGATGAGCATAGTGACCTACTTCTCCACATCGGTAGCAGGCATTGGGATTATTGGGTGCACCACTCTTCACAGGAGCATTGTTGGGCACTCCCTGGCATGTTGCAGGATTACTGGTCTATTGTGGGGTACGCTGATTTCCAAACTGTTGCTGATACTGAGGGCGTTGCTGGAATTGGTTTTGCTGAGGATACTGACCATGGTTTCCTTGGTGAGTTGGTCCTTGATTCCTCTGCTGGAAACCTTGCTGGGGATAAGCACGTGGGTGAGTGTTGCTTCTAGAAGCTTGCCCTTGGAGCCTTCTCTTCTTAGCTTCCATCTCCTTGCGCTTATCGTCAATCACGATTGCGCGATTCACCAAAGACTGGAAGTTAGGGTATGTATTAGACATCAGCTGGAGCTGCAGTCCATCATAGAGTCCCTTGAGGAAATGGCGTTGCTTATCCTTGTCATCCGCTACATCATTAGGAGCGTAGCATGATAGTTGTGCGAACTTGTCCCGATACTCCGCCACAGTCATTGATCCTTGCTTGAGAGATCTGAATTCTTCCTGCTTTAGTTCCACTAGTCCATCAGGAATATGGTATGACCGGAAATTATCCTTGAATTCCTGCCAAGTGATAGCAGGAGCATTGTTGGGATGTCCAAACTAGAATGATTCCCACCAATCCTGAGCAGCTCCTTGGAGTTGCCCAGAAGCGTACAACACCTTCTCAAGGTCGTTGCATTGTGCTATGTTCAGTTGTTTCTCCACAGCACGCAACCAATCATCTGCCTCCATAGGGTCTAAGGCATGGGTGAACACCAGTGGTCGACCTTTCATAAACTCTCCACGTTTATCTCTAACCTGAATAGGCGGTGGTCCTCTTGCAGGTTCATTGTCCAAGTGCTGCATCATAGCTTGCATCAACTGCGCTTGCATTCCCAATATATGTTCCATGGTCACAGGTGGCGGTGGTGGTGGATTTATGAGAGCATCACGCCCACGACCACGGCCTCTGCCTCTTCCTCCTCTTGCGGCCATCTATTTTCCAACAAATGTACAAAATTTAGAGATTTTTCCAATTATAGAGTGCTTACAAAAGATAAGAAACAATGCTGAGAATTTTCTGGACAAGATTCAAATTCAGCAGTTTAGTAAAACTGTTATAACTCGAGGTTCAGAGATCCAACAGAGGTGCACCAAGATTCATTAGAAATCTTAGGACATCATCTACAACTTTCATTTAGATCACTTTTACAGATTCGACACGCACATGGTCAAAAGTAGAGCTAAACCGAAACTGTTCTGAGTTCCAGACAGCGCAGGAACATCAACTTGTGACAGCTAGATCTCACAAACCTGAACAGCTATTGACATGATTCCAGAGACATTTGAAAGATACAGAGGTCTAGTTATCTCCACAAAAATTTCAGAATTTTTAACATCCCCGATTTCGAGATACCAGAATAAGAACACAGGCTGCTCTAGAAATCAGCACAGCAAAGATAGGATAAAGCGAAACATCTGCATTAAGATTTTATTCTAAACTTAAAGTTCCAATCTAAGGAAGTTGTGGACATGCCCACAAACTTCTAACAATCAAGCAAATACCAAATCAACCAAGTTCACAAATTAAACATTTAATCATCCAAGTTCACAAGACCAAACAAGACTAAATAAGTAACACTATCTAACGACGTGGTAGTCTAGATCAAGACACCTATGGAGCGGTGTCAATCATGGTGAAGGACCGGCGCTTCTTTTTGCAGATGGAAGGCTATCCAAGTTGTGCTCGAAGTTCATCCACTTGCTTCTGAAGACGTCTCTGCGCCCTCTGAGATGCACGCAGTTCTTCTTTGACTTCCTCATCCACTCCCTGCATAGCGTGGACATGCTACACCGTTGCTTCCAGAGTTGGGTCATTCTTTGGTGGAGCCAAAACCTGCCAAACACCCTCATGATCATTTCGAGGAAGGAACCTAAAGCGATCCTCCCTCATGGCCTCAAAGCGATGACTGTGGTAGTGGATGTAGGCATTCTGTGTTGCATCCTCCATGCCATCCAAAGCATGGGCTCTCCTGGAAGGGGCACAGTGGACAGTCTCCACCTCATGTCCATTCTTGATATCGTTCTAAGCGGTGACCACCAGTTCTACCTTCCAGAAGGTAGCCTCTAAGGGATGCTGGTACTCGGCACAGTGGTAGCTGATGGAGGCGTGCAAGTCGGGGTAGTAGTCATCCAGCACGTGAGTGAGGAGGGTGTGGTAGTAGGCTGTCTCTGAGGCTGGCTTGAAGTAGTACTTGCACTTCCAGCCAATCTCCTCCTCCACCACGGGAACAGCTGGGGATGGTGCAGGTGTAGGGGAAGTAGCCGTCGACTCCTCAGGTGTAGCTACAACAGGATAGACTGGCACAGCGACTGGTGTAGGAGCAGGAGTAGGCGTCGGGGTAGCCATCTCCTCGTCATCGGAGATGATCACAATCTCCCTCTCCGCCTGTGGGGCACACGGGGTGAACATGGCACGATAGCCGGCGGTGCTGAGGCGAGCAGTCTTCGGATTATGAGATATCTATAGATTTAAAGTGAGATAGAATTTGAATCAACAATTTTAAATAATAGATTAGGGTATGAAAATCATAAATGTTTTAATAAAATAACAAGAATAAGATAGTAAGCAAGAAACCAGAGGAGCAAAGATGCTAAAACATCAGTTTTCTAACTAGGCTTGCGTCCTACAGTCAACACGGCTCTGATACCAATTTGTCACACCCAATTTAAGGATAAAATTGAATGCGCAATACTCATGTGTGCCTAGGAAACAGTCACACACACAAGTCGACAAATTATAAAAAGTATCATCATGGTGTCCCTTACATCACATCCATAAATACAACTTAGTCTTACATCACACAACGGAAAATAAAAGATAATAAACTCTCGTGGGCTTCATCACAGGGAAGGTCAACTGGTTGACCACAAGCCTAAAAATCCTCCGGGAATTCCTCATACCCATTGTCATCTGTTACCCATCCGGGATTTTTATCTAAATAAAGAAAAAAAACAAGTGTAAGTACATCTCGTACTTAACAAGCTAACATGGGGTTATGAAGCTCAAAAAGGTTGACACAGGTTTACTGCAGTTAGCATTTTTAGTAAGTCAAGCTTTTATTCTCAGGTATTATCAAGTTATGCTTAAGCTCCCATTTAATCCCATAAGAACAAATATCAGTGTAAAGTGTATCGTATACCATCATAGAACATCTTAAATGAACATCATCAAGTATACAGTTATTCTGTGAGTTTTCCGGGCCGCTCGTGACCGTGAGCACGGCTGTTATAACAGTTTATTACCCTCTGCAGAGGTGGTGCACATTCATCGCGAGTCGTGATCCCTATATGCCCGGATTAATTACTCCCATGTCACTACCAAGGTGAGCGGGCAGGGTACACTATGAAGCCATTTCAAAGGTTTCCCTAACAAGTTAGGGCCACTAGGTTTCCTTGGCAGGCAGATGTAGGAACCCCCCTTTCCTATGGCACATATCCATCGTGGCTATACTCATAGGAACAGAGGCAGCCCTATACCCAACGTGGCAAGCCCCATTTGCGCCAAAAAGATAACCTCTAACTAGCTAGAAAAGATCCTATTACTGAGCTAAAGTCAAAGCCATATGACTCTCCCGGTTGCACTGTCAGTCCCAGCTTTTGCCGACAGATAAGTCCTTATGGAGAGCTGGGAGCAACATGAACAAAGGTCATTTGCACCTTCGCCCTATGGAACAGTTGTTACGAATCATGTTAAACTTTTAGTTCCATAGTATCATTCATCATCATGAATATCAAGTTCAGTTAGAGCACTAGCAATCTACCCATATGCATTTAACCCATAGGAGACAAGGAACAAGATAAACAATCACTAGGATGTCCTTACGGGTATCAAAATTAGACACATGCAAATGAGTAATTGATTAAAGTGAAATAGGATATCAAGGAAGGCCCATGCTATACTTGCCTTGGTTCACAAACTCATGCTGGTCCTGCTGGTCGTCGAAGAGTTCTTGGTCTCCAACGTTTTCCTCACTGTCTAAACACGACCAACACGGCAACATACAACATTCCAAAAGCATTCATGCAAAGCAAACATTCCTATCATTAGAACAGTACACCAATAGTATTGAAAACAAGATAAAATGTTTGTAAAAATAATCTACGTCTCGCTACGATCACGTCAACGCGAAGTTCACGAAAAATGGAGCTAAAATGCGAAAGTTATGATTTAAACGGGTTTTCCTATAGCCATATATTTAATTAAATCTAATCATGAAATTAAAAAGTTCCAAACTTGACTAACAGTAGTTCCAACATGTAGCTTATGAAATTACGAAGCTAACGCGATTTGAATGGATCAATTCGGAGCTAAAACGACAATTTTATAAGCGAAACAGTTCAAATGGCATTTCTGTAAATACTGAAAACGTATTTTTGACTTAAGCCGTGAAGTTTACGTTTTCCAAACGAAAATGCGCATTCGGGGAACTACGCCTTGGACTGCGGGTTAGGACTTAGAAAAGTCCAGGGTCTCTTTTGCAAATCAGCCACGCGAAGGGGTATCGAATGTTCTCGGCCGTTGGATTTAAAATGAACGGATCGGATTTGATCAGAGGAGGGAGAGATGAAGGTGGCCGGCCGGAACAGTGACGCCGGCGGTGAGGCACCATTGCCGGCGGCGTGGAGGTCTCGGACGTGCGCGGTTAGGGGGCTAGGGTTCACCAAATGAAAAACCGAGCGCACCGGGGTATGCGGGTGAAGAAGGGGGTCTCGGCCATGCCTATACGACGGCCGGGAACAGCGGGTAGCGCGGTGGCCGCCATGGCCGACGGCCAAGGCTTGCGGAGCTCGCGGCCAGGGCATCTAGAAGCCAAGAAAAATGAAACAAGCGGTACCGGGAGATAGAGGGTGGCCAGGGGATTCTCACCGCGGGGAAGAAGGAGGACGGGGAAGCTCGGCGGCGGCGGTCCGTGCGAAGGTGTGGTCGGTGGACCTCGGTGCTGCTGCGGCGGTGGTTCCTGAGCACGGTGAGCGTGAGAGAGAGCGGGGCACAGCAGGGGCGCGCGAGGGGGAGGCTCGGCTGCTATTTAACAGGGCCGAGGAGCGGGGGGGACGCTCCCACGACGCCCGTCGTGGGCGGCGGTTGCTGCAGCGCCGGGCGCGGACGGTTGCCGAGCCGCGCGGGGAAGGGGACTGCGCCGACAAGTGGGGCCAGGCGGTCAGCGGCTATGGGCGCGAGGAAGGCACGGCGGCTGGGCTGGCTGCGGTGCTAGGCCGACGCCTTGCGGGCCGCGCGAGGCTGGGCGCGGGCGGAGGGAGGAAACAGCGCAGCTGGGCCGGCATGGAGGAATGGGCCAGCAGGCCGAAGGAGCTGGGCCACGGGCCAAAAATCAAGAAGGGAGGAAAAATGATTCTTTTCTTTTCTTTTTCTACTATTTTCCAAATCCCTTTTTAAATTCAAATTTCAATTCTTTTTGAAATATTTAATAAATTCCTAACATTCACAAAATGATATGCAGCAGCATGTATGCATCAAAAAAAATTTCTAACCTTATTTTTAAATTTTAATTCCACAAAATTTATTATTTCCCTATCTTTTAATGCTCACAATTTGCATAAATAAATCATATTTAGCTATTTTAAAAGAATGTCATTTTTAGGGTGTTACACGTGTGCGCGTCGCCGTGGCCAGCAATCCACGGTGCGTCTTGGCTCTTGCTCAGCGTAGTTCCTGCTTCACCATGTTGCCATGGTGCTTTGTGCCTCGTTGCTTGATCATTTCGTCCACCGCAGCCACCAGAACATCACCGTCGACGATAGCCTGCTCCGCCGTGTCTGCTCTGCTCGCCGACCCG
The DNA here is from genome assembly GCF_019320115.1 of Miscanthus floridulus. NCBI lineage: Eukaryota > Viridiplantae > Streptophyta > Magnoliopsida > Poales > Poaceae > Miscanthus > Miscanthus floridulus. The sequence continues at coordinate 136,908,647 of NC_089580.1, read as the reverse complement.
CCTTTCTGTTGCTCCTCCGGCTCGGCCATCGACTCCAACGCGTTCGGGGTGAGCTCCTGGTGCTTCCTAGGCCTTTTATTTAACCGCTACCGGCCTTGTTTCGCCGGCGTAGCGCAGCCGCGCCGTCGTGGCCGTCATGGCCGGCGTTAAGCTCGAACCTTGCCGTGATTAGTCTAGTTAGTGCCACTAATCGACGTGCTGTGATGTGGGGAACGTGGTAGTGCATTGGCCATGGCAGGAGACCTCACTGGCGGCAAGTTACCGGCGGTCAAACCACGATCGTCGCTGTTGAACGCTGGAGGAAGACGCTGACATGTAGGACCCCGTTGTCAGTGACTCTGTGTTTGAAAATGGATTTTTTATATTTTGCAGAATTTAATGAATAGTACTATGATTTGTTATTTTTGTATAGAATTATTTAGAGCTCCAAAAATTATGAAAATTTTTGTGTGACCTCTCTGTGATATAAACTATTTAGGAAAAATATTAAATGTTGATTTTCAGTATATTTTGCATGTGATAAAAATTGCTCTAATTAATTAATAAATAAGCTTCCATGATTTTTCTAGGCTTTTTTATAAATCCAAAATTATGAAAATTGTTTTGCCACTTAGTTATCATGGAATAAGTCTTCATAAAAATTTTGGGCTCATTTGGAGCAAGTTGATTTATTTCATATCTTTTAATTAAATAATTAATTCATAAAAGCAAATAGTAAACCTTAATAATTTAGGTTTTGTTTGAATTTTGGATTGAGTGATGACCTTGGGTCATTAGTATAAGATAATACTTGATACTTAAAATAAGTGTTTGAATTTTGGAAATGTTTAGTAGTTGTTGGTTTGCAACTGTACCGCGAAGGAAAGTTGTATTCAAGCTATTAACTTTTGCATCCATCGTCAAGCATCATGTTTTATATCTCGCATCATATTAAACATGGCATTGTTACTACATGTAGTGAACGAAAGCAAGAACATGGTAGTCAATCAAGTTGTTGAAGAAGTTAATCCGTCTATTGAGGTCGGATTTGATAACTATGGAACATCCCTGGAACCTGACTTTTCCGACAACCAAGGCAAGCCCCAGATGCATTTAAACCTACCTTGTATTTTACAAGTTTTTATCGCTTTTGCTTTTCAATACTGCATTAAGTGGTTAGGAGTTGAGTGAAAACCTAATTGGTGCATTACCAACCTTGTTTTTCAATATCAACTTTGATACCTGTTTCAATTCGAGAATACTTATTTATGCTTAGCCATGCTTAGAACGGTACAAGTCGGGTGATCACCGGTCACCTGTGAGATATAAATGGTTTCTTGGATACGACTGGTTATTTACATGATCATGAGATATGAGCATGTGGAGTAATAAATCTAGACCGGGTGGACTCGGTGTATGGGAGCCACAAGACATGGAGGTCTTGTGAGCGGGTTCTTTCCGCCTATGTCGATTAAGACACGTCCGTTGTTGAATTGCATGAGGTGAGACTTTGTAGTACCGATCACATACTTCGGTAAGCCTTAACTTGGCTATTCTATTACGAGAATGGCTACTCACGCACTAGGAGTAGAGAGATGGCGAGAGTAGTGTGTACCCACGTGGCAATGCACTAGAATGGTGGAGTACTATATTCTCGGGTGGCGCGGACCCGTTCTTGTTTTAGAGGATCTGAGGGTAGGTTGGTATATGTAGGTCGGGGACCTACATATGTCGTGTGGTTGGTAATCCCCAGCTGGGTTATAATCGGTTCGAATCGTCGTTGCTCCTCGGTTATGGAGACTCAACTCACTGTTCATCATCGTAGTTAATAAATGAAACTTGAGGAAGATTTGAGAAAGAATTTTGATATGAAGTTCATGATCTCATTATAGATCATGGTAGATTCATATATGGTCTTTATGAAGAATTAATTGTTGAGAGACAGAATCTTTTTAAAGAGCTTTTACGCAAAAGAACCTTGTTTCTTGCTACAGCCCTACCTTGAATCCCTAAGCCTGCATACCTGAGTTATACTCCATTTATATTTCGGTTAAGTCTTGTTGAGTACTTTTGTACTCAGGGTTCGTTAACCCTTGTTGCAGGTGAGCCTCATGGGTAGGTCTGTCTTGGACCATGCTGCATGACTGTTGTTTAGGTCGATGATGATAAGTAAATGTGTGACCCTTGAGCAGGGTATTTCCTTTGTGTGTTATATTATATGTTAATTATGCCACTCCACTACTAGGGTTTGTAATAATAATCGTACTTAGTTTGTGAAACAATTGTTTTGTAAATTAAGTTATTATAAGACTTTCGCTATTTTACTCTGATGTAGATATTTGAATAAATGTTGTAATACTGCAATGACTCTATAATGGGATCCTGCTCAGAAATCATGGATGATTCGGGTTTCCCTGGGGACACCCGACAGTCTTCTTAAGTTACCGGGAACATATGCATAGTTGTCAGAGGTCGTTGGACAGTGACAGGTGCATGTGGGCCCTATAATTTAGGAGGTTCTACCACAGATGCACTCTCTCCCAACAAGGGGGATCATTCTGACTCTCTCTCTCTACTAGCTTTAGACATTCTGAGCACTCAAACAGCTTCAAGCTTCTAGAACTCGAAAGCCACATAGAGCATGTGTTCCAATACTTGGCGCACGTAGGAGCTCCCATCACTCTTGGCCCTTCAGTCCAGAGTCCAACTAGACCTCTAACACCTCCCATCTTATTCCCACTCGTTTGTAACCCCACAGCAAACTTCGAGCACTTGGGCTTAGGAATAAAGTCACCGACCGACTTAAACTGGACATAGGGCATGTTGCCTGAGCCAGTATAAACCCTATGTCATTGAGTGCTAGGCCACATCCGACCACAACGTACGGCAAAACTACAAATATTTACGTGTTGGTCACTTTTCATACCGATAGTTGGCGCCATCTATGGGGAAGACGCCATACGTTCATGCTTTTGGTCATCGGATGGCCCACCTTTCCACCATTTTCATCATGATGGGCTCAAGCGATACGATTCACTTCGGCTCGCTAGAGTTTCCCACGCTCCCACCTATTGGGATATGGGTTCCTCCCATCTTTGAGTCATCCCAGACCATCCTCTTTGGAAGCCTGGACTTCATCACCGACTAGCTTGGCATGCTTTGCCTTTGCGAGGAGGCACTTGCCCCCACGCTGGTCAAAGGAGGAGTGCCCTCCGTCAGCTCCGGGCCACCCGGTGACCTCAACAACGAGACACATGTGCTTCGCTCTAAGCCCACGCTGGGCTCAAACCCCACTATGAGTAACATACATATTGTTCTTTACTCGCTATTTAATATCTTCCGCTGACTCTCCGGAGGGACCCTATTGTCCCCACCGCAACTGCCATGCGACCGGTTCCCTAACGGCCTCACATCCCCCACGGACGTGTATGTGCGGGGGCTCTGAAAGGATGCTGATGTGGCCCCCTCTCACATCCAAATTCAGGGGGACGGATGGCGGGCTACGCTCCCGCCTCTTTCCACGACCTCATGGATGACAAGGTTGAAAGTGATGGCTCCAGCATCGGTGACGTCGTGGCACCTAGCCACCCTCTATCCTAGGAGTGCGCTATGGCGGATGCTTCGATACAGCCACTGATGGTAGTGGAGTCTCTACAGACTCACACCCCTCTAGACCCTCATGTGGAGGCCCTCGTGCATGCGTAGGCACACGGTGAGGAGCTATGACAAAGGTAGTAGAGCTAGCCGCCACCTGCGCCGGCACACTCGACGTAGCATGCTATGCCATGCGCGCATAACCCAGCGAGCGGCGCCCGGGGTCATGCTCGCTAGGTCCATCGCAACATCATGGATGGGGGGAATGATCCCCCATAGTTTGCTTGGGCTAGCTAGAACATCGCCGCTGCAGCAATGCTTTTGCGCGGCCTTCCAGAGCGTGTCGACCCCTAGGAGCAGGCGATCCACCGAAATCTCTAGGCACTAGTGGAAACCACCGCTATTCAATAGGCAGAGAGCTCCATGTCACGACACCAACTCATGGCCTCTCTCCCCACTGGGGGAATAGGGGCGCACCAGTCAAACCACTCCATCCGCTCACCGCGTGGAATAGGAGGCCGCAGCTGCACCATGGCCTCACCCGATGCCCGCTCCACACCGACCACCTATGCGTGAATGCCTCAGGCCGAACCAAGACACTTGCAGTGTCATCAACAATCGGTGTCAAGCCCAGCATGATGATGACGTCCATCAAGGGGCGGTGAGAGTAGGCGGCACGGGCCTCGATTGGACCATCAAGGGGAGTAGGGAAACGCACCTCAGGCATGGTCATCGACCAGATGACCGGAGTCCTAGTCCAGATGGCCTGGGACCATGGGCCTTTGGCTATCGCATCTAGAGAGCACCTTTCCCAAAGCGCTTCCACCCACCTACCAACATCGCCAAATACACTAGGGAAATGGATCCCGGTATATGGCTCGAAGACTTCTGGCTCGCCTACCAAGCAGGAGGGGTGGATGATGATCACTTCATCATTCAATACCTCTCCATCTATGTGGGGGAGCATTTCGAGCATGGCTTGAATTCCTCCCACCTGACAGCATCTGTGACTAGGCGGATCTCAAGAGGATCTTCATCGAGAATTTCTAGGGGACGTATGTCCGCCCTAGGAATTCCTGGGACCTCAAGAGCTATCAGCAGGGGCCCAATGAGTCCCTATGGGATTACATCCATAGGTTTTCAAAACAATGCAACTCCCTTCCTAATGTCATTGACACGGACATCATCAGCATGTTCCTCTTCGGGACAACCTATGAGTCCTTGATCCACAAGCTCGGCTGTCTGAAGCCCCGTACCACCCGTGACCTGCTCGATGTCACCATGAACCATGCCTCTAGTGAGGAGGCGGTTGGAGCAGTCTTTAGTGGAGGTTAGGACAAGGGCAAGGGCAAGAGCAAGGACCAAGATGAGGGCCCCTCTATGCAAAGGAGCAAAAAGAACAAGAAGGATCGGCACCGATCGGCCAACTCCACTTTGGTCATCACGGCCGTTCGCATGGGCAAGCAACCCCAGCAGGGCCAGCCCAACCATTTCGACAAGCTCATGGAGAGTCCTTGCACCAACCACGCCTACCCCATCAAGCACCTCTACAAGGACTGCGAACTCCTCAAGCGCTTTATGCGACAGGCCAGCGGACCGAAAGAAGGAAAGGGCAAGAAGGCAGTGGCCAAGAGAGGAGGTGTGGCGAGCAAGGATGGGGATGGCTTTCCCAATCCTGAGGAATGCCACATGATCTTTGGGGGATCTAATGCCATCTACTCCAAGCGCCAGCACAAAGTGCGCTACGGAGAGGCATGCATCACCGAAATGGCTGTCCCCTCCTTCCTTAGCTGGTTAGAATCTTCGATCACTTTTGATCAGAGGGACCATCCTTCCCATGTCTCCAGACTGGGTCGCTACCCACTCATCGTCTACCCCATTGTCTACAAGAAGTGCCTCACCAAGGTGCTGATGGACAGAGGCAGCAGCCTCAACATCCTCTACGTCGACACCCTCAACGCCATGCACATCCCCCGATTGGAGCTCCGCCCAGTGAGCTCTCCCTTCCATGGTGTGATCTCGAGAATGCAGGCATACCTACTCAGGTAGATCAATCTGCCTATCACATTTGGTGACCGATCCAACTTCTGCTCAAAGGTCCTTACCTTCGAGGTGGTGGACTTCCCAGGGTCCTACCATGCCGTCTTGGGGCGGCCATGCTATGCCAAGTTCATGGCAATCCCAAACTACACCTACCTCAAGTTGAAGATGCTAGGACCAAATGGCGTCATCACTATGGGTAGCACCTTTCCGCATGCCTACATGTGCGACCACGAGCATTATGAGCTCGCCACTACCGTCAACAACTCAGCCGAGCTCCCTCGGCTTGGAGAATTAATGACCACAGTAGTCCTAGACTGTAACAAGCCAACCTCCTCGACTGCCTTCCACCCACTCAAGGAAACTAAGGCGATGGGGATCAACCCTACCAACCCAACCAAGATGGTCCGAATCAGGGCCTAGCTCCGGCCAAATAGGAATGCGAGCTCGCCAACTTTCTATGCGCCAATCGTGATGTCTTCACATGGAAACCTTTAGACTTGCCAGGCATACCATAGGAGGTCACCGAGCATGCATGACGCCTCATCCCAACCTCAAAGCCCACCAAGCAACGCCTATGTCACTTTGACGATGAGAGGCGTAGGGCCATAGGCGAGGAGGTCGCCAAACTCCTGGTAGTTGGATTCATCAAAGAGGCATGCCCAAAGAACCCAATCAACCAAGGAGAAACACAAACTCTCTCCACCTAGGGAAGGACCCTATACAGTGACTGAGGTGATCCAACCGGGCGCCTACCGACTGAAGGATGACAACGGTAATGTTCTCACCAACACTTGGAACATTGAACAGTTACGCTATTTCTTCCCCTAAAAATCCGGTCTTACCGCTTTCTTTCATTCAACATTTGCTCCTACAGGCACCCTAGCCCGAGCACTCTTAGCCTAGGTTGCTCGGGGGCTCCACGAGGGTGTGATACCACCTCTCTTCTTTCTACTATCATATAGTAAATACTTTTCACCCGAATGAAAGGGTAGTTCGTTCCTTTAATTACCCTACGTAACTTTGTTTTAAACTCCCGACCTATCACACCCCGCCACAACCTATGGTTACGAGCAGCTGAGCCTCGTGGGCCACGCTCGGGTTCTTAAGGTTGCAGTTTATGGGTCAAACGGGCAGGAGTGAAAAAGAAAGGATAAAAAACAAAGCTATGCTAGGGTAAAAACAAAGAATGGATGGGACTTGCTTCCCTTATGAGTGATTTCATCACAAAATGAAATAGAAGTATTCATCAATACAAAAAAATGTTCACACGGGGCTCCCCCATGAACTTATCATTTATATTTACTAACTGTTTCTACTCTATAAACTATTGTAGCCACCCGGCGACATCGGCTGATGGCGTGGTCGACAAGGATAAGGGCAGCTCGCTCACCGATGGGACGACATTCGGCTCGGTTAGAGGCGGGATGATGCTCGTTTCTGACCCATTCTCCACCCATCCATAGGCTAGATGATGTCTTCCTAGCGCACACCTTTAGCCACGCTCGCACAGTGAGCCTCCATCACCCACTGCGTGGAGACTTGCTCGGCAACCATCTGTGCATATGGCACCAAGCTGTCCTCGAGCACATGGATGGCATCCATGCTTCAGCCATCAGCATACCCTCGGCAGATGGCGGTGAAGTCTAGGTCTGGGTGGTGCATCACCACCGAGGTTAGCACCCTCGACGTCCCATAGAACATCCCATCGGATATGAGCGATCAAACCTCATTCGGGACATCCGCCAGTTGGACGGCGGACGTACTGGTGCACAGCACCGACCCGAACACCTTAGAAATGACCACCTAGGCGACGTTGCAGATCTAGTCGAGCTCTCCCTCAAGAGCACATCGCTCTTCGAGGGACTTGGCTAGTGCCTCTGCACTCCAACTGATCGCCGCCTTGGCTGTCTCTAGCTCCCACTCCAGAGAACCAATTTTTTTGCCTAGTTCTGGAAAAAGGATGACAAGCCCAGAAGCAAAGGAAAGGAAAAACCAAGACATCAACCAAAGATAGAACATACACATACCGAGGCGGTGCCTTTGAGGATGGAGAGCTCTTCCTCTTGCTAGGTGACCTTCTCGAGCAGTCGGGCGTTCGACTCCTTCACCCGAAGCACCTGCCCCTGGAGCGCTAGCGCTTCTCGATCAGCCTCCAACCGGGTCTTCTGCTCCATCTCTAGAGTCTCCAAGGACTTCTAGAGTGCTGCCTCACTCTTTGTAAGGTGGACCTTTGCTGCGTTGAGTCCCCGCTCGGTAGTAGTTGCCTGTTCCACCACGAGCAGTTTTGCCGCCCACGCTCCCATCACCTTGGCCACCCGGTCTTGGGACTCGTGGCGGGTGGACTCTAGTTTGCACTCAAGCTCATTGACCCGCCATGACATCATGGCCTCCCACTACATCCGACCATGCTCCTCCCAAAGGAAACAGGACTTATGGATCGACGTCACCTCTAACTCCTGTAAAGCTAGAAGCAAACACGCTGACACAACCAGCAGAAGACCAAGGAGTTAAGGACAAACACCAAAAACATAGAAGGCTTACCTCGGCAACATGTGGTAGGTCGACTGAGACCGCCTGATGGATGAGCTCAACCCGCTCCAAGGCCTCCTTGAGCTTTGCTTTGGTTTGGGCGAGATTGGACTCCATGGACAGTCCTCTCTCCTGTAGGAAGTGCCAGAGCACCACCTCAACCCCATCGTGCAGGATGAATTGAGCCTTCATTGGGTCATTGGGGTAGGGCCACACCAGCTCATGGGTCACCCTCAACCTGCTAGAAGATCCAGCCACCGCAACATTGTGCGATGATCGGACCACCGCCAGCTCCTGCGATGGCAGGATGGCCGGTAGCTCCACCCTCGCGCCTGCCTCACTGGAGCAGGGGATCTCCACTACCTCGACTCCATGGCCTATCGGCATATGTTCTGCCTCTGGCCTGGCCGTGTCTCCTCCTGACCCCTCCAGCTTTGATCAAGAGGGCGAGCCGTGTGTTCCTCCACCGGGCGAGGCAAGGAGCCCGGTCTCCCTCCTCTCTTCCCCCGTGACTATTGGGGGAGGGGTCACAAGGGTCACCTCTGACCCACCTCTGCCATCACCACGAGGATCGCCGCCATCACCGTTTCCACTGCCGTACTTGCGACCGGCCAGGAGGACGCAACCCCTAGAAGGGAAGGTCACACCACCACCAGTCTAGTTTCCCTGCCGCTCGACACGACTCACTGTAGGCTAGGCCTCCACTACTCCCACATGGGAGGTAGGGCGATGCCTAGACCCATCAGTCCCTGGCCACAGTCAAATAAGTATAGGTCAATCGTACTCAAAAAACTCAACTGTGAGATCAAAAGTAACATAGGTACATACATAGATGAAAGGGGCAGGGCCCTGAAGCCCTGACCCACTGGCAACAAGCCCTCTAGACGAGGACCACTCATGGATCATGACCCGTGCCCCCTCACATCGACCGAGGGAGGAGCCGACCCGACCGATTCCCAATTGACCCATGAGTCGCCACGACCGCCGGCTTATGGCGCACCCACCGGGGCAACTGATGGGGCATCTTCCCATTGTGGGTCACGCGCACACACCAACCCAAAAGATGCGGGGGTATAAGAGTGCTCCTCTGACTAGCTAGCATGTCCCGCCACGCTTGGAGCAGTGGGGGGCAAAGCCAATGACGCCTCCAAAGGGCACGGCGATCACGTCTGCTTCACCTCTCGCTCTACGGCGGTGTCCGAGCTCACGGCGCGCTTCCTTGATGCGGGAACATCACCGTGCCCCTCCATATCCTGCCCACCACTAGCAGACGTGGCCAAAGGCACACAATGCACCACCGAGGTCGCAATGATGCCCGGTCTTCATCATCCTCGGAGGTGCTCACGTCAGCACCCATCTCCTTAGGCTCCTCCGACTCAAGCTCTACCTCCACATCGCTCTGGTTTTCACTGGACCACACCCGCTGGGTGATCTCCTTCTCCTTCTCATGCCTCCTCTAGGCCTTCTTAGCTCTCTTCTTCTTTTGGGCAACCGCTGCCACTTTCAGAGCGGCTTGCCGAGCTACGCCCTCTGGGCCCCCTTGGAAGATGTGGCCGGGATTTGTAACTGGAGAGTCCCTACGAAATGGACAACTCAAAGTCAAAACAAAGGAGAGCAAGAGGAAAAAGGTCATGGAATAAGGAGAGGGGAGCGTACTAGAGTGGATAGCTTCATGGTGTGGAGAGGTCTGGGCTTTCCTTCGAGGGACTCCTTATCCCTCAACTATAGCACCCGATTGAGTCGGCTCTAGACCTCGTCTTTCACCAACTCCTTCAGCGACGCGCGGTCAAGATCTGTTGGGCCCAAGTAGTTTCACATTGGCCACCTCCTCTCCGTCAGCGGGGTGACTCAATGTTGGAAGAAGGTGTGGAACACCCACAGCCCATCGAGGCCATGCTGCACCAGCTTCTGGAGCTCCGCCTCAATGACCTCCAGCTTATTCTACCGACTAGAGGGCCCCCATGACTAGCTCTCCCACCTCTCTGGCCTTCTTTTGGTGAATGACAGGAATGGCGCCTCCGCTGGGTTCCTGATATAGAACCACTCCCCATGCCACCCCTGATTGGAGTCATAGGGGGAGTACATGGGGTACGAGCCCGATGGCCTTGGGTTCTTCTGTAAGGTGAAGCCCCCAACCGGCGTGGTCCTGGGTGGCTTCCCCTCCGATAGGGCTTGCCCGGTGAAGATCCGCCGGAATAGATCCATGTGCGACTCTATCCCGAGGAAGGCCTCGTAGATGATGATGAAACCAGTGGCATGCAGCACCCCAGTCGGATTGAGGTGCTGCAGCTCTAGGCCCCACTCGTTGAGGAGCCAACGCAAGAACCAGTGCGCAGTATATCCTAGCCTACGCTCGTGGAAGGTGAGGAAGGAGACAACCTCATCAGCCCAAGGTCATGGAATGGCTTCACCTAGCATAGGAGCCCTCTAGTGCGCCACCTCCTTTGGCGGAAGCAGCCCCTTCTCAGCGAAGGCAGCCAGCACCGCCTCATCTATGTTGGATGGCCTCTAGTTCGACATCGTGCTCTAGACTCACAAACAGATCTGTGAGTTCTCCTCTCCCTCGCTTTACCATCTCTTAGAAACCGTCATGGTGCCCAAATGCGCTTGGCAAGAAGGAAGGAAGGAGGAGAGGTGGCAGATGGAGAATGGCAAAGGAATGGGACAAAAACCCTCTCCCTTGCCCTATTTAAATGCGAATAGGCATACGATGGGATGCGTCCTGACTGATGGGATGCACCCTGCCCAATGAAACATCACCCGGTTAAAGCAAGACGTGGCCTAGGTTGGGCCCACCACTACCACAACCCTAGCGTAGGAAACAAGGCGCAATCACATGCAAACGACCCTCTGCCTTCCTAGGCAAGGTTTGGATGGGCTCACCGATAGGATCTCCATCGAGGAGAGACCAATGGGCTACCTGAGTCAATCAGACGGCTTAGGCGACTACCAAGAGATAGGTAAGGGGCAATGGGATGCCCCATGCAGGCTATGCCAACTCCATCATAAACAACGGACATGGATCCCATTCGGACATATCCGATAAGAGCTCCTCAAACCCGTCACTTAAGTCATTGAGGTAACTTTACGAAACCTTCTTACTTTATTTTTTGATGCATGATCATTCATTCATCCTTTCACACACATGCATTCGCACATTCATTCATGCAATCATTCACTCATCCCATACATCCAAAGCATCGCATATGCAATTAATGCATCACAACGCTTCGTGTTGCGTCATCAAGCGGTAGTTGCCTCATTCAACATGAGCAATGATTGACTAGGGTTTGAAGGCTGGCCTACGAAGGGCTCGAGGCCACCTTGCGTCAAATAGAGCTAGGGGAGAAAACATAGATGAGCCCCAGCGGCCCTCGCCCGGTATGCTCAGAAGCAGACAGGGTCATCTTGACCTTCTCGTTCGATCCTAACCTCAAGCCATGCCCATAGAATCTCCATTGAGGGGAGGCCAGCGGGCCACCTGAGTCGGTCTCCAGAACAACCTGGGCATCTACTGGGAGGCGGGTTAAGGAGCAGTGGAATGCCACATAAGGGCTATGCTGACCTCGTTATGAACGACGGACCCAGATTCTGCTCGAATGCACCCGTTAGTGAGCTCACTGAGCATGTCAATCGAGCCATCGAGGCAAGCGACATTAGCTCAGCCCCTCGGGTTGCGGAAACCACCGATGGGGTAATGCATAGAACTAGGCCAACCCCTACCGAACCCAACGGGGCTTAGGGGCTCAGGTCGCCCGATGCTAACTTAGGAAATCAACCGACCGCATAGGTCATAGGTAGGACAAACATGGGCAAACACCCCGAATGGTAGAAACACAGGAGTCTACGGCCCTAGGAAAGTGTACCAAGATACTCAGCCTCCAACCGACTCACCAGTCGAACGTAGGCTTAGGGGCTACACCCACCGGGTACGCTCACGTGCACCTGCTGGCAAGTCAAAAAATCCCCTAGATGATTCTACCCAAATCGCCCGAGGGCTCAGGGGCTACACCCACCGGGTGCGCTCGCGCGCACCCACCGGTAAAACAAAAAATCCCCCAGATGATTCTACCCGAATCGCCCGGGGGCTCAGGGGCTCCTGTCGGGTTCATAAACTTGGGGTCCCTAATGGGTGCGCTTCCCAGCAAAAGCTCGACCTAGCACACGACATTACAAATGATGCACAACTCCTGGGCTGGCCCAGATACCTAACGATAGGCCAGAAGAGCGATCTAGTCTCCGACCGAAAGGCCTAGCCAAGGAGGGGACAACGCTCGCTTCTGACTCCAACCCGCTTCTATGACTAGAAGGCCTAGCCAAGGAGGGGACGATGCTCGCTTCTGACTCCTACCCGCTTCTCCGGCCAGGAATACACTGAACCTCTGCTTATGGCTCTTCTCCAACCAGCGTGGTCGAAGCCATCTGGGAATGATCGGCTGAGGACGCCCGCTCGGTGAGGACCCAAGAAATTAGGCGGAGCAGATAAGGTAAGGCACTCAAGTCAACCGCAATACCGAGGACCATACCCTACACACCTACAGGACAGTACTGTTAGGCCATGCCAGAAGGGTACTTTGCAACCTTCTAGACATGTCAGAACATAAATAGTGTTATAGGCGCCGACATTTATCCTACAGTATGGTAGGCACCGACATTTGCCATACCAGAAGAACACGATGGAGCCTGCCACATGCATCTAGGCATCAACAGTATTGTGGGCGTCGACAAACTATCTTATACCCGACGGCATGGGCAACAAGACTAGGGCACACACACTCTCTCTCTCTCTCTCTCTCAAACTTGTAAGGCTGCCCCTTCATCTATAAAAGGGGATGCGCTCTCTCCCAACAAGGGGGATCATTCTGACTCTCTCTGCTAGCTTTAGGCATTCTAAGCACTCGAACAGCTTCAAGGCTCTAGAACTCTAAAGCTACATAGAGCATACATTCCAATACTTAGCACATGTAGGAGCTCCCATCACTCTCGGCCCTTCAGTCCAGAGTCCGACCGGACCTCTAAAACCCCTATCTTATTCCCACTCGTTTGTAACCCCATAGCAAACTTTGAGCACCTAGGTTCAGGAATAAAGTCACTGACTTACTCAAACTAGACGTAGGGCATGTTACCTAAACCAGTATAAACCCTATGTTATTGAGTGCTAGGCCACATCCGATCACAACGTATGGCAAAACTACAAATATTTACGTGTTGGTCACTTTTCGCACCGACACAATGCACATAGAAATCCATAAGGCTCCTGGATAGAACTGAATTGTTCTGTGTGGCTCTTAGAGATAGCAAAGGGAAAAGGGCAGAAACAAGCCTCACTACGGATAGCAGAACCAAAGCATGGGGGAGGGGATGTAGCACCAACATCGTAGGAGAGCAGGAAGATAAAGGATGCCTTCGGCTCGAGATGGACGCCCCACCCCTCACTGACTTGAACCCACACGCCGACGTGGGGATCCGCATAGATAAGGCATCCTCGCTACAAAGTGAACAGGGATCTGGCTAGCCCCTCCAATTTAGCCACAAGAAATATGAGGAGGAAAGCTTACATCGAATCATAGGAGGCCTCCTAGAACTTGCCAACTGGTTCCGCTAGATCTATGCGCTGTCGAATCTCACATGGCTCCACATGCTCCCCCATGCTGCCGAGGCCACATGGCTTCCCTTGCTCGAGCGATGATGATGCTCTTGTTGGCATGGAGGCTAAATGGGAAAGGGCTAGCACCTCCTCTTCCATAGACCATGCCATTCGTGGGAGTAGGTGAGGTCCGTTCGATCTGCGCCACCAGATCTCGTGTCACTCAACATGCTCCACCATGCCGTAGAGGACACGCAGCTTCCATGCTTGAGCAACGGTAGTATGGAGGCTATGCGGGGAGGAGAGGGCAGGGCTAGGGAGGGCTGGAGGTGCGATGGTGGTGGTGGCTAGGGAGGAGAGAAAGGAGAGAGCATGAAGCAAACCGGGCTAGGGCTATGGGATGGAGCAGGTGGACCGCGGGTTGATTCTGAGAAATCGAAGGGTCGTTTTGCAAACCAGGTCACGGCACGTGTTAGCACATAGATGAGCCACCAATGTCTCAAATTCTCTGGTGGGAGGAGAGTAGAGTGGGTTTTAATCAACCATGATTTGCATCCTTCTATTGTTGCACTACTCAATATTATCATTTACCCCCACTAAACTTTAGTAGTTGATTATGATACAATAAAGAAACAATATTTAATAATTCTCATAGCCATAGCTTTCCCTAAGGATAAAATTATGATACCTTTAAATACTCGTAGGTGAAATGCTATAACAATATTCTTTGTGCTTGTAGAATTTATCTACTTGAACATAATAAATATGAACATTGTCCCTCTCAAAAAGCACCAAGTGTAAACTTGGTTAGCTTAGGGACTGCTTGGTTTCTTCTCTAGCCTAGGCTAGCCAAAGTTTGCCTAGCCCAGTTGGGCTAGGGAAGGAATTGGGGTATTGTTTGGTTCCCTTTGCCATGTGGCCTTTGTTCGTCATTGTTAGAAATTTTCCTACACAATGGCAACCTATCTACCAATCTCCACACATGGAAGCATCAACTGAATCTACCAAAATAAACATGCAAGATCAGAGATGACACTAGAGGCATGGTATTTGTCGACAAGGTTTAGTCATAACTTACATCCGAAGGACATGACTATAGGCGCTCCCTCCTAATACCACAACACTGGCAGCTCTAGGGTCCTAGCAAGGCGCCACCTTCCTCTCACAAACATGTCATCATCATAGTTACAACAACAACAACCCTCCACAATATTTATGAGGAGAAATGGTTACAAGAATCTAACTCCAACTCTATCCTATACTGCAAAATACTACTAGTCAGTGTTTTGCACCACCGACTATTAGAATTTACTGTGGAGGATTAGGCTTCGATGGGGTACCACACATGACTTAGAAGTTTATGTTGGTTCTGCACTCTTCCTACATCCAATGGATGGGTGGTTCTCGTAGTGCTATGTCCCAAGTGCTTGGGAGTTTCAGTAGGGGGTACACAATTGTTGTGTGATTTTTGCCCTATTGTGTCGTTGTTCACTCTCTTAAGGGGATTCTACCATCCCACCTTATATAGCCGAGAGAGGACATGGTGTAACACCCAAAAAATGTTTTATGTATTAGGAAGCACAAAGTGCTAAAAGGTTCAACGAGAGTTTTAATGAGTGGCAAAAATGACCTTTTAACCGATGCTCAGATGGATGATTAGATATCATAGATGCGTAAAAACTCATAGAACACATTCTATTTGACTATCATACATATTGTTTGGAGTTGGGATGATGAAGATATAAAATTCACAAAATTTAATAGAGAAAAGGGGGTAAAGTAACGTGGTAGTTGTGCTACAGTAACCATCTCCGTGTTTTGTTTGTTTCTTTTGGCATGTCCTTCTCACCCCCTCTCACAAAACCTAATTCCCTTCACCCCTTGAGTCACCACCCCTTAAACGCATAGGAGAAAACAAAAGAGGGCCGAGAACAGAGAAGAGAGGAGGAGAGAAATAAGGGCTTCATTGTTTGTTTGTCGTCGTGTTCGTTCCTCTTTCGAAATGGGTTAGAATCTTCTCCACTTTTATTTGCCCTCTATTCCATGCTTCCATTATTGTCCGTGACAGTGACATTACATTGGGCAAAGATCAAGATGGCAGGAAGTGTACGACTAGGATTGTCATGAGAGAGAAGGATAATAAGAGATCAATCGTTGCGGCTCTTCGTCATACTCATTGTTTGCGGTAAGATCTCACCTTCCCCTGCTTTTTTTAAGAGAATCAATATTAGGGTTTACCTAATTTGATGCATTAGTAAATAGGTTTAGATTATAATCACTTAATTAAGTCATGTTTTTTGGATCTTGCAGTCATTGTTTATATGCTATTTAAGGCTATTTTTATGTATGTAAAATTATATAAAACCTACATTTTAGTAGTAAACTTTAGTACCTTTCTTTTGACATAAAGATCACCTTTATAGCCATATGGTTTCGGAGATATGGAGGTTGTTTGATGATGCAGTTGTGTTGTTAAATTCATAGACGGTTTTAGAAGCATTCAATTTTATGATGATATCTTATGTACTGAATCTCATGGAAAGGTCTACACCAAAGTTGTATGGAATTCCATAATAGGATTAAGTCCATTTTTAGCCCCTCAACTCTTGTTTTTTCTAATTTTTACGCTCAACTACAAAACCATCTAACTTTGGCACCTCAACTACCAAAATTGTTTAATTTTGACCCCCAGAGCCATATGAAAACCACTCAAAACCGTCTCAGTGTTGAAATTGAACGATTTTGATAGTTGAGGTGCCAAAGTTAGACAAAAGCAAAGAGTTGAGGGGCAAAATAGACTTAATCAAGTACTAGTTTTTTAAGATATATGAAAATTTTTATACACTTAGATTTATTGATTGATGGAAGTGTTTGGCCATGAAAACTCAATATAAAGTTTTTGGGGGTATGTATACCTCTTGGATGCGTCTCCCAATGGGCTCTAAGACGATACATGCCCAAGTAGATTAAAAGACGGTGGCGCAACAGCCAAAAGACGGTGACACAACACCCTGACAAATTCTAGATGATGGCTTGTTTCAACGATTTCCGTTGACTCTGATGTAATTTTGATGTCAAACCAACACCATTGGTTAATTTATGAAATTATCTTTCCATGCATAGGTGGATCCTCAAAACGGACTCTGCATGCATCTTTGGCGTCCGTTTTACTGCAAGCTGCTCCTGGAGGCTGAGGCAAACTCGAACTCGAGTTGGACTGGCCTCCTGTTTGACTTGGATGTCCTTGTTGGTCTCCTCTGCCTCCACACCTCTCTCCAAGTATTTCGTGATCCTCTATAATGTTCCTAAGAATGATAACATCATTAGGTAGCAATTTGTTCTCAAAATTGAAAAGGATAGCTTAAGAACGAGCTCACCTCTAGATTTAATCATTGTATTTGAGCTCTAATCATTGGTCCTTGCATAACAGTTGGAGGATTAGCGGGTACATCCTAAGGAGTGATGTCCTCATCAGGATGACATTCTCTAACGGATCCCAAGCGGTGATGAATCTCTCTGTCCTAGCCCCTCTTGTCAAACACAGAACAAGAATGATCTCATCCCTTCAACAAAAATTAGAGGTAGAATCATTCTATTGAAGATCTAAAACGAATTTGGTGTGTCCCTCCTGGTCCCCAAAACAAAGGCAAGCGTCTTCTTGCTTTAAGTTGTGCCTATCCCAAACAAAGATTGTTTGTCTTTTTTTTGTGAGACCCAGTATAGACACATACGCTTATAAACATAAGCGTATACTTACTTCTATCACACACACAATATAACCAGCAGCAGATGCCTCCCCAACGAATCGGAGGAGTCGTGTACAAATCATAAACATGGCTTTAGAACGATGGTGATTCAATTGATTATCAATCTAAAAGAAATAATATAAAAAACAAAAGGTAAATGGAAGTTCTAGAGTACTAGATAAATCAATAAAAAGGAAAAGAGAAAATAGGAGTGATAAATTAGAATATGAAATAATAAAAATACGACATCCATGAACGCACGCGCACACGAACCATAATAGGATTAAGTCTATTTTTAGCCCCTCAACTCTTGTTTTTTCTAATTTTTACGCTCAACTACAAAACCATCTAACTTTGGCACCTCAACTACCAAAACTGTTTAATTTTGACCCCAGAGCCATATGAAAACCACTCAAAACCGTCTCAGTGTTGAAATTGAACGATTTTGATAGTTGAGGTGCCAAAGTTAGACAAAAGCAAAGAGTTGAGGGGCAAAATAGACTTAATCAAGTACTAGTTTTTTAAGATATATGAAAATTTTTATACACTTAGATTTATTGATTGATGGAAGTGTTTGGCCATGAAAACTCAATATAAAGTTTTTGGGGGTATGCATACCTCTTGTATGCGTCTCCTAATGGGCTCTAAGACGATACATGCCCAAGTAGATTAAAAGACGGTGGCGCAGCAGCCAAAAGACGGTGACACAACACCCTGACAAATTCTGGATGATGGCTTGTTTCGACGATTTCCGTTGACTCCGATGTAATTTTGATGTCAAACCAACACCGTTGGTTAATTTATGAAATTATCTTTCCATGCATAGGTGGATCCTCAAAACGGACTCTGCATGCATCTTTGGCGTCCGTTTTATTGCAAGCTGCTCCTGGAGGCTGAGGCAAACTCGAACTCGAGTTGGACTGGCCTCCTGTTTGACTTGGACGTCCTTGTTGGTCTCCTCTGCCTCCACACCTCTCTCCAAGTATTTCGTGATCCTCTACAATGTTCCTAAGAATGATAACATCATTAGGTAGCAATTTGTTCTCAAAATTGAAAAGGATAGCTTAAGAACGAGCTCACATCTAGATTTAATCATTGTATTCGAGCTCTAATCATTGGTCCTTGCATAACAGTTGGAGGATTAGCGGGTACATCCTAAGGAGTGATGTCCTCATCAGGATGACATTCTCTAACGGATCCCAAGCGGTGATGAATCTCTCTGTCCTAGCCCCTCTTGCCAAACACAGAACAATAATGATCTCATCCCTTCAACAAAAATTAGAGGTAGAATCATTCTATTGAAGATCTAAAATGAATTTGGTGTGTCCCTCCTGGTCCCCAAAACGAAGGCAAGCGTCTTCTTGCTTTAAGTTGTGCCTATCCCAAACAAAGATTGTTTGTCTTTTTTTTTTTACGAGACCCAGTATAGACACATACGCTCATAAACATAAGCGTATACTTACTTCTATCACACACACAATATAACCAGCAGCAGATGCCTCCCCAACGAATCGGAGGAGTTGTGTACAAATCATAAAAATGGCTTTAGAACGATGGTGATTCAATTGATTATCAATCTAAAAGAAATAAGATAAAAAAACAAAAGGTAAATGGAAGTTCTAGAGTACTAGATAAATCAATAAAAAGGAAAAGAGAAAATAGGAGTGATAAATTAGAATATGAAATAATAAAAATACGACATCCATGAACGCACGCGCACACGAACCAACAGCAAATGGCACCTAACTGATCGGAGGAGTCGTGTACAAATCATAACAGATGGCTTTTAGAACGATGGTGATTCAACTAATTCACAAAATCCAGAAGAAATATGATAAAAACAAAAGGTAAATGGAAGTTCTGAATTAGCAGATAAAATAAAAAAAAAGAAAAGGAAAGAAAAATGGGAGTGCTAAATTAGCATACGAAATTATAAAAATATTGCGATGCCTGAGAGATTCGAACTCTCGAGGGGAAACCCCATATACTTAGCAGGCACACGCCTTAACCATTCGGCCAAAGCGTCGATTGGTGACGACGACAGTAAGATTTCTAACTTAGCTATTTTCAAACCATGTCCGAATCCAGAACCAGGTTGCCCTGAGCCCCTGACACGGTGACGCCACACTCCCGAAAGGAAACGGCGAAATCCCACCAGGCCACCACGCACAACCGCGCTCCAACCATGGACGCCGGCGGCGCGCGTCCATCGGCACCTTCGGCCGCCGCTGCCGCAGCCGCGGGGGCCTCCGCCGCGGACGAGCCCCGGGACGCGCTGGTGGTGCGGGAGCTCCTGCGCTCGATGGGTCTCGGCGAGGCCGAGTACGAGCCCCGCGTAGTGCACCAGTTCCTGGACCTGGCCTACCGATACGTCGGAGACGTGCTCGGGGACGCCCAGGTCTACGCCGACCACGCCGGGAAGGCCCAGATCGACGCCGACGACGTCCGCCTCGCCATCCAGGCCAAGGTCAATTTCTCCTTCTCCCAGCCGCCGCCGCGCGAGGTACCAATCCCACCCAAAATCCTACCTTTTTGTTCTTCAATTTCGGCAAATCAGTTGGCTTCTAGAATTACTTTCTTATATCCCGCCAACATCGTTGTTTTCTCCGTCGGCTGGTGTTACACGGTCGAATCCACCAACCCTAGTTATTGTGTTGCCCGTGTAGTTGAAACTTGATTTTGAATTAGTTTTGGTTTTGCTGGATTTGTTGGCCGAGAACTTGGGATTTCTTCCATTGTTTCTTAATAATACTCATAAGAGTTTTCCTGGCATCTCTCTAGTCTTGAAGTAGTATCTATTCTATGTAGTCTCGGTGAAATTATGTCTTTTAAATTTGTTAACTCGTCCCCGCTCAATTCCATTGAAAGAGATATGGAAATGTCGACTTACAGCATAGGTTCAGATATGTTCAGAAATAGGTTCAATCCTAAAAGCCACATAGATCGGAGACGATAACATCATAATCCAAAACATAACCGGTAAGAGACGATTCAGAATTCTAAACTACTAGTACAAAAATTCATGTGTTGTAATAAATTCTTCTACAAATGAGGTAATGAAGTTTCTAAAGCTGCATCTTCATCTATTCTAAAATGGTATTTGTCATCCCTGTGCTGCCTTGCAGAATATGGTGATCTTTTTACTTCCTACTACATGCCTATTATCAATTTTAACTATTAATAAAACTTTGGCCTTACACTAGGATCATAATGTCTAGGAACTACCTTTCTTTTTCTTTTCTTTTTTTTGGAAAGTTGAAAATCTCATTGCATCACCGACAAAGTACAGATATAGGGCGAAGATTGCCCCGTTCGAAATGTAACTGCCTTTCAAATGGGAAAATTACAGCTATTGCATCCCTTGCTACATAAGCTTTAAATGGTTCAGCTTAAGATGGATTGCCTATGCCTAATAAATTTTGAAGGTACCCACCCAGTTGCATTTTGAAGTTATAGATGATTATATGTAGATGATGCCCGATTGATACTTGTAGGATTGAATTCTCTGTTGCATTAGGGTATTGTGTTTTGTTTTTATTTCATATTTCCCTCTGTTCTTAATCAAAGGTGAACTCTCTGTAGCATAACACTATGGTTGTTGCATTGTACCTTGATACAGGAAGACCATAATTTATAGCTAAATTTAAATCATCTATCTTTTAATGATTCCTCCACATTCTTAAACGCCATCAAAGACTAGTACTTGACAGAATACTAGAACTGCACTGGACTAATTTGCTTTCTCCTTTGGTTGCATTTGTACTTCTGCATCGTATTTGTTTCTTGTGTGTCAAAATCTTCATTGTATGCATCTACCTATGACAAGGCTATTGGTACTTTTTGTCCAGATTCTTTGATGAAAACACACTGACTCACCAATTCCTATTAGATCTGCTATAATATTTGATCTGTTGACAAGTTCATACGAAGTACGGACCGACCTTTGAGCAGAACCACATAATCAAGTGTTCCATCTGACCATTCAGTGATAAAGTGGTGTTATGGATATGAAAAAAGTGTTTGGGTGCTTCCGACTACACCTAGCACTGAGTTTTAAGATGCATTTCTGGAAGATTACAATTTTCCAACACAATTGATTTCTCCTTTCTTGTTATGAGGCATCAGCGGCATCACTAAGGATATTTGTTGCCTTATGAGAGACATCCTTAATATGTTGATAAGAGGTTTCTTTAAATGTGGTATTACTAAATACAAGTAACATGATCTCAGTTGATCCCTTGGACTCTGCACAAAAAAATTATAATATGTACTTGCTCGCCCAGAAAATAATACATCGCTTACCTAAGGAAGCTTGGGAAGTGCCAATTAACATTTGAAAAGAGTAAATTTATATCTTTCTTGCTTAGCTCATAATGAATAATCTTTCCAGTCACAAAGCACTGTTTCGGGACGTTTGTAGCCAACAATTTAATTTTTTGGCTGTATATTTAGATTTGGCTTGTGAAGCTTTGTTTCAAAAAACATTTTATTTTTTTTATTATAATTTGCTGAGGTTATTTAATATAATACAACAGATAATACTCTTCGCTTGTGTTTCATTAGTAGATCATATTGATCTGCAATATCACTTTTTCTTGTGATGGATTATACAGTGACAACTTGACCTTTTAGTGAACAATCTCTAAATTTGCTCTTTTATTCATGGTGGATTGCAAGACTCTTTCTGTTAGAGACAACTTTGACCTTTAGGGAATAGTCTCTATATTTGGAAGAGTTCTCGTCAGATGCAAAGAAAGAAAAGTAGAAAACATCAACCAACAGCTGAACCCAGCAACCAAAACCATCTTTTTGCCATCAAATTTAACCAACATGACTACAGAACTTTTATATTTTTATAAAGAACTTCTACTCGGACTAGAAAATCAAGTCATTGTTAGGCATCTTCAAATCATCCGACTAGAAAATCCGGAGCACGATGGTTGATCTTCAGATTTTCCATGTGGGCTACCACAATTCACAAGTCATTCATTACCTCTTTGTCTTGAGATGAGAATCCCAATGCCACAGTATGTTAGTTGTACAAGCATGTTATGGTATTAAGTATGTGCATTCACCTTGAAATAAGAAGATGTGATGCTGATAGATCATGCTTAGTCTACAGGGATCTCATATTGCCTTTTTATGTTCCTAGACTCCCTACTGCAAAGAAAGCCATTTATAAATATAGTTGTTGGATGTTGTCTTCTTAGCACAACTAAAAGTGTATGAGAGTTGTGGTGAAACACTGGAACTCATGTTTTGGTGTGTCTTCTCTGGTTATGGGCTACTTAACATTTTGAATCTAGAGGTTAGTAGGAAGCTCTTGTTATTTCATTGGATTCTTGAAAAGTTGATCTAATCTTCTCTGTAGAGAACGAGTGCATAGCAGTGTTTTAGGCTTAACAAGTTATTTCCTCTTCTTGGTAGGTTCTCCTTGAGCTGGCCCGGAGCCGGAACAGAATACCTCTGCCCAAATCAATTGCTCCTCCTGGCTCAATTCCCCTCCCACCTGAGCAGGATACACTGTTGGCCCAGAACTACCAACTCCTACCTCCGTTGAAGCCGCCACCTCAATTTGAGGAAACAGAGGATGAGAATGAAGAATCAAACCCAAGTCTGACGCCAAACCCAGCAAATTCTAATCCAACCTTCTCGCAGGATCAGAGAAATAACGAGCAACAGCACACTCCCCAGCATGGTCAGAGGGTTTCATTCCAACTCAATGCTGTGGCAGCTGCTGCTGCAAAGCGTCCTCGGATGACCATTGATCAGCTGAACATGGGCTAACCATTCATCGTCGTTGGTTAGACTAGTATCCTTTTCCACATCCACTAGTCTGGAGAATCATGTTTTGAAGAGATTAGTGTTGTATTGGTATGATCTTATTGACTCCCACCCACCTATTTAACCACGAGATGTGCAGTACAGCAGCAGCATAAGTTTCTGCCTGCAAGAACGTTGCTATAGGGAAGGAAAGCAACTGTGCTAGTAGTGTATTTTGTTCTTGCTCACTGCTACAATGGTATCTGGGTCTGCATGTTCTTAGTAAAATTAGCATTCATCTCAAGAGGGCAAAAATTGTTTTATCAGTATTGCAAGTTACTTCCTCCGTTCCAAATTATAAGACGTTTTGGCTTTTCTAGATATATTGGTTATGCTATGTATCTAAGTGCATAGTAAAAACTATATGTCGAGAAAAGCCGAAACGTCATATAATTTTTAGTATTAGTTATGATGGCACCAAGATTTTTATCCACAAGCAGGATTGAAACAATTAAAACATTGAACTAAAAAGAACATGAAAAACATAGTGCCGACTCTTCCACCCCTTCATAGCTTTTGTTCCCTATATCACCCTGGCGAGTGGCCGTGAGGTGAGGCATGGAGTCGATGCTCACGTCTACCCAACGTCCTCTGCCGGACCGAGATTGAAAAAAAAGACGTCCTCTAATAGACCTATCAAGAGCCTGTTAGATCCAGGCAGCTAATTGTTAGCTGCTAGCTAAAAGAAACTAGCTAATTACTTTTTACTAGTAGCCAATTGTTAGCTGCTACTCCCTCCATTAAAAAAACACAATCCTAGCTTTGAACCTAAAGCTAGAATTGCATTTTTTAGACGGAGGGAGTATCTAAAAGAAGGTACCTAATAATTACTTTTTCCTAGCAACTACTTGTTAGCTGCTAGCTAAAATAAGCCAGCTAATTATTTTTTATTAGCAACTAATTGTTAGCTGCTAGCTAAATGAAGCCAGCTAATAATTACTTTTTACTAGCAGCTAATTGTTAGTTGCTAGCTAAAATAAGCCATTTAATTACTTTTTACTAGCAGTTACTCCCTCTGTCCCTAAATAAATAAATTCCTAGAGTTGTTTTAAGTCAAACTTTTTAAACTTTGACCGAATTTCTTAAAAAAAGCGTTTAGATTTATGGTATCAAATTAGTATCATTAGATTTACCATATAATATATTTTCATAAGATGCTCATTTTATGACATAGATGTTACTCTTTTCTATAAAGTTAGTAAAACTTTAAAAGTTTGACCGGCACAGATTTTAGGAATTGATTTATTTGGGGACGGAGAGAGTAATTGCTAAAAGAAGCTAGCTAATTACTTTTTACTAGCAGCTATTGTTAGTTGCTAGCTAAAAGAAGCCAGCTAATCACCTTTTACTAGCTAGGCTATTAGCTGAAACTTGTTTGGATCCTCCAGCTAATAATTAGTAATAATTTGCAATTAAGAGCTAGCTAATGATTTTTTTATTAGCTAAAGAGATCATTTTGAGCTATTAATTTGGTTATTGGCTAGGGTGTTTGCGTTCATTAGAGCTAATTTTAGCAGCTAGTAACTATTAGCTCGGAGGGTCTAAATATGACCCAAGTACTCCTATTAGATTACTAGAGTACTAGGACATGTACATTGCAGTGGAAACTTCAGCTACTTTGCACCTGCAGTCGAATATTGAGTTCCCTCATCCTGAAATGATAAACATGTTTTGATCAGGGAAACTCATGAATATTTAGCTCTTAATTTTTCTTATAATATGTTGTCATTTTCTAAAGAAACAATATCATCGTAGAGACATTTGGAATGCAAGTTTTATATCCTAGACTTGCGTGTAATTTGAATAATAGTTACTTAGGTACAAAATATGCTTACCATTTTATGTCAGATGCAGTATGCATTAACATACCCTCTACTCATCATGTTTTAACGTGCTATTTGGTCGAAGCGTTGGTAACGCAAATTTAATGGATTAAAAGCTACGGATGTTACCGCAAGCCATTCGATTTGAACTAATATTATTTTCCGTTTGCGTTACTGTAGAGCGAACCAAACACTGCCTAAGTGGTATACGGGGATCATATTAGAGTTTTCTCCAAAAAAAATATGAAATTGTAGACAGTGTTAAGTCAAGCCATCTTAAGTTATGAAATAAATTTTCACAGTACAGTTATTCAGAGCTCTAAATGCTGATACTATTTTCTTTAAATTTGATTAAATTTAAGATAATTTGACTTGAATCAAACCTAGAATTACATCTTTTGGGGACCGAGGTAGTATATGTCAAGTTGGCAGATTTTGAATATTCCAAACAAATCAAATTTTATCTGAACGATGTTGAATCTCACTAGTCGCTACCCAATGCAAGTATTTTCATCTCCACGTATAACACGTGAGATTCCTGACTGTGGCACTGCAGTTAGATGTTCCGTATAAAGCATGTTCGCTTGCTCGTAAACAATCGTAAATTTCTAGCCGGGAACAGTGTTTTTCTCTCACACCAAACCAGCCAGCAGTAAATAATCAACGATACGATATGGCCTCCCGAACAGGCTGTATTAACTAACCACCTATTGAGCTGCCAATTGATTCGATTCTCCCTGATCACACGAAGCAACGCTAGTACATGCTCTTGATTTGGGGTACATGGTACCTGCTTAGCACGTTTGTTTACTTGGAGCGTACATGCATGTTGGTAGGCTGCTGATACTTGGAAATTAAAATCAAGCAAGCATGCATGCATGGGGCAGAGAACTCAACAAAGGAATCGTATCGATCGATCTGTACAAAAATGGCCACTGACAACTGCAGTAGCTTTCTTCTTCGAAAACAAGAGGGAGGGGGAAAAAGGCTACACACTTCCCTGCACCGGCGGCAAGGCGTGTCCAAGATGCGTCGGCTAGCTCCTGGGACCTTGGCCACCTGGGGTGCATCACCTGTCAATTCAATTTTCCATCGACTCGCAGTGCACGGCCCAGATCATCCGCCATGATCATGGACGGACGCGTGGACCGGCTCCACGGGCTCAGCCACTGCACGCCGGCCGCCACAGCGAGCAGAACGACACCGGCTGCCCCTTCCACCGCAGCGCCACCGCGCCGGCCGCCCCCGACGCCGACATCTCCCAGCCGCCGTCGTACTTCCTCAGCAGCGACTTGGCCGACTCCACCGCCTCGTCTCCGAACGCCGCCTCCTCGAACCCGGCGGCCGCCATGCGCTCACGCCACGCCTCCCTCCCTGCTCCCGCCGCCTCCGACGCGACGGACGTGCCGGCCTCGGCCTCCAGCAGGCGCCTCTCCTCCCCGTCCCTCCCCTTGAACGCCGCGGACGTCGACTCCAGGAACCGCCACAGCAGCTCCAGCCTCGCCGTGAACTCGCCCGCCGCGGTGCCGTCGCCGCCGCCGTCGAGCTCCGAGACCACCACCAGCTCCGGGTTGAGGCCTCGGACCTTCCTTAGGATCTCTGTCCGCTCGTCGGCGCCGGCGTGGCCGAGCCGGAACTGGAGACACACGACGAGGGCCTCGCCACCGCCCGATGGGGAGGTGAACCCATGTTGCACGGAGTCCAGGGAGGCCGCGCGGCTGATGGCGAGCTGCAAGTTGATGGACTTGGCGTACCGGAGGAGGTGCGGCGAGAAGTCGTACCCCGGAGGCGACGCCGAGAAGGGCGCCGGCGGGGTGGCCGCGGGGCCCGCCACGGTGAGGCGGACGGAGGGCGGCGCGCGGCCGCCGGGCAGCCGGGTCAGCGACTCCAGCAGCGTCGGCCACTGCACGCCGTGCGAGACGCCGAGGTCGACAACGTGCAGCGCCCGGGGCTCCGCGGGGCCGCCGCGCGACGCGGCCTGCGCGATGGCGGCGTTGGCCAGCGCGTTCGGGAGCGCGAACCACGGGCTCACCTCGTGGAACCTGATGAGCGACGCGCGGAACAGCCGCGGCTCCGCGCCCGCGAACGCCGGCGTGGGGCACTCGCATGGCGGCACCCGCACGGTCGCTGCGGCCGCCGGCCCGACGGCGGCGGGGAGCCTACGGGCGAGCGCGTGCAGCCCGTGCGCGGCCAGCCGGTGGTTGGCGTCGCCGGAGAAGGAGGCGAGCTCGCCGAGCACGTAGAACAGGTGCTGCACGCGTGACAGGTTGCCGGCCTCGACGGCGGCCGCGCACGGGTTCAGAAGCTGCTCCGCCCACCTCGTGTCGCGGTCGGATCCCGCTCCCCCGCCCTTGGAGCCGCCCTTCTTGCTGCCGCTGCCGCCACCGGCACCTGCTGGCCTGTCCTTGTCAGCGCGGCGACGCTGGTTGCTGCCACTGTGGGCGGACGCCCTGTGCGCCGGGGACTTGCGCTTCTTGGACGAAGGCTCCGACGGCGACGACACGGCCGGTGACGCAATGCTTGATGAGGTGTGCGCCAGGGGCGGACTGGCCGTCGTCAGCAGCGGCGCCGGGGGCGAGAGCGTCTGCGCCACGACGCTGCCAATATCATCTTGCTGCGCCGCCGTGGGATTGGACCACCACCCGTAGCCGCCGCCGTCGGTGATGTCAACATCCGCGGTGAGGAAGGAGATGGAATCCTCAAGCCAGTCGAAGCCGCTGTTGGTCGTTGTGGCGGCGAGCTCCGGGTGCTCCTGCTCGTGACAGCTCATGGGCTTCATGCATGCAATCTTGCAACAAGATGAGGAGATGTGCATGGACGTGCAAAGGCAATAACAACAGGTGGGAGTGGATCCGCTTGGCGTTTGCGTCTTAGTTAGGCCTTGCTTTGATTTGTGGAGCTTAATCTAGGGTTTCATGAATTGATTGGAGGTTAATGAGGACGGAGCAGGGATCAGTGGCCTTGTTTATGCATTGGTGGGTTATTTTAGGGTTCTACCCTCGTGGAACTGACATATTCCCTACATTTTGGTGGCATATGGCTCTGTGAAGTACACCAAAGCATATCTCTCGAGATTCTGCACCCGTTGCAATTAACAAAAGGACCTCGGGAAAGTTCTCTTAACATAAGGCAAGCTTGATTGGCTGAATTTGAATGTTCAGCTCCAACTTCTTGTCTGTTGTTTTAGATGACTAGATAAACCATTCTGAAGCAGAGTATGAAACATAGTGTTACTTAGGCCATGTTTGGATCCAAGGAGCTAATAGTATGAAACATATTTGGAACTCTCGCATGTATAAATCGACAAAGGCTTACAAAGTTCTAATTGGTCACACACAGGTACACCCCGCATTCAAATGGATGTGGAGGTCATCATGTCAATACAAACATAAAGTCTTCTTATGGCTACTCTTAAAGGACCAACTCGGCACAAAGAGAACTTCTCCGAAGGAAGAACATGGATCTCCCCTGCACCCAACCTACAGAGGTAACCCTAGAACACCTATTCTTCAAGTGTGACTTCGGGCAAGCTTGCTGGTTCAATCTTAATCTTCGCATTGACACCGATGATGAACTCTTTATTACTCTGGAACACTTCAAACAACAGTTGGGAGTCCACTTCTACATGGAAATCATCATACTAATGAGCTGGAGCATTTGGGTCTCAAGGAATGACAATATCTTCAAGGAATTCTGCCATCCATATCAAATTGCCGGGCCTTTTTCAAAAAAGAGTTATATCTGGTTATCCATAGAGCGAAGAAAAAATATTTCTCTCTTATAGAAGAATGGCTAGAGCGCCAATTGTGATCTTCTTTATATTCTTTTTGTCCTTTTTTCTTGAATTTTGTGCTTGGACACATCTTTGTCTTCTTTTAATTAATAATATTAATAAGTAGGGGTTACCTCTTCTGTTTCCTTAAAAAAAAAGCTAGCTGCTAATTATTAGCTCCTTTTGGATCCAAATAGGTCTAACTAATAGTTTAGCTAATAATTGTTAGCTGAATATCTAACTAACAACTATTTCACTGGTTGACTAAACTAGCTAATAGCAGCTAATATTAGTTGTAACCTATTAGCTAGCTAACTATTAGGAGCTAATGATCCAAATAGGGTCTTACAAGAATCTAGTGAAAAAAAGGCATTTTTCACAGGCAAAATTAAATCGTTGCTGGAATTTCCTGAGTGTTCTCATTATGATTCAGTTCCCGTAATGATTCAGTTCCAATTTTACTACGAATGTTCTGATACTCAACCTATCTATTTTGTAACGGAATCTCAAGCTTTGAACTCCCTTCTTTCTTATAATATGGAGCATTGCGATATGACTCGGTTCATTCAACCCTTCTTGGTTTGGTGACAATTGTATATTTACATCTCTCTTTGAGACATCACGGTTGCTGGGAAACATTGCGACAGTAATGCCGAAGCAGTTTAATGGTGGAATTGCCGCCCCTATTGGATGGGAGCCGGAGAAGGGCGGCTGTCACAGCATTTCGGTACAGGGATTAAGAGTTTGGTTGGAGGGCGACAGGAACGGCCACTACTCGTTAGTTGGTACGCCTATGTTACTTGTTGCTTGGATCCATACTAAATCTCAAATGATTGGGATCCAAATGACACCATCACAGGTGCATGTAGCCTGATGTGGGGACACCCATCCCTGCCCTGCACTGCAAATGCTTATACTGCTGCTGCCTTCAGCGATTGCTCTTTGTTTAGTTCTTGCTGACAGGTCGGATGAGCTCACTTCGATCTATCAGCGGTCGACAGATGTTCATCCTGAAAACTGTGATGCGTATTTTAGTTGATTCTCTATGTATTCTTGCTGATTATTGGTATGTGCAGACCCCAGAATTTAAATTAAAATACAATGCACTATTCAGAGGTGTGACTTGCAAGCTTCAAATTTTCTGCTTTCTTCTGAATAATTTTGGAGACACAAGAGCGCGCATTGGACATCTCGAAGAAAAATAGCATTATGCTTCTAGTTGCTATGCAAATGCAACTGTGCAAGTGCGCGTGGCAAACGCGAATGTGTGCGTTTGAAGTTTTCAAACAACTCTTGTTTTCCATGAAAGGCCACACAGCTGGACTCTTTCAGTGTTTGCAAAAGGTAACTGCAGGCTGATTGGTTCCTGTCATAAGCACAAATTCAGCAAGCTGGACAATTTTTTGCTTTCTGGAATGCTTACAACTCCACTAATTTACTTATTCAATTGTGAAACTGTGTGGATGGTGATGGTAAAATTGTCATGGAAGATGCACACAAGCAGTAGTGCAGTACTATTCAGACGGCAGTATGTCTTTTATATTGCTCCGTCCCAGACATATCACATATCTTACTCCAAATCCATCAGTCCTGTGTCTTGGACACACTGGATACTGTACTAAGATAGCAATTCCTTTGTTGTATTGTGATGGATGCAATGGTAGTTATCACTCTAAACCAGCAATTTTTTCCATATGCCTAACTCCAATTCCCTTCTTATCGTCTTCTCAAATTTGTCATTGAGTTCTGTCTTTTTGAAGTAAAATACCAGGAGCTCTCTCTTTCAATTAAGACAGGAAACATAGCTTTTAGATAAAATACAATTTACAGCCGAGGCTGCAGCAGCACAGCAAACCGGGACAAAGATAAGACAACCAAAGCAAGCAAAGCAAACTGCATCGGTGATCTCGTCCATGTTGAAATATGAAGTGAAGTAGCCATCTTCTCCATCAGCTTAAGGTTTTCGATTGAATTGGCCGGTGCATACAACTCAATATGATATCAACTGTTGCTCGTTCATATTCGACATTGGAGATTTGAGGAAGCCCCATGTGAAGGGAGCATTGAAATATAAAGTGAATTGGTCATGTTCTCCATTAAGTTAACCTTTTGGATTGAATTGGTCGGTGCATGTAATTTAATAGTCCAAAAATATGGAAGACAGTCATGTCTATTGATTGGTGACTAGTAGGGAAATTGCATGTAATTATACAAATTCTGATAATAATCATTCGAGATCATTGCACAAAAAAATTGATAAATATTTTCGCAGCTTTCAGTGGCTCCACCTCTTGTATAATTCCACTTGGAGGTTGTTGACCTATCAGTACTCTTTTCCTTGTGATATGATAAATAAGCCACTGTAACATGCTAGCAATTGACCTGTTTTATTTCGAGTGTCCTCTTCTAGATATCAGTGCAAAATATGTTATTTGCTTGTGTTTTAACTAATTCTTTGGTGTAAGTAGTTGACAAATAAACGATGCTTTCCTTTTTATGATCTGCAGGAGGTTACGTAGATCTAATTTAGATTCTGACAAATTGTATATAAACAATGCTTTCCTATGTATGATTTGCAGGAGGTTGCGTAGATCTAATTTAGATTCTGACAAATTGTATGCAATCTCAGCACATTTGGCGTAAGCTTTAAACTTTCGGACTAGTTGCCTGTTCTTATATTGCCAATCCCAAAGTAGGGATACTTCGCAACTTGTATGCAGTTAAAAAGAACCAAGTGACAGTGATATCTTTGACTCTTCAGTCTTGATCATTTCAGTGCCTGCTAAACTATGCACCTTCATGCAGGTTACTTATTGAATCTTTCGGCGTGAATGCTTTGCATTAACTTGCACTGCACTTTACGTTGATCTGAATTTATCATCTCCTGTTTCTATGAAACCTGTTGTCTACCTCAGCTCCACATGTTCAGACTTCAGACTGAACTCAGTCTTCATGCTATCCAAATTCAAGGGGGAAATTTTGGAGCTGTAGTAAGAACACAATCCAGTGCAATGATTCGTCGAACTTAGACGCAATAATGGTACTGCGATTAAACAAAACATGTCCTTGTCCATATCCTAAGCATTGAGACAACATCACACAATTAAATTAGACCACAGACAGTAACCGCCTCGCATTTTTCTTCCACTCACAATCATCCATGTCACTGGAGCCTTGGCAGCAAGGGAGCTCCTGTCCACTTGAAACCCAGGACCACATCTATGAAAACCATACAAACAATTTTGATATAATAGTCTCCATCTTGCGTTGGGCAAATGCAAGGTTGGCACACAAGACCTCATCACCTCAGTGTAAGCTACAGACTAAATTATTCAAGATTCTTGTGGTGACGTAGCGGGGCAGGAATATACCCCTATCAAATCCCTTGTGCCTTCATAATAAAAATGAAATTTGGTTTCAGAGCAGAAATCTTATATCTTGACGTTGGCAATGTGGATGTGCCCATTGTTTATAGGGCGTATTCTGGAAGTACCTGAAAGAGGAAAGAGATAGTACTTTCTTTCTTTTTTTCTGAAACGAACAAAGAGATAGTACTTTCCTTCCCTCATCGATTGATCTGGATTTAAAAACCTGCAAATTGCACCGTTTTGTCATTTGTGGTGTGGTTAAGGCAAGTGTAGTACAACCTTGCAGCAAGTACAGAAGCTGAATCACAAGAGGCTTGTACTGACTACTGATGAAACCAGAACAAAATCAGAAGCACGTTCAGTGAAAAAGTCTGTAAGGTAGACAGCTAACAGATGCAGTTTAATATTTTCCTTTGACATTATATATGTTTCTTGGAACAATTCAGCATGAGCAATGAGTGACACCATCTTGTGGCAAGTAGCTGTCCTTAGAAAGCACTGCACGTATATTATTGACTGAAACACAATTGTGTTTCAGTCAATAATACACTGTATACATTGCCTTCTGAAATTAGATATGTTTTTCTCCCTTCTCTCAGTGCTCACACACCAACCTGCAGAGGCTGGTTGTATTCTCGATCAGAAACATCGGTTGACATCACAGGGTTAGGGTTAGCTGAGGTCGGCTGCCCTGCCCTGCCCATGAAATCGACAGAAACCATAAGCAATGAGTGCTGATGACAGACCAGTGAAGAAGGTCAGACCAATCTTGGATGGGTGAAAGCAAAGTTAATCTCTTCTGAACGTTGAGTGAGAGAGCGGGCAATCAATGATTCGCTGAAGCCCTATTGACCACGTAGTGAACAGAACAGCATATGAGGTAAGCAGGTAAGCTTGCCTGAATCTATCATGCATGTTTCTTGAACCATCCTTGTGATGTTGCCACGTGAGTCAGCACTGATGCAACATCATAAGCATAAATAGCATGCAGAGATGTCGCTGTCGGAGAGGCATCTTCCCCCATTCATTGTCCTAAGCAAATTGAAGAGCTCTGAATAGCTTATAATCAAGTTTGCATGACTGCATAAGAAATCAAGCCACCCGGCCAGTGGAATGGAAACACGAAGTAAGCTGCCCCATGCCTCTCTAGCTTCTTGTGATTTTACAGATGGCCTCCTCTTCTTTTGTTAATTTATTTACTTCTTTGCCCAGCTCCTTGGTGATAGCACAAAATTACTCTGTATACTTTGGCAGGCAAAATGAGTCTGCATCTCAACTTTTGCAATATTCTACATCTATAGATGCACTGTGGATATGCATCATTTGAGAAATTTGAAACTTCTAGATATATGTTCGTACGGGGTTTTCATGTTTTTTTAGGCAAACAGGACAGGTAAAAGCATAACCATGGCATCTCATTCCTAAAGACACACTTTGCTCCACCGTGGGCGCAACTCTTTGGAAGATGGCATCGTTACAAACTAACCAAATACTCCAGCAGAGAAGTATAATAATCTCCACGAAGAAAGGAACTCAACTGGTGTTTAAAGGTTGTGAGCACATGTATGACTGAATTTTTCTCAAAAAAACATGTATAACTGAATGAAGAATTGAATATTACCGCCAAAGTGGATATTAACAAAGTTCCAGCAGGCAAGAGCAAAAGGGCATTGAAGAAAGAGCTGGTCCAGAGACTCTTCATGATCAGTAGCAAAGAACGCAAGCGTAAGACTGCAACTCCATATTCCTCCTTTTCAACAAATTTCTTATCCTAAGACGATCCTTTAGAAGAAGTCAGAAGAAAACCCTATGCTTCGGTTGACATGAGCATTTCCACAGACATGAGAAAATACCATAGCAAAAGGTTAGTGAAGGTCTGAAGCTGCCTTCTGGCTGCATTAGTTTCCCCTGTTTATCGCAACTTTCGCTAACAGCTGACCGCGGACTGCTTTCATATGGTTCATTTGCGAACTGGTACGATGCTGGATAAGAAATGTAATGCTAGAGCTGGTATGGTTCAAAAAAAAAAAAACAAGAAGAAATTTCAATGAAAGGCTTACTAGTGAACTTCTGCTGATCTGGCGCTGGGAACAGGCCGCTATAACAGTAGAGAAAGATGCACCAGAAAGCCGAGAGGCCCATGGGTCAACAAGATTTTCCAAGGAAAGTATGAAGAGCAAGAGCACCAGAACGGTTGCATTGACTGTTACAGGCACAGGCAGTTCATGTCACTAGTCATGCTACTGACGTAATGGCATGCCATATAGCCCATATAGATCATTATATCTTAAGTTCTTGCTAAACCAGCAATGCTTGTCTTGTAAATAAAATTTAAATCTCGTGTTTTTCCCAGGCATAGGGTGTTAGTCTAATCTTTTTTTTTCAAAAACAGATCTACCTCTCAATTAAGGAAGGAAAGAAATTATATGTACAGGAAAGCCCAAAAGTCCGGCTAGCCCCACCGGGCACACATAGAAAAACAGGAAACACCCAGCTCCTACCCCTAATCTTTGAATTGATTACTATCAGAATGTTATGTGCTTTTGTGTTAAAATTAGTAGTCTGTGTATACTGATATGCAGAGGTTGGGATTGCTTTCAAGAGTGCTGTATCAATTCAATGTAACTGTCTTGAATTTTAAAATCTTCCCTTATCAAGAAAAAAAAACTCTAAAGCATCCATCTAGAAATAGCAGCAAAAGTGTGGCCGCCCATTCTGCATATATACACGAGTGACTGAGTGAGTACATTACTTTCAGAAATAGCAGCAAAAGTGGCAGCACAGAGGCCATGCAAGAATGTACACTATTATACAAAACACACAGCAGCAGCAGCAGAAGCTGATAGCTGAAGCAATACCAAAAGGAACCCTATAACCATGACATAGCCTGATTGCTTATTGCTCTTCTTATCTAGCAGTACTGCAGTAGTTCTACACCTTCAAAATGTACATACAGGTCGGTTCTACTTCTCATTGCAGGACAAGTGCTGAAAGGCGTCCTTGATCGCTGCTATGGCCGCTAGGTGCTTGCTCCTGCGCTCCAGGTACATCCCCTCCCGCACCAACCGCTGCCCGGTGTCATCCATCTGCAGCAGCGTCTGCTGCTCCAAGCGGTCATCGATGAACAAGCTTGCGACGAGGAATGAGAGCGAAGCGGCGGTATGCAGCCTGTGGAGCTGATCGCCCTGATGATACGGCAGTGGTTTCTGGTTCAGCTTGTCCGAGAGCATGGCCACATTCTTCAGGTGCTGTTCCACCTGCTGCATCAGGCTACCCAAGTCACCCTGTGGCACAGAATCGTCAGAGCCTTGGTGGCGGTCACTCAGCACCTGGATCCTTGCAACCACATAGGGCTTTGTCCTGACGATGTCGATGACCCGGAAGCGGTCTTTGCCCACGCAGGTGAGGAAGAATCGGTCGTCGGTGAGCCTCTCGCACTCCACGACATGGACAACGCACCCCACGTCCGCCATCCTACTCCCGTTCTTGCAAGCCGAGCAGATGACCCCAAACCTGAGGCCCTGCTGGAGCAGGGTGTGCATCATGATGCGGTGCCTGAACTCGAACGCCTGCAGCTGGAGCGTGGCGCCGGGGAAGACGACTGATGGGTACATGACGAGGGGGATCTCGGCGGTCTGGTCTTTCGGGGTCTGAACAACCTCGTCCATGCAGCCGTGCAGATTGGCTCCGCATTTCAGCAACGATGTACTCCTCTTATGGAGCTGCTGCTTCTCCGTGGTCGTGGCAATGGCAACTCTTGTTTGTGGTGGGTCGGGTCTTGGAGGAAGCTTTGGCTGGTGAGGAGGCGACGACGATGGACTGAAGCTGTGGCTGTTTGGCCTTGTCAATTTGGATGGAAGGTGCAGGGTCCTCAGGGCCATGTATATGTGTTTGCTTCACTTTCAGAGTAAGAGTAGCCTGATCAACTCTGCACAAAACAAAGAGTTGCTATATTCAGGTGGCAGAATTTTCAGGCAACAATCTTACACAATCAAGTAGTAAAATTAAAAGGACAACTCACAAAAGACAATTCACAACTTTTTTTTCTATAACCAAACCAGACAACTGATGAAGAAGAGACACATATCTAGTACTAGTAGTATATATTCAGTAAAAAGATTTAGCAACAAAAGGATTACCCTTTGCGTACAGATTGGGGAACATAATCCAATGTCGGATTACAGGGAAACCATGAAACATGTATCTATGATGATTGTAGCAGGTTTGTTTGAGTTGCAGAGATGGAAGTTTTCACTTTTCAGAGTTGTTGGAAAGCCTGTACCGATACCGATTGCGGGAAAGAAAGAAGAAAGAAGAAGGAATAAAAAATAAAAGAGAAGTGACTGTTGTGCTTATCATCCTATAACAAAATATAATAAATAAATAGATGAAAACTGCCGCTAGTCCTCCTGAAGTGAGCGTACTAGCTTGCAAGTGAAGCAGGCGGAAACATTTGAGTTAGGTGTGGTTGGATTGGATAAGGAGTCGTCCAGTGCCGCTGCCGTGCCGAGTGTGTGTTTGTATTAACCGAGTAGCAGCTCCGAGACTTCACATACTGACATGGGGCGTTGGTTGTCGGGTCAAGAGGAATCGAAGGGCCCGATTCATGGACATGGCAGGGACGGTTGTATGCAGTGCATAATTAGAGGAAAACCATTTTTTTTCTTTATCACGTATTATTTATGGGAAGTAAAAATCAGCTATGCCGAAGGAGTCGCGACAGAAACAAAAGCAGATGCAGGACAACTAGGCGCGCGGATCGGATCTTGGGTCGTGGCTTTGTTGTAGAACAAAGGTTTGCCGGGGACACGGCGGAAGCACGCCGGACAGGAAGGAAGGAAACGGGTGGTGGAGGGAAAGGGGTACGGGTTGTTACCTTGGTGGTCGTCGGACGGATGGCGATGAGGGTCCAGGTCGTTGCCGGGTTCGCAGCACTCAGAACGGCAGCAGGGAGGGGGGCGATGGACGAAGAGTGGAGAGAGCACGGAGCAGGGAGGGGAGGTGGGCGGAGAGAGAGAGGAAGGTTGAAGGTAGGCGAATGGATAAGAGCAGAGGACGATCCGATTCCTCCGATGATAATATAATTTATAGACGGATAGATAAAGGCTCGCACTTATACATCCCAAACGCTCCGATTGCAAGCAAGGACCGGACAGCAGTCGCTGGCGGTGGTCCCGTCCGTACTCCTGTGCTCGCTTCAATCCAATCCACGCCTCCAAGGCTCCGAGTAGTATGATAGGAATAGGAATAGGATGGGTTAACGGCTTGTCGCTTTCTTTAGCGGCAGCGCAAAACGTCGGCGTAAGCAAACCAGGGTGCTCTGGAGGTCCGGACAACTACCCTGCTCCAAATATCTACGCTAAATATCTTCACCAGGATCAAAAAGCGCAAGGAGGGGAGCGCTTTTGCCTCCTTTGCGTTGGTGTTTCTTTAATAACGGAGAAAAATATCTAGCTGCATTCTCTAAAGTGAGAAATCAAACCAAATTATTACAAGTTAACCACAACAACGACCGAACCACATTTACATAAAAATCCGACTCATAACTCAGTTCTTAAAATAAATAGTCATCCAAAGAACACGAAGAAACACATAACCACATTCACTAACTTGTTGCATGTCTCCAACACCAACTCCTTCTGTTCCTCATGCCGCTGTAAGTGGGTCCAGAAATAAAGCCAGTGTGTTCCTCTGAATAGGACCTACAGAAAGAGTTTTTTTGTCGACATTTATCAAACACAAATTCATTCCTTGTTGGCCATATAGACTAACAATTCGGGGACAAGACAGTGCCAGGGCAACGGAATGTCCACAACCTTCAAAAGGACCAAAACAAAGCACAATAAACTTTACCAAAAGAAGATAAAGCCAGCGAAAGGGCCGAATCGGTCGAAGGGACCCAGAAGATCCCGTTGTTCTAGGGAAACCCCGATAAGCAAGTCATAATCTCCAAGTACCTTGACCCCACAGCCGAGGGCAACCTTGCTGCCTTCTTAAAATAAAACAATGATATCTTCACTTGGAAAGCAGACCACATCTGTGGCGTCGACAGGTCTCTGATCGAGCACTGCCTCGACATCAACCTAGCTCACACCCCCCCCCATCAAGCAAACGCTTCGCAAAATGTCACAAGAAGTCCAGCGGCTGCTAGATGCGGGGATCATTCGCCCGATGAAGTACTCTCATGGCTCTCCAACGTGGTCCTCATCAAAAAGTAAAAACAAAATGTGGTGAACGTGTGTGGACTTCACCTGCCTAAACATGGCATGCCCGAAGGACAACTTCCACTGCCTAGAATCGACAACCTCGTGGATACGGCTGCGGGTTGCGAAATGCTTTCCCTTCTCCATTGTTTCTTCGAATACCTTCGAATACCATCAAATCTAGATGAAACAAGAAGAAGAGGAAAAGACAAGTTTCATCACTATTGATGGTCACTAACACCACGTTCCATACCATCAACTTATGCTTTAATTAATTGGTAATATAAATGATATAAATCATAGTCATAGGGCTTACTTCTAACCATTTTCACAAGTTTTGATGGCTATGTGAGTGTAGGAATAAGGTGACTATGGACATGGTAAAAACACTTCATCAAATGCCCGTTTTGACTACATCATGCCGAATAGCTCACCAAGATACACGAAATCGGGCTTTGGTTCACCCAATTCGGAATCCGAACGATAAAGTTACGCCTTCTGGAAGATTGCAACACGGGGCCAGGCTAGAATTGGACATAGAGGGAGGTCGGACGACCTAGATCTATGTCTAATGACCATCAAACTTGGTCCATAGCCTCTCCACTCAACAAGAAAGCCCAAGGAAAGCATTGGTCACACCAGAGGCCCAAATGGGGTGTCGGGTGACCCAAGCCATGGTCAGCCAACCCAACCCAGGCTCATCCACGTCACTAATCCTCTCCATCGATGAAGAAACACACTCAGGAGGCATCCCGAACATTGATTCAACGACGGTTCACATCAAGGGATGAAATGGATCCATGTGGCCTCTCCCACGTATCCATGGGCCCACCAATCGAAGGAAACAAATTCCAACGCGACCACACTTTATACCCAAGCAAAGGAGAACCAAGGACCAATGCATTGTCTCAAGATTGATGGCAGATGTGCCAGGGTGGTGTTGGACGATCCCACCTTGGTCGCCCGACCTAGGAAGCCCACCAAGCTACCTTGGGCTCCTTCCAACTGACTCCAGGAAGCCCCCTCAGCCGTTGGATGGCAAGTTGGTGGAATGGAGGCTCGGCCGACCCTCAAGGAGGTCGTCTGACCCCACCATGTCAGCTCCATCAACCCTACTCAACTACAAATATGCCCCTACTTCTATACATTATAAATAGGGGGTGTTGGCTCACTTGTAATACACACACTTGGAGCTCCGCTCTCTTCGTCATACTTGTAGTAGTAGTGTCCCTTTGAATTTCTCTCATCCAATTGTAGTATCTAGAAATAGGGAGAGAGGTGAGGAGAGAGCTGGGAGGACCCGGGCCTGTCAGATCCTCTTTGACATTGTACCTCAGCGGTGTGGCTGGTCTTCAAGCAATATCTAGAATATTACTCTGGTAGCTCTGGCTTTTCTATTTAATTAAATTCAGCATTTACATTAATTACTTTACTTATGAGATCTCCGCTCGCATCGAGTGCTCTAGTTTTAACTTTGAATTAGAGTGTAGTAAGCGTTAACATAGACGTGGTGTCTAGGCAAGTGTTTACCTGAGTTTGCGTCCAATGCCACGGATAGTTGTTGTAGCCCCAGAGATGACAACTATTTTAGGTCTTTGTAATCCACCACATTCAGATTGGTGTTCTCGTAGAGCATTCGTCACCCATAGTTGTTGGCATTTCTAACGACGTTACCAAGAATAGAGATAGAATCCATCCCCGGTAACGGCGTTAGAAATGCTTGTTGGCATTTCTTAACGTCGTTACTAAGATTTTGTGTTTCCTAGCAACACCACCAAGAAATACCTTGACAATAGTTCTTAACGATTACGGAAAGGATCCGCAAGCGCAAAGATTTTTCGTTGTAGCATTTCACCTAAAAGTATATTTAGGGTATCGTTATTTATATTTTCCCAAAGGAATGCATAGTGTAAAAGATTCTAGCGGGGACATGGACAAGATGATGTGAATGTATACTAGACCAATACTCAATACAAGGGTACGCCATGATGATTTAAAGATAGTGTGACACTAGGCCAACCTCAATGAATAAATGAAAAAAGAAAGAATAAAAGAATGTTTTCTAAGTGGAGCAGGCTTATCCTAATACAGTCATGCAAAGAATAGTGAGTGATCATACAAATACATGGTTAGACCTAGACCTAAGTGTAAGATGGACGGGGAGACCTCCGGGCACTGGTCTGCCAACAAGCATGGGAGGCATTTATGAACTCCTATACGAATACCCGAACGTGGGGGATTACAAGGGATAGATAAGGCTGTCACCACCTGCTGCCTACCCCTCAACCGTGGAGCACCGTCACATTCGAAGGTTCTCGCATACCCGAGCACCACGCCCGTGTATAAAGAAACTACCCGATCCCCCCGGGACTCCGACCCTACGGATCGACAAGCATAGAACATGGGCAAACCCGAAAGAACGACAAACCGCCACCTCAACTTAGCTCTAATTCTAATCATATAAGTTGTATGAATGATTAAGCTCAATGTTCTATATGCTAAGTTCATAACATAAGAACTATATGCTAGTTCATATGCTAAGATCATAACATAAGAACTATACTCTATTTTATAAGCATAACTATATTGATAAGTAGAGAACAAGACTTTTGAGAAAAGCTTCATATTATTCATACCAATATTCCTCTTTAAGGAGTCAAGCTCTCCAAGGTAGCTTGCCTAGCTCCAAAAGACTACTAAAGGAAAAGGTACAAGTGGTAGCGAGGTGTAGCCCAAATATTGTGTGTTTTGAGAGAGGGTTCTCCCCCTCCTCTTATACTAGTCTAAGGGTGGTTTGGATAGCATATTCCATAGAGATCCACAGCAAACCGCCCTTAGGGGCATTAATTGCACCGCCCTGGCAAAGCTGGGCCCGAGAGGCTGCACAAGGGGTGCGTGCGCACCCAGGCTGGCTTGCCTGGCCATCGTCTTTGCCAGGTGGGCTGGTGGCTGGGCCTAGGCTGCTTCTTCGGTGGTTTGGCGCCCAGATTATCCAGGTATGTGGGCCTTCTTCTTGATCTTTGGCTTGTATTTGCATTATGCTTTGCTTAATTGCACCTTTTGGTTTTATTTTTCACTACATTTATGTATATGTCCTGCAAAATATTGATCTTCCAAATACATGTGGAATTATGTTAGTAGTAATGACATATGTGTATAAGATTGCTAGTTTCTCCTATTTTTATGTCTTAGTTAGCGGTCGAATTTGGTCGTTAAGGACCGCCAACAATAGCCTGAGCACCGTTTTCTCAGCCCTCTCGAGGGTCAGAGAGGAACTAATGCTCCGAAGTAAGGAAGTTAAGCAAGCCTGCTCCTTGATTATCTAGTTATCTTGGGAAACCTTAGAAAATCCCTCTCTACCCACCAAAAACATTTCATCTTTCCTATCATTGGACATTCTTGATTCTTTGCTAGTTCACTTCGCGTTCTCCATGGAAAGATACATCGGTATCTGTACGCCTGTGGAAAGTTATAGTTCTCAATACAATCTATAACTTTGTAGTTAAAAGTTTTTTATTTGAAGTCATTTAGAGTTCTAAATATGTGTTAGTTGATAGATTTTAAAATTCAAAATTTAGAATTCTTAAACGACCTCGAATATTTACAAAGTTGGTACCAAAGTTTAGTGGCCGACATGAGCTACATGTTTGCTGCTAATAAGTTTTTTATTTGAAGTCGTTTAGAGCCTTAAATATTTGTTTTAAATTTATATATTTTGATATTCAAAATTTTAAATTTTTCAAACAATATCGGATGGAGAGACATCATATACCAAAGTTGTAGTTCTTGACAAGATTTAAAACTTTGTAGCTAAAAGTATTTTCTTTTGAGTTCATTTAGTAGCCAAAATATCCAATATAAGATTATGAAATGTTGTGTGGTGTAGTGGTAGAGAAATGCCGATGCTAAGAGGCAGGTTGCGGGTTTGATTACTTGAAGTCACAAATCTTTTTGTTTTAGAGGAGGCGGGTATGTTAGATTTGTTTTTTGGGGTTTTCTTAAGACTATTAACGGAGGTGGGCATGTTAAGGTGTCTGCCAGATCCATATTAAAATAATTTTAGAAAATAGACATTCTATGCCATGTTTTATCGCTCGACACTTCTCATTCTAATGTAGGGCTCTTGGGCGAAAGCTTGCTCGTACAATTTATATAGCTCTGTTTGGTATATCTTTATTTCACTGACGAAACAATTTCTTGTCCTTTTTTTTTTTTTTTTTTTTTTGCTTTGGATCGAGCTGAAGATGTTTCAGAAAACAATTGGTAAAGCTTTTCATAGTATGTATGGGAGAGAGAGGGAGAGAGCCGAGACAAGCTTCAACTCCACAGGCGTCCACCTCTTGTGATATCGGGTTTTAAGGAGCTCTATATTCGTTTGGGGAAAAAAACAGCTCCAAACAGAAGCTACTAGAGAAGCTGTGCTAAACGAGATTTTATTATACAAAAAAGTTTAGAAAGCTAGAAATAATTTTAACTTTTCTTCTAAATAATAAATAGCGATCTCTCTCTCTCTCTCTCTTTATAAAAAAAAATCGAAACTGACGTTAGCATCAGTCTGGGCCAAAATCATCCACTACAATGAGCAACGGTATGGCACTAAACCGAGAGGCACATCTTTGGATCAAACTCTTTAAGAAAAACAGATCAAATAACAGAACAAGTAGGGATCAAACTGACTGATACGGAAATCCTCTGAGTTGCCAACGGCTGACACCAAATGTTTAAATGGAGGAGTTCCATACGAAACCAAATGAACACTAAACTGAACGGCAGGAGCGGCCAAAACTGATAAAAGAAGAGAAATTATCTCCGCACTTGGCCGCCTAATCAAAGTCTGTCTCTGCCTCTCTGGTTTAGTACTGAGCTGTCAGGGGCTCGATCAGCTCCCTGAGAGGAGCCAGCTCTGCGCTCTCGATCAGCTGGAATTCCTGCAGGACAAAATAGTAATAACATCAATAAACATATGTAAATGACACCATCAATAAAGCAGGAATGCTGAAACGATAAATTTTCTTCAGAGAAAATAAGGCAGACCACCAAGAGCATAAAAATGCAATAAGTCAAGCAATTTGAATTAAAAAGGGTACTACTCTCCTCATTTATAACTAATTGGGAAGTAAATTCTTGTTTGAATAAAAAGGAGTATTTAAATCATTTATAGTATGTTATCTTCTTGAAAGAAAACCAGAGTGCTTCATATACTATTACCGAATGACTTGAAAATTAAATGTGACAACAATTGGATTGAAAATTACCCGTGTGAAGAACACGAAGTGCTTGAAGCAAGTGTTGAGATGCGCCTCTTCCTTGAGCTTGACGATCATCTGAAAGTGAGAGTGGTATATGTGCGCGTACACCCTGAAGAGGCGCTTGAAGATCGTCTTGACAACGTCACGGAAGTTGGGAGGGAAAGCCGCCCCTGTATAGCGTCAGCATTGCAAACCGAAACACACATGGTCATTGGTCAGACAACAAAAATAAAATCTCAAACCCAAGTACACTTTTCAGTGTGCAATGTGTTGCACTACTCTACGACGAACAAAGAAAGAAATTACCAAGCTGTTGTGGGAATATGGCTTCATCATCCAGCTGGATTTCTATCCAGTCCATCAGGTAGTCCACGTACTTTGGTGCAGACACCTTGATGGGCGCCTTGACCTTCACTCCATCGGCCCACCTATAC
This sequence comes from Miscanthus floridulus, assembly GCF_019320115.1. Classification (NCBI taxonomy): domain Eukaryota; kingdom Viridiplantae; phylum Streptophyta; class Magnoliopsida; order Poales; family Poaceae; genus Miscanthus; species Miscanthus floridulus. Next base: position 136,864,497 of record NC_089580.1, on the reverse strand, counting down.
TCGTACCTGTGGATATTTCATTTCATTTCATCAGACAGTTTAAATTTGCAGTGTGACAATGTTTGTTTTGCGGGTACATAGAAGAAGATGATGAAGAAGAACAAGGAGAAGAAGAGAAAGACACTGTACTTTGGTCCAGCTGCCATGACTGGGCAGGTATATGGAGTGCAAAACTCCATCAGGGTGCCGTACAGAACGTTGATGTGGTTGAAGAAGTCAACAGCTGCCAAGCGAACAAGACATTAAGTACAAATAGGGATCTGAATTTGAGCATTAGAGATCTAATTAAGAACTGAAATTGAGGACCAAGAAGGATTTAATTTACTGTTGACAGCCAGCCACTCGTTGAGATCCTCCCCAATGGGCAGACGGACGGCCTCTCGCAGGTTGCCGCTGCCGAGAGTGGCGTCGATGTGCTTCCTCAACTGTGTACCCTGGAAACAATCACAAATTAACTTTCAGCATACAAGAATCGAGCATAAAGATATAGATGGCGTAGCATATACGGAGTATATACTAGTAGTGAAAAAACAACGTGATGCAAGCTTAACGAATGTGACTAGCTATATGCTTATTTCATCCAAAATAATATCTCACGTCATCATATTTCTAAATTTACTCGTGACTAATCACTAATGTCGTTGTAGAAAATAAACGCTCTTTCAACATGGGTTGACGCTAGTGACAGAAGCAATATAATACCAATTTGGGAAGAAAATACACCAAATCATAGACTTTTCCCCTCTGTTTCAAGAGTATTAGGCCTTTGAAGCTATTATAGTCTTTTCACATGTCATGAGTAATGTTATCATATCAGATTACATTTTAATAAAAGCTTAAAATCAAGAGGGGGGGGGGGGGGGGGGGGGGGGGGTTTGTTATGGGCCTTGGGCCAAACACAGGATGGTCCATGGCCCACATGTGCCATAGCTTGAGTTACATATAGATAGAATAATTGTCATGTTCGCTTGAACTGCTTCTCTCACAATAAATCAGCGACTTATCAGCCGCATAAATCATTAGCCGAATAAGGCGATTAGTAAACCGGGGCTTCAAATCCTGTAACGTAGATTTTCAATCAACTAGATCTCGATCAGCATGCTAGCTTGGGATACATGTACACATGATAAAGGGATTCAAATCCTGTAACGTAGATTCTTAGGCTCTGTTCGCTTGAATTTATCAGCCGTATTGTTTTAATGAAATAATAGTATTTTTCTTTCACAACAAATCAGCATCAACATCAGTCGTTTTTTCTGGCTAGACGAACAGGGCCTCTGCTAGGTCTCAGCATGCTAGCTTGAGCTACATGTAGGCATGATAAAGCGCTTCGAATCCTGTAACGTAGATTTCTAGTCTGCTAGCTTGAGCTACAAATGTAGACATGATAAGGGGGTGTTTGGTTCCTACAGGAAAATTTTAGTCCCTGTCCCATCGGATGTTTGGACACATGCATGAAGTATTAAATATAGACGAAAAAATTAACTAATTGCACAGATTGTGGCTAATTTACGAGGCGAATTTTTTAAGTCTAATTAGTCCATGATTTAACAATGTTGTGCTACAGTAATATATGTGCTAATGGCGGATTAATTAGGCTTAATAAATTTGTCTCGTAAATTAACCTCCATCTATGTAATTAGTTTTATAATTAATTCACATTTAGTTCTCCTAAATAGCATCCAAACGTCCGATGTGACATGAACTAAAATTTAGTCCAGGAAAATAAACACCCCCTAGAATGCTTCAAATCCAGTAACGTAGATTCCTAGTCTGCTACGTCTCAGCTCTGCCAATAGTAAATGACTTTATTTTCCGTTTATATTTTTTCTACGCAAGTGAGAGGTGGATTTTGCTGGCCCCACCATATTAATGCATCACAGTGTCTCCTCACTGCTTTAACATGCATACAGACATGTGCTTCAAATTTTTGTCAGGCAAGGCTCGCGGTACCTCTGCAAGGGACTATGACATAGCCACGAGGACACTAACCGGTAGACTCCTAGTACCTCTGCAAGAGACTCTTGACCTACCGGTTTCAGTGAGGTTTTATCTCTCAGTTTTCAACATATCTATATTTTAAAAATAGTGTAGAAGAGTTTTATGCCCATAAAACTCTCTCTATTTCCATGAAACTTTTATATTCTCTTTTTTTATCAAGACAATGTCATGTCAACATATTTAATGTTCATAAAACTCTATGAAATCTCCATTAACAGGTATGACAAAGATGGATGCATACATAGAATTTAGAGCAGCACGCTACGGTGGTGCTTGCATGAGGGAAGCCCTTATTTGGATCCTCTCCTGATACAACTCTAAGTTGTACTGTAAACTCTTGTTTTTCATAGGCTCAGAGCTGACAGCCTACAATTTGGGGCCTGTTTAGTTTCCAAAAATTTTTACGCAGTAGCCATCACATCGAATTTTGCGGCACATGTATGAAGTACTAAATGTAGATGAAAAAAAACTAATTGCACAGTTGAGTGAGAAATCGCGAGACGAAACTTTCGAAGCTAATTAGTCCATAATTAGACACTAATTGCCAAATACAAACGAAAATGCTACAGTAGCCAAAACCCCAAAAAATTTGGATCTAAACGCGGCCTTGGACGCTGTCCCCAAGTAATCCCTACTATATTTGCTAGCTGGCTCCAATTTAACCCTGTAAACAGCTTTTCTGAGAGTTTTGGCGTTGCAAGAACCGTAGCTAAATGCGTTTCAAGGAATCAATCCCTGCCTGACAGGACAAATTAAAGTGAAAGAAAAGGCGCACGGTTTCAGTTTCTGCTTAAAGAGATCATTTGGAACTTGGAAGCAAAGGAACGAGCAATAATTTACGAGGTGAAATCACAGGCGATGCAGCTCTAACTGATTTCTCATGATTGCAGCGTGTATTGGGTTTTTTTTTTTTTGAGGAAACGTGTATTGGTTTATTTGTTACACATAGCCATAACTTTATTATTGATAAAGCTTCTTGTATCATAAAAAAAGTTAGAGCTATCACTATGCAAAAGATTATCATTTCAAGGGAAACAATTATCATCATGCAAGCATCGCTCCATAGGTAAAAAATAGGTATTCCATCAATTGATCGTGGCTCAAAATTCGGCAACTACTGAAGTCCTACTATAACATGAGACCAGATTAGGATGCAGCACGTATGTAAATCATTTTTTCTTTTCTTTAAAAAATAATGTGAGGAGTTTGCTGTGAAACGTTATTAAAAGAGAGCGAGAATTAAAAGCAGGAAAACCAAAAGGGAAAAATCCGGCCAAACCACCCTACCTTTCTAACCCCTTAACCTTTTTTTATTTAGTTTGTGAAGTAAAATTGGTTGACACACTATCACCTCAACTCAAAAGTAATACGAGACCACCAGGGGAGATTTCCCCCAGGGTGTTACATTAAGAGGGTGCCGTGCTTCGAATCCGAATTGGGCGGGGGTTTCAACGACCCCCTGAGTTCAACCCTCTAACGGCTACAACCGCGAGAAGCTTGGCCTATCACCTCAACCCCATCCCTCGTAATCTAATAAAGGATGGAGTAATCATTGGACGAACTCATGATAGGCTACGAGTGTGTTCGCTGGTTGGTTTCTAGGCTGATAAGTCCAGCTGGTGCTGGTTTGTCATGAGAGGAAAACACTGTTGGTTGGCTGATAAGTCCTGGCTGAAACCAACAAACGAGCATGCTAACATCATTAAGAATGGAATAGTTCAGTTGATGGCAGACATGACGAGAATATCCACACCTCATGACTGACACGCCAATAGGCACAGCTTACCTTGTTCCCGGGTGACAAGCTCTTCTTTGGCCTGAAGGTCCTCTGGTGGTTCCTGCAAGCGCATGCGGATCCGCCGCCGCCCGGGACGACAGAAACCATCATCAGAACAACCGGTTCAGAGAGAGGAAGAATAAACTAACATCTGCGTGCGTACTTGCTGCCGCTGGAGAAGAAGCTCATCTTGTTCGTCTCCGAAACGAACGAACGAACGAACGAAGAACCTGACGATGAGCAGCACTGAGTAGCCGTCGACACTGCACACATATCACTGTGTGTTTATATATATAATATATATGTATATGCCAACCCCTACCTGTGGTCCGCTGCTGGCTGGGCCTTGCCTGGCAAGCTGCGTGTACGGTCACGGTGTGTGTGCGTTTCAGTTTCACCGGCGCCGCTCTTGCGTGCTGCGCTGCGTCGGGGCCAGCCAGCTTTTTTCATCGCTCATCAGCCGCCCGCTGAATGCATGCCCTAGCTAGATGGTTTCCGAGATCCCGCGCGCTCTGTGCATTGCATCCCTCATGAGTCATGACCAACAGCTATCCCTTCCCGTCTACTCAACAAACTAACGTTAAACCTGATCTCGGCAACTCATAATCTCTCCGTCCTCGTAGGGATCTTAATAATAAAGTTCTAACTGTGATGACAGTTATTTATATTTACGGAGTTATGGGAAGTGGTGCCATTGTGGCATTTGTAACACGTCAGAAATGGACGTGGGATTATGCTCCATAATAAAAAAAAACGTGGTAGTAAAGGCTCGTCGAAGAGCGTGTTTGGTTTCCTAGGCCAAACTAGCCTGGCTCGCCACCACTGAACAAGGCCCTTCGTGGCCAGGCGCGAGGTATGCATGAGGTGGATGTTTGGTTGCTTATATTAACGTAACCCAGCTGAGCTAAGCTGTATAGTAACGGTGTTCAGTTGCGCGGTTGCATGTGAACATTTGAAATTCAGGTGCAACTGGAGTTTGTTTTGGTATTCTGCATGCAGTACAGGTCTTGTTACCTCGTACTAGCGCTTGTAACGTCACCACATACAGATACAATAGAGTTGAATTGAGTACAAGGCACTAGTGATGGATGATTACAACAACTTAATAATTAAAATGATAATGATAATAGCTTAGACTAAGATTATGGCATCCTTAACCGTAGATGTACGATCCTTGGGCTTCAATGGTGGTGCAGCAAGCTTCACATCTTATTTTTTTGTGGATCCATAAAAGGCAGCAAAAGCTCTTCATCACTGAACTTGTATTCTTGCAGCATGCACTGCACTCCTGAATCCCACTACTTGATCATGAGCAGCCTCCCAGCTGCCAGGTCATAGCGTATTAAAATTGCAACAATCATGAAGGTTCTAACTGTGATCTTATATTTATTTATACAGTTATGGGAATTGGTGCCATCGTGGCATTTGTAAGATGGTGGAAATGGGCGTGGGATCATGCTCCAAAACGTGGTAGTGAAGGGCTGAAGGGCATGTTTGGTTTCCTATACCAAACTAGCCTAGCTCGCACCACTGAGTCAGGCCCTCCGTGGCTAGGCACACGCATGCATGAGGTGGATGTTTGGTTGCTTGTGCTAACTCAGTCAGGCTGCGCAGTAACATTGTTTGGTTGCCTGGTTGCATGTGAACATTTGAAATTTAGATGCAGGTGGAGTTTGTTTTGGTAGGCAACATGCAACACGGGTTTGGTTACCTCATACTAATGCTGGTATGGTTACCACATACATATAAACTAGAGTTGAAATGGGTACAAGACACTAGTAATAGATGTTCACAATAACTTAATAACTAAAATGATAATAGCCTGGAGTCATAAGATTAGTTAGTTAGTTGCTCATATTGGTCTCCAAATGGTCACTAGCTATGATCTATAGTTAGTTAGTTGGAGTTGCATGTTAGCTGCACAAAAGATTGCATGAATAGATCATCTGCACATGTAGCCGGATATCGTCACTGCACAACATATAGTCCACTAAGGAGTTATACACAAAAGGAGCCACCCATGGAGTAGGGACTACACAAAAGAAGCATCCACTAGGAGAGACCAGTTGCAATAGAGGTTAGACCAAGGAGAGGACCCCCTGTGCGCAATATATATGGATCAACCAGCATGGACCAAGGCTCACAGATAATAATTCTCGGACAGGAAGGTCCTAAGCCAAAGAACAAGATGAGACTTAGTCATCCCCATAACAGTAGTACCCTAAGACTTGTTGTCCCCAAGATGGTTGAATGCAACAATCAATGCCTCTTCACTAAAGCCAAGAATGTACATGAAAACACCATAGACAACACCATAATAGGAACCTTCGTATCATGAATTGCATCAGTCACATTGTTCACAGCATCTGTCATGCTAGTCAGGACAATACAATTCTCCTCAGATAGAATAAACCTCTTTCTCTTGCTACTAGCACCTCCATCAGACCTCTTAGGTCCATCACCAAACAATTTAGCCAATTCTTCAGCACTCTTAGCACTCCTTCCATCATCAACTATCTCAGTCTTCAAGGAGCTCTCAATAAAGTCACATGGACTACCAAGAGCCTCACTAGAGCCCATAGCATACTTCCCAGTTGCTAGACCATTTCTAAAGATCAAACTCATCTCCTTGTAGTTCTCGATCTGCTTGTTCAAGAAGTCAGCACCTTTGGGGTGAGCCTGCAATACATTAGTCCACTAATTAGATAATTGGTATGAGCACAAAAAGGATGACAAGAACAACATTTAGTAAAAATGATGATCGGAGATGTAGTACAAACCTTGATGCACCCTTGTAGTTCTCCTCTTCAACTGTCCTCATGCAATTGTCCTCATCCCACAGGGCGTCATTGAGTAGCCCTTAGCTTAGTCACTCTAATCCACTTTTGCCTCCACTTGCGCACGTGATTATAGACCTGTGTTCCAATGACTTTGTTACCACTGAACTCCTGCAGTGCCTTGGCCATCTAGTTCAGGTTCACTTCTTTAAAGCCTTTGTTAGTCCTAGCCCCAGTTGATATAAGCTAGAACATGCGACAAAGGATGAAACCCATGGCGCTAGTCCATCTCATGGCTAGCCTCTTAGTGGCAAGAGCTACAAGAATGGAATTGCGAGAACTCTCTAATTAATCATACTAAATCAAGCTACCATTCTTTGCCCTCACTTGATTTAATACAACTAACCGGGCCATCTCACACCTCTATGCTATCCACTATGCACACATAGGATCAGTTGTGTAAATGGTTTTAACTTAAGTGAAAATATTTAAGTTACAATATATACTTTGGGGACTTACTACTCCCAATAGATAGAGATTCTAGGTGCGTAAAAGTAGTCATGTGCGGGGCCATCTCACTTGCAATAACTCAAAGTAGCACCATGAGTACACGATGGTACTCCACGAGATTTACCCAATGTTACTCAAAGGATTATGCATTGGGGCAATAGCAAGGTAATAAAGTTTCATTAAACAAATGCATTTTGTGCGTAAGGGAATGTAACGCCCTAATTTTTGAAAAATTCAATTTTCCTAAAATTTGCTATAATTAAGTTAATGAATCATCAAACTTTAGTTGAAGAAAAATAATGATTTATAAATTAAATAAATCTTTACATAAATTATACTTTTTTGCATTCATCTTGCTTGAATTAATTTTATTATGTGGAAATGAGTTTAAACTCGAATAGGATCGAAAAATGTTTGAATTGAAGCTTTAAAATGAGTTTATAGAATTAAAAAGTTCTTAAAATCTCCTTATATTGTTTTGGGCGAAATCCCAATCACCCAACCCACCAAATCTCCTTCTCTCTATTTTCCTTCTCAGCCCGCAGCCTTATTTCTTAGCAGGTTAACTTTAGGCCAATCTATCCCTTTCCCTGTTCACTCCCTCTTTCTTCCTCGACCCGATCAACGATCTGTTCTCTTTTGCAGGACACTAGCCTAGCTCTCGCACCCCCTCTCTCTCTGCGTTCTCTACCAGGTGGGTCCCACCTAAATCAAAACTGTCCCCATATCCGAATCCGACTTCTCTTCCCTTTTTTTTTGGTTGAATACATAGCCGATATAGTTTGGTGACTTGCGTGTTGTCACTTGTGGTTTATCCGGTTTCGACGGTAAGAGTAATCCTACGTCCAGTTTTAAAAATCGAACTACCAAGAAAAGGTCAAACTAAAGAAAATAAACAGAACGGAAGCACCCAACTGACTCGGATCAAACAACACTCCATTTTCACTGAAAAAAGTTGCGATCAACAGCTGGCTGCTAGTGCTCGGGAACACATACATCCGTGGCAGAGTAGGGAAACCACTAGCCTATGCTTCCAAAATGTAGATGGAGATGTTCCATCCGAAATGATCAAATTAAAAGGAGAGGGGGGAAAATCTCTCGGCACAGTCGGCCTCATCAAAGTCTCTCTCTGGTTAATAACCAAGTATTATGGGCTCGATCAACTCGTTGAGGGGAGCCAGCTCTGACCTGTCGATCAGCCGGAATTCCTGCACACCACAGAAAAACGAGATTAAATTTGCAGTAACTACATTTCCACGATTGCATAATTCCATTACAGCAATATCGGCTAATCAGGGCTAGTCTTATTGTGCGCTATCAAGCACTCAGTTCATCCTAGTGTTGGACAGAACATCGTCATTATAAGGCAGGCATGGCATGGGACAGAACATCGTAACTCAAAGTGGCTACAGAATAAGTTATTCTGTAGCCAGCTACAGGATAGTAGTTCTATATATATATATATATATATATATATATATATATATATATATATATATATATATATATATATATATGATTTTATATCGAACGAATGTATGGCCCCAAGCAAGTCTTTGCGTGCTTAATGATGCATCACAACTGCTAAAGCCACCAGCTAAAACAACAGGGGCAAAGGCGTTTGAATCATTGCACCAAAGGCAACCCTCTTCTTTCGTACATGGAAAGAGGGTTCCTACTTCCTACTCCAACATAGTGTTCCAGTGGTGCCGGTAGCCATACCGAACCGAACCTGGTTTGCTGGCAAGCTGGAGTACTGAAAATCTTTTAGCTTTGATGAGAGGAACGTCAGCAGGTGAAATTAAGATACTATTTGGAATATAGACCCAAGCTAGCTAGCTATGAAAACTGAGCTGGATGCATGATAAATATAGTTAAATGCTAGTACAATCAGCAAAACAAGACTGTCAAAAGAACAATTTCTTTTTCCTTCAAAAAAAAAGAACAACTTCTTCATAGAAAACAAAAGCAGATTACCAACAGCTACAAATTAAAATACTACACATAATGACATAATCACCTATTGGGATGTAAAATTGGTAATTCTGCCAATAAGGAGCACTAAAACTCTTATGAGCCAACTATTGGCAAGACGATATAAGAATAAAAGGGGACTTTCTATTTTGTTTTATCTTTTTTTGTTTTTAGAAAAAAAAACTATACTACCAAGGTGGAAATGTGACAAAGGGGTTGTGGAAATGTAACAAACAATTGGATCGAGAATTACCAATGTGAAGAGCGTGAAGTGCTTGAAGCAAGTGTTGAGATGTGCCTCTTCTTCGAGCTTTACAATCATCTGAAAGTGAGAGTGGTATATGTGCGCGTACACCCTGAAGAGGCGCTTGAAGATCGTCTTGACGACGTCACGGAAGTTGGGAGGGAAAGGCGCCCCTGTTTAGCATCACAATGTCGAACCAAACACCACATGATCGTCAGACCACAAAGTCCCAAAATAATCAAAATGCAGTTTTTCAGTGCTCTTATCCTTTGCGACCAAACAAACCAATTACCGAGCTTTTGAGGGAATATGGTTTCTTCATCGAGCTGGGTTTCTATCCAGTCCATCAGGTACTCCACGTACTTTGGTGCAGACACCTCGATTGGCCTCTTGATCTTGGCTCCATCAGCCCACCTATACTCGTAACTACGGGGATAATTTCTTTTTCATCAGACAGTTTGCAAAGTGACACTTCCTTGCATGAGCATGACAGATTTTTATATGATTAATTATCTGCTTGACTGAATTTGTGGGCATCAAAGAAAGATAGCCTACTTTGGTCCGGCTGACATGGTCGGGCATGTCGCTGGCGTGCAGAATTCCATCAGGGTGCCGTACAGAATGTTCACTTGGTTGAAGAAGTCAACAGCTGCCACCACAGAAGCACGACAGGTTAATGCACTACAGGCTGGAGTGCCTTCAACACTTGGACTAAAGCACTGAACAAGAGAACAGTCCAGCTCCAGCATAGTACTGCTAATGCCATAGAAACATTGCCATCAAAGGCTTGTTCATACTAATACTAGTCTTAATGTGAAGAAACACAAACAGGGATCTAAGTCTAAACACGGGAGATTAACAACTGAGACTAAGGATGGGGGATTAATTACTGTTGACAGCGAGCCACTCGTTGAGGTCCTCCCCGATGGGCAGACGGACCGCCTCTCGCAAGTTACCGCTGCCGAGGGTGGCATCGATGTGCCTTTTCAGCTGCATCCCCTACACATACGTGGCCAAAACAGTTGCGAAATTTTCAGCTTCGTCAGAATAGAGAACGATGGAGACAGATGCTGATATGCATAGGAAGTTAGGAACGCATGTACTAGGAGCAAACAGAGAACAGCAGGATATGAAATATGATGCGATGCAGCTAATAAGTTGCGGAGTATACTTCAATTCTCATAACTGACAGCCTACAATTTGGGCCCCCAACCCCAAGTAATCCTGCTTTTTGTTAGCTGGCTCCAAATTAATTAAATTTGAGCCCCTGTAAACAGCTTTGCAAAAATGAGTTTTGGCGGTGCAAGAAAGCTAGTTATATGCGCTACAACTTCCAAGGAAACAAGTCTACAGAAGGGAAAAATGAAAAGGTGCATGTTTTCCGTTGCTGGTAAATAAAAAGGTCATTTGGTTTGGACTTGGAGGCAAGCAAATGAACAAAATACCACAGAAGGCCGTAAGGAACGCATCTCCAACTGGCCAATTTCTGAGGAAAGGATAGCAACAGTGTTTAGAATTTAGATGGAGTTGAGTAGGCAGCTGGACAGGGTACAGAAACCAAAGAGAGGCATGATGTGCTCAATGTTCGCGGGGGTAATTCATTTAATCCGTTGTGATCAAAAGGAGATAGCAGAGCTGAGGATTCAAAATTGAACAACTGCCAGTCCTGCTGCTACATGACCAGAATTATTATGTGCAGTGCAGCACGCACGTATGTAAATGTGGTGGATGCAGTTCTTCCTCTGGATAGTTATGAACAAAACCCTTAGATGAGAATCGAGAATTATCCAAGCGAGCGCGCACGAATCCGGGAAATTATAAAGCCCGCATTGGTGACATGACAAATGATGAAATCGAGAAGGCTACTAGCAAGTCCGGCGTGACATGCGCGCGCGGCGGCCCATACCTTGTTCCCGGACGGCGCGCTCTTCTTTGGCCTGAAGGTTCTCTGGTTTCTGCAAGCACGGCACAGCACAAATCCGGCGTCAGTCAGACAGACGACGCAATTGATCAGCCAGCCGAGATCAGAAATCGATTCGAGGATGACGCGCGCGGAGGAAGAGACCTGCTGCCGCGGCCAAAGAAGCTCATCTTCTTCTCCGACCGATCGATCTCCTCGGCGGCGGCGGCGACAGCTGCTGGTGAGCAGAAGCTGAGTCGGCGACGATGAAGGACGAACCCTCTGTTGGGTTAATTGACGGTTCTTCTGAGCCCCCCCCAAACCCTGGCAGAGAGAGAGAGTGTGTATATATATACACACACACGAAAGAGAGATAGCTGTAGCTGCAAAATAAGTTATTATGTAGGCATTTCCATTTACGATAATTTTATATACTAATTTACGATAATGTCAATACATATTTACGATAGTTGGATTACTATAACACATGAGGATATTTACCATAACGGCCTTGTTTGGCTGGAAAAAAAAACTGTTCATGACTAAAAACACTGTTTATGTTGGAATTTTGTGAGAGAAAGATACTGTTTCGGATGAAAAAAGAAGCAGATCAAGCCGGCCTCAAGGTCAGCGGAACAAGGCTAACGTTATAGTAAACCACTTAGTACGAAGTTACTATAATCTCGTAAATTAATATGGTAATTATCATAACTCAAAATATCTATAGAATAAACAGGAGAGCAGTTCTATAAGCAAAGCAAGGGGGTGACGTACACGGATATGGTCATCATCATCGACAGCGAGCGAGAGGGAGAAGTTAGAGGAGAGAGAGAGAGAGAGCGCGCGGCAGGGCCAGGCTGGCGGTGATGGAGAGCGACGGGTGCGGGGCGGGCGCCAACCCCTCGCCTGCTGGGTGCTGGCTGTGCCTGCCAAGCTTCGCCTCCACCGCACCGCCCGCGCGCGTGCCTGGCGCCTGGGCTGGGCTGTTATCCGCTCATCCACCAGCCGCGCACTTTATTTCGATATATGGTGGCCGATTTATCCTTTTTAATTGTTGATTGACGTGGTGCTATACTTGCTGAATAAAAGGGAGCCACCAAAAAAAACCCCCGGTTTTATACTAGATTAAATTAAAGACGTCAAAAAAAACTGGTCTTTATGGCATACACAAAATCAAATGGCCGAAAAAATTGAGGGATCAAAAGAACTTTTTCCCCTTCTGGATTTGGATGGATGCCCTTTAATTCATGCCCGTCACCAACAGCTATGGATGGATATATATCCAGTTTCTCCAGCCAGCTACAAGTACAATCCTACATTTGGAGTATAATAATATAACAATAAATAATAATGATAATATCTCTCATCGGCTGTCCAGCTATCATCCACTTAATTCGATGTCCATGCCAGTAGTACGCCCTTTCTGTCCCTCTCATTATTGTGTGTTTTATTTATGATCGCCATCTACGTACGAATTCCATGCGTGCTAGCTTTTAGGGATTTCTAAGGATTTCCAAGTCTAGAACGCCTCATTGTTTATTTCCACAATCATGCACACAAACGAACGATACTGTTCTTCATAGATTAACACAGACATCCTATGCTCAATTTAATGGTGGGGACAAAGTTTTCCATGCATGGGACGTGGCGCAACCGAAAGGTTAATTTACTGTCTGATATAAGATTTCTTCAGCCTTTTCGGTAGGCCGTAAACGATAATGGATTATTTACTGCTGGCTGGTTTGGTGTGAGAAAAAATACTGTTCCAGCTTATAATCCACAATCGTATACGAGCAAGCGAACAAGCTGCTTATATCTATTTGTCCATATTTGCGGGTTCCAAATTATAAGTCATTCTAGATTTCCTACTTTTAAATACATAATTTTTCTATATATTTAGATATATGACATGCAAATTAAAGATATTTTGAAATATATATTATGTATTAAAAAATTGCAAAGATATTTTGGAATATATATTACGTATATACTAAGGGCATGTTTGACATAGCTCACAAGAGGTTCATGTGAACTATTTTTTTTGCTAAACATTTATTTTTAAAACAGCTTTATGGGTGAAACTGTTTTTTTCTCTCACGAAGACATGAGTTGGTATGAAGCTAAAAAGTAGCTTATCCTAGCTCTCTCTTACCCATGCATGAAGCTATCGGCTGTTTTGCTAAACAGTTTTTTCAAAACAGCTCAGCTTTACCTAGAAAGTTGCTCATAAAGTTGTTTTCCAAAAAAAATAACTTCACTAGTGAAACCGAGCTGTGCCAAATAGGGTCTAACACGTCCACGTCTTTTGAAATACTATTATTCTTGCTTGGTACATAAGTGATACATGAGTAAATTGTTCTCTAAAGCACAATTTTTTTTTGCAACTATGCTATAGCATGTATTTCATTAAAAGGGAATAGATGTTAAAAAAAGCATAAGCCCATCAACGGTGAACACTGATTACCGAAGAGTAGAAATAAAAGGAAAACGACAAAGCCAAACAAAAATAACACACTCAAAAACATAGGCCCTGTTTGGATTCCACCGATTGCACAATCCAGCTTCTGCAATCTAGGTTGGCATCCAAACGGTACAGCTTTTACTTGCAGCTTTCATAATCCAACCACCTCAACTTCTACAGTCCCATAAGCTGAGAGAATCTACAGAGTGGCCGGCGGGCATTAATTTTTCTACTGTAGCATCTTAAAAACACTGTTCATAAGGGAATTTGGTAGGAGAAAAACACTGCTCCTGCTAGAAAAAAAAAGGCCAGCCAGTCAGCCGAAGCTGACCAGCCGAACACGCTCCTAGCTTTCAGCAGCTCCTAGACAGAGAAAAGACGAAACCACCCACATTGTCTAGATATTACCTTCATTTGCCATCGCCACCACCGCATGGCTGCTTTGTCATCGTGCCGGGCTCCCTCCTGCCATGGTTGTCTGCCACTTCATCCTCTTGATAGCCAATGCTGCTGTGTCCATCAGTACCATCTACAATCTTGGATCCAAATGATCATTTATTACAGCTTTTAAAAGCCAACTTATAACTATCCAGCTTTTACTATCTGGATTTTACGATCTGCAGGTATCCAAATGCGGCATAGTAGAGCGCTATTATAGGGCTTGTTTGGATTCACTGAGATTATAAAAGCTGGCTTCTAAAATCTAGGAAGGGATCCAAACAACCATAGCTTCTAGCTTGTAGAATCTACATACCTCCAGATTCCATAATCCGGTAAGCCGAGGGAACCCAGGTTCTTGCAGCTTCTAGACGTCAAAAGACCATTCTGCCCCTCTCTCTTCCATAGCAACAACATAAAAAATAAAATAGTGAGGATAGTATGGTAATTTTATTCTAAAAAGTTATCTATCTCAGCTTATGCAATCTGTGAATTCAAACAACCTCCAACTTTAGCTTTCTAACAATCTAGCTTTTAGAAGTTAGCTTTCACAATCTATGGGGGTATCCAAACATGGGCGGCGTTCGGCTGGTCTGAAAATTTCAGACCAGCCGGCTGGTCCGGCTGCTTCTCCTCACATTGCTACAGTGCATCTTCCAGCCGCTATAGTATTTTTCTCACACACAACCAGCCGCTATAGTGTTTTGTCTTATTTTTTCAGACAAGCGAACGGGGCCATGGCCTAAAGCCATTAGGGACCTTGAGTGCATGTTTGGATACTTCCAAATTGTGGAATCTGCTTTCAGAAGCTGCCAGGACATCTAAATAGCACCAGCTTGTAAGCAGATTGTACAATCTACAGGCTTCCAGATTCTACAATCTGGCAAGCTGATCCAACGCAGCTTCTAGATGTTAAAAGACGAATCTATTCCTCCCTGTTTCTCCCCTTCACACACGGAAAAAACAAAAAGGTATTTTGGTAATTTTATTGTATACAGTGCTATAAGCCAGCTTTTAGAAGTTAGGAATCCAAGCAGCCTCTCATTTCAGTTAGCCTGAGTGTTGGTACCCAGCTAGCAGCCACTCATTGGCATCCTCAAGAATCTGTTGTGTCAGTGCAACCGGCATGAAGCTCTTCCTCTGGAAGGTTCTAGCATTCCTTTCTTTCCACAGCGATGAGCTAACTAACATCATGAGGGAGTCGAAGCCATGCCTCGTCTGGCCGGCCGGGACCCGTTTTCTTGAGTGCAACCACCACCGGATCGTGTTCTCTTCTTTGACCATTTAGCAAATCTGCCAACTCGAGCCACGTCAGGATCGTCGCCGAAACTTCCCAGCTGAACATACAGCCGAGAATTACCTGATTGTCGACAGAATATGCTCGGCAGTTCACCGAAAGGTATCCCGCGATGGTAGATTTGTCGGTGGGGGTGTGCATGATCAGGAACCGGATGATGACACAAGGCGCAGAGACAGCGATTTAGACAGGTTCGGGCCGTCTGATCAACGTAATACCCTACGTTCTGTGTCTTTGGTGTATTGTATTGATCTGTATGTAGATCCGATCTGATAGATCATATCCACTAGGGGACCCCTACCTCTCCTTATATACTCTGGAGGAGGTAGGGTTACAAGTAAAATAGCCTATTTGGTACTATACAATGTCTTGCGGTGCACGCCGAGCAGCGCCGTGCACGCCTTAACCTTGTGGATCGGGCCACCCCTGGGAGCGTAGCCCATGTCTTGGGGGCCATACCCCCATAGCTAGTCCCTGAGCCTGACAGTAGGTGACATAGTCACGTGGTGCCAGGGTTAGAAAGTAGAAGAGCAACCGGGCAGGCAGCCAATCCCCGGGCGTAGCCTCGAGATGAGAACAAGCACATTCACCGCAAGATGAAGTGTGCCCACTTAGTCCCCGAGCCTGCTGGAAGATGAAGAATGAATCTTGTAGCAGGGTCAAAGAAAAAGAAGTCTGAAAGCTTGCCGACGTCGTCCGACATGTGCGTATCAAGATTCCAGACGTGCTATCCAAGATCAGCATCCTGATCCGAACAGCATGGAGCAGCTTGATAGCACACCGACGAGACGTAACAAGATCCGAGCACCGAGGAGTCCCCGGCGTAGCCGGCGATGTTCGACCAACCAGGGAGTTTCTGGCGTAGCTGGCGATGATCGATTTAGAATTACATCAGATGGATGTAAAGACGATATTTCTCAACGGAAACTTGGAGGAAAATGTTTATGTGGCACAACCGAAAGGCTTTGTCATGGAAGGAAAAGAACGAATGGGATGGCGCCTAAAGAAATCCATTTATGGCTTAAAACAAGTTTCAAGACAGTGGTACTTGAAGTTTGATCAAACAATAAAGAATTTTGGATTTTAAAGAGAATGTAGAGGATAATTGTGTCTATGCAAAGTTTAAGAATGGGAAGTTTATCTTCCTTGTCCTGTATGTGGATGATATCTTACTTGCTAGTAGTGATGTCAGTCTACTACAGGAGACAAAGAAGTTTTGTCCTCAAAACTTGATATGAAAGATCTTGGTGAAGTCTCGTTCGTTCTAGGGATCGAGATTCACCGAGATAGAAGAAAAGGGGTATTAGGACTGTCACAAAAGGCATACATAGAAAGAATCTTAAAGAAATTCAGTATGCACAAATATAGTCCCTCACCTGCTCCTATAGTCAAGGACGACATATATGGGGATTTTCAATGCCCTAGAAACCAATATGAGCTCAATCAAATGAAAGTGGTTCCATTTGTTTTAGCTGTCGGAAGCTTATAATATGCTCAAGTATGCATGCACCCTGACTTGATATTTGTTACCGGGTTACTTGGCAGATTCCAGAGCAATTTTGGAATAGAACAATGAAATTGGTAAAGAAAGTCTTGCATTATCTACAAGGAACGAAAGGCCTCATGATGACGTATAGAAGATCTGATTCACTCCATATAGTGGGATATTCAGATTCTGATTATGCGGGAGATGATATAAAATCCACGTCGGGATATGTATCCACTCTCGCAAAGGGGAGCTATTTCATAAAAAAGCTCAAAGCAAACCGTCACTACAGCGTCCACAATGTATGACAGTTTGTAGCGTGTTATGAGGCAACGGGCAGGTGAACTGGCTAAAGAAGTTTGTTGACACCGTTTTTTGCACGTGTCAAAATGATTAGAGTGGGCTAATCGACAGGAGGAAAGTTACTGTATACGCTGACAGTCGATGAAAATCAGCTTATAAAGATGGTTGCCAATAAATGGTGGTGATCGATGGAAAGGTTGATTTAGACTCGGACGTTGCCGATAAGGTTGGAGATGTTATTGTCGATGCCAATGAAGGAAGGCTTGAAAACTACTGCCGATGAAATAGGAAGTATGCCGATGGAAAGGAGGTCGGTGAGAATTCCATCGTAATTGAGGCGGACAGGGAAATAGATAGGAGTTGATTTCCTTTTCTATATTTGTTAGAGTATGATTCATGTAAGAGTCACGTGTTTCCTTAGATATGGACTTGGTGTCCTAGTCGTATTTGGTTATGTCTCTTTAGATCAGGGTATAAATATAGATTGAGGGGCAATGTAATATAAATCAATCAATATCAAAACTAGTTTTTACTCCTATTTGCATCTACTTACTTTTCGGCGACTTCGTCAATTTGCATATTTTTTCCTTTTTACGAGTTCTCATTGATTAGGCAAGTTGCATCGCTTCAGTGCGACCTTCGGCGATTCTCGAGTTCCGCGTGAGTACCTCTTGGGCCGTGACTTCCGGGCGTATCGCTGTTGTCAGGACCAAAGTGCTCGTATCTTCATCCTTGTCGATTAACAGGTTAAATCGACTGGCACGCTTTGGATATCGATTCGGATATTAGCCCTTTGTGTTTACAGATCCACTTTTGCATCAACACATCTTTTAGCACGCTCGGTGGGACAAATCAATCCGATCAATATGTTCAATCCCGAGATCGATTCAGGGAACATTATCGCGGTATTAGAAGAAGATCTTAAGGAAGAGCAGAGGCAGGCTATGGAAAAGGCTGTAGAAGAATATAGGTAGCTTTGTCTGAAATCGTTTAGCCTGAACAAGAGTGGACAAGTCATCCAGAAGCAAGATTTGCCGTTGCCTCGGTAGGTTACCTTTGACTCCAATCCTGGTAAACTTCAAGAGATGGTTAATTCTGCAGTAAATCATGCTTTGATTAATCATTCCAATGTGTTGTCCAATACTGTTCATAATGCTGTGGTTCGAACTCTCAAAGAAGGACAAGCGTCACCGTATTACGTTGGGCCTGCCTATCACCAACCAGAGCCGGCATCTGTCAATACTCCATCGGCTCCCTCGGCCGTTGTGGGTACAAAAGTTACTTCTCCTCCAGTATCGGCAGGCTTACCTAATATTCAATCTACACCGATACGATCAGATCCGGTACTACTAGGAGGATGAGTTTAGCTTAATACAGATCTATCGGCATCAGCTATGTCAGGCTCTGTGTCTCAGAATAGCCAGATTCCTGCTAATTGGTGGGGATATGGTATGCCTCTGGAGTCATCTACTTTCAATCCTGGGTTACCTTAAGTGTTTGATGTAGTAGGAAAAGCTCCTATACCATCGGCTGTTTCGCCGATGGCTCAAGTGACTCAATATGCCACAGCAACTACTGTGCAACCAACTCCAGGAGGTTTCCAGATGCCTTTGGTTCAAACACCCAATTCAAGTCCATCGGCATGCTTACTGCTGATGCAGCAAAAAGCCCCTGCTATGAGTCAAACTGGGGTTCAGTTCATGCCTCAAGCTGGTTATAATTATCCAACAATATCAGCAAATTACCAGCCATTGGTAAGTGTTGTACCGATGAGTTCTAATAATGGTTGGTCAGGACAATTACCTGTTTAACATACAGTTTAACAAAATCAGCAGGTTGCAGGGATTCAACAAGGTCATATGCAAGCTGGTTTCCAGAATCAAGCATCGGCAGCTCAGCCGATGAATCCTTTCCAATAGGTTAATGGACCACAAGTAATGGCAAATATGCCGATTGCTGGAGATCATGGGCCACAAAGATATGTGGAGGGATATCAGCAGGCACCTCCTGTAGAAATTCAGCCAGTTCATCAGCAGGAGGCTGATGCTTTTTAGGCCGATAAGATAGCAGAAATTATGAAGGATCAGTTTGGGATAAAGCCCAAGGTCAATACTTATTCTTATCGGACTCCATACCCTCCTGCATATGATTTAATTCCTCTTCCAAATTGGTACAAGGTATCAGATTTCACTAAATTCTCTGGGCAAGATGATACATCAACAATGGAACACGTCAATCGCTTCATTATTCAATATGGAGAGGTAGCTAGCAGAGATGAATTAAGAGTTCGATTATTTTCATCATCTTTGTCTGGATCGGCATTTACATGGTTTATTTCATTACCACCAAATTCTATTATTACTTGGGTTGATCTAGAAAAACAATTTCATAAGTATTTCTTTGCTGGAATCCATGAAAAGAAGCTTACCGATTTAGTAAAATTGAGACAGCGTAATGATGAATCGGTAGAAAGCTTTGTGCAAAGGCTACGAGATGTAAAAAAATAAGTGCTATAGCCTGGTGCTGGATGATCGATAGCTTGCTGATCTGGCTTTCCAAGGGTTATTGCCACATCTTAAAGACAGATATGCTTCTCAGGAGTTTGAAAGCCTCAGTCATCTTGTGCAAAGGATCTCTGATCAAGATACTAGGGTTTTTGAACCTAAAAAGAATTGGAGTAAAAAAGTATCATTTGTTGAAGAAGTAGGAGATTCTGATTCTGATAAAGAACCAGTTATCGGCTTAGCTGAGTGGGTTAAGAATAAAAAGCCGATATCTTATCCCTTTGGTTAGAAAGAGCCAGAAAAGTTTACCTTTGATATCACCAAGGCCGACAAGATATTTGATCTTCTGCTTCAAGAGGGCCAAATTAAGCTGTCACCTAATCATGTGATCCCATCGGCAGAAGAGTTGAAGAAGATCTTGTACTACAAATGGCACAATGCAACTTCACACAGTACAAATGAGTGCAAGGTGTTCAGGCAACAGTTACAATCGGCTATTGAATCTGGGAGAATTAAGTTTGGTACTTCCAAGGCCCAGAAGCCGATGAAAATTGATCAACACCCTTTTCCAGCAAATATGTTGGAGGCCAAAGGGAAGACCAAGGTATTGACGTTAGAGGCTGCTGAGAAAAACGCATCAGTGGATCCCCAACATCGGATAACTACCGATGATGCAAAAAGTAAGGGTTTGCTGGGAGAAAGCAGTAGTTCCAAAAACCCTCCTCGACCTGGCATTGTGATTACCCATCGAAGGCAGCAGGAGGGTTGGCGTCAGCGTAAGGACCGATATCGACAACAGCAAGAAGAGAGACGTCGGGAAGAATGGTGTCGGCATAAAGATCATTGGAGGTGCCCGTTTTTCATCCATTGCTGGGAAGAAGGTATTAAATTGCCAACTGTTGAAAATTGCCCTGAGTGCAATGGTTATTATGGGGTCAATCGGTTAGAAAGGAGGTTTCAACCTGGCAATCAGGGTTTATTTATCAATGAGCCAATCAGAGGCAGAGCATCAGTGCATGATCGGCTAGGGGGTAGACTTAGTGTACATGAAAGGCTTGGTAAACGCGCTGGATATTTTCCAAGGAATCAAGAGGAGCTTGTGGAGATGGCAAACGCAAGAGTTCCTGATGAAGAAATATTCTATAGGGACCCTAATATACGCCGTGTAGAATCAACTGGGACCTGTTATCAGCCGGTTTGGAAAACCAAGTTTCCTCGATGGTGCCCGGAGGGTCTGACAAAGACATAGAAAAGGAGGATGCAACGTGAGCATCAGGAGGATTTATACCGAGAGGAAAATTCCTCCAATGAGAGGTCCAGTCATCAGCAGTGGTAGGTAAAACACAAAAATAAGAGTCCATCGGTAGATGTTAATATGGTATTCATGTTGCCGATGGAGTTTTTGGCACTATCTGATAATGAGGAAGAAGTTGTTCTCTCTGATCAAGTAGCTCAGTTGACACTAGATCCAATGATGGCTGTTTTTGAGAAACCTACCGATGACGAGAGACAAATCTTAAGGCTTTGTTTGTGAAAGGCAGAGTTGATGGGCAGCCTGTATCTAAGATACTTATCGACGGAGGGGCTGCGATTAATATTATGCCTTATGTGATGTATCGGAAACTTGGTAAGGGAGATTAAGACTTGACCAAAACCGATATGATGCTGAAGGATTTTGAAGACAATGTGTCACCGGCTAAAGGGGCAGTATGTGTTGAATTGACCATCGGCAGCAAAACCTTGCCGACGACGTTCTTTGTTATTAATGGCAAGGGTGCATATAATCTGCTTCTAGGGAGGGATTAGATTCATGCTAATTGTTGTGTTCCTTCTACAATGCATCAATGTCTCGTACAGTGGATTGGGGATAAGATTGAGTTTGTCCCTGGTGATTCTTCTTATATCATCGCATCGGCAGAATCAGATACTTATGAGCGAACTAAATGTATATCAGGAGAAATTTGGGAAAAAGAGTTCCTTAGAGTTGCTGATTATGAAATTCCACCGATCCAAGCAGTCGGTTCTGAAGAAGAGTTTTAATGGATAGGTTTGCCTATGATGGAAAATTAGGTCAAGGGTTCACATCGGCAGATGATTTAGTAGAAGTAGATATTGGTGATGGCAATTGGCCAAGACCTACTTTTATTAGTGCTAAGTTAGATTCCAAGTGTAAGCAGCAAATAACTGATTTGTTAAAAGAGTATAAAGATTATTTTGCTTGGGATTATACTGAGATGCCTGGATTAGACCGATCGATAGTTGAACATCGGTTACCTATCAAATCTGGATTTCGGCCACATCAGCAGCCAGCGCGCCGATGCAACCCTAATATACTTCCTGACATTAAGGCCAAAATAACTAAATTAATTGAGGCAAAGTTTATTCGGCAGTGTCGATATGCAGAGTGGATCTCTAATGTGGTTCCTGTTTATAAGAAAAATAGAAAACTTCGTGTTTGTATTGATTTCAGGAATCTCAACAAAGCCACACTGATGGATGACTATCCAATGCCGATTGCTGATTTGTTGATTGATGCTGCAGCCGGACATCAAATTATCAGCTTCATGGATGGTAATGCAGGTTACAATCAAATATTCATGGCTAAAGAAGATATTTCCAAGACTACTTTCAGATGTCCAGGTCATGTAGGGTTGTTTGAGTGGATAGTCATGACGTTTGGTTTGAAAAATGCCGGCGCTACTTATCAAAGAGCTATGAACTTTATTTTTCATGAATACATCGGCACATTAGTGGAGATCTACATTGATGATGTAGTGATTAAGTTTGGAGATATCACAAAACATCTAGCCGATCTACGAAAGATACTAGAGTGCACAAGGAAGCATGGATTGAAGATGAATCCTAATAAATGTGCATTTGGTGTATCGGCAGGTCAATTCTTGGGTTTTATGGTGTATCAGCGGGGCATCGAAATTAGTAGGAAGTCTATTGATGCAATTAACAAGGTGGTTGCTCCTGCCAATAAAACTGAATTGCAATCTTTG
Organism: Miscanthus floridulus; assembly: GCF_019320115.1. NCBI lineage: Eukaryota > Viridiplantae > Streptophyta > Magnoliopsida > Poales > Poaceae > Miscanthus > Miscanthus floridulus. The sequence goes on along the minus strand of NC_089580.1, from coordinate 136,841,820 downwards.
ATTGGTAAGATTAATTTCATTAGAAGATTCATATCTAATCTGTCGGGTAAGATCAAGGCTTTCAGTCCATTACTTAAATTGGAAGCCGATCAGGAATTTGTATGGGGAGCTGAGCAGCAGTTAGCCCTAGATGAAATTAAGAAATATTTAACAAATCCTCCAGTGCTAGTTCCACCTCAACACAGGAAACCTTTCAGGTTGTATTTGTCAACTGATGATACTGTTATTGGTTCAGCTCTTATTCAAGAATTTGAAGGGAAAGAACGTGTTATTTATTATTTGAGCAGAAGATTAGTGGATGCTGAGACAAGGTATTCGGCCATCAAAAAATTATGTCTGTGTTTATACTTTTCTTGTGTCAAATTAAGACATTATTTGTTATCTACCGAATGTACGGTCATACGCAAAGACGACGTAGTCAAGTATATGCTGTCGATGCCGATATTAAGTGGTAGAATCGGCAAGTGGATTTTAGCATTATCAAAATTTGAACTACGTTACGAATTGACTAAGGCAGTTAAGGGGCAGGTTATGGCTGATTTTGTCACTCAGCATTGTAATACAGTGGACTCTCTGGAGGTTGCTCCTTGGACACTTTTCTTCAATGGGTCCACATGTGGTGAAGGAGCAGGTATCGGCATTGTGTTGATTTCACCTCAAGGAAGGAAGTATGAGTTTTCATTGCCGATTGTTGCTACATCGACAAACAATCAGGCTGAATACCAAACCTTGATAAAAGGGTTAGAATTACTGAAGGAGATACGTGCCGATGCTGTTGAAATCTTTGGTGATTCTATGCTAGTTATAAATTAATTGGCTGGGATTTATGAATGCCGAAGTGAAGTTTTAATTTCGTATTATGAAAGATGTATGCAATTATTGAAAGGGTTTAGAGATTTTTGTCTTGAACATATTTCTCGACTGCATAATGAAGAGGCTAATCGACTAGCTCAGCATGCTTCAGGGTATCAGCCTATTCAGGAAGTGCTAACATCGGCAATCGATACCGATGACTAGAGAAAGGAGATTGTCGATTATTTAAAGGATCCATATAAAAAGGTTGAAAGACGTATAAGGTTCCAAGCTACCAAGTATGTGCTCCTCGATAATGAATTATATTATCGAACTATAGATGGAGTTTTACTCAGATGTGTTAGCAGTGATGAATCAAAAAGCTTGATGGGTGAAATTCATGAAGGAGTGTGTGGAGCGCATCAATCGGCTTTCAAGATGAAGTGGATGATTAGAAGGAATGGATACTATTGGCCGACTATTTTTAAAGATTGTTTTAAATATTTTAAAGGATGTCAGGGGTGTCAAAAGTTTGGTAATATTCAAAGAGCGCCTGCATCGGCTATGAACCCTATAATTAAACCTTCGCCGTTCCGGGGATGGGCTATCAATCTCATCGGTCAGATTTATCCGCCATCGAGCAAATGACATAAATTTATTCTGGTTGCTACCGATTATTTCACAAAATGGGTTGAGGCAATTCATTTAAAAAAGGTGACATCGGCTAATATGATCGATTTTGTGAAAGAGCATATTGTTTACCGATTTGGTATTCCTCAAACTATCACTACCGATCAGGGTACTATGTTTACATCGGGAGAATTTGATGAGTTTACTGTAGGTATGGGAATTAAAGTTTTAAATTCTTCTCCATATTATGCTCAAGCTAATGGTCAGGCTGAGGCTTCTAACAAAGGGATCATCAAACTCATTAAGCGCAAAATTAAAGAAAATCCTAAGAGGTGGCATATAGTATTAAATGAAGCCTTGTGGTTATATCGGATGTCATGTCATGGTGCAACCAAAGTAACGTCTTATCAGTTAGTATATGGACACGATGCAGTATTGCCTTGGGAAATTAAAACTGGCTCTAGGCGAATACGTTCTCAAAATCAGCTGACAGCCGATGATTATGATACTCTTATGAAGGATGAGTTGGAAGATGTGGTGGGTCATCGGTTAAGGGCTTTAGTTAGCATCGAAGAAAATAAGAAAAGAGTAGCCAGATGGTATGACAAGAAGGTGAAGATAAAGGAGTTTGCCGATGGAGATCTGGTCTGGAAATTAATTTTACCGATTGGGACTAAAAGTTCAAAGTTTGGAAAATGATCTTCTAATTGGGAAGGTCCATATCGGATAAATCAGTCTGTTCCTGGTAACGCATATATTCTAGAAACCCTCGAAGGGGTTGTGTTTCCCAGAGCATTAAATGGAAAATATTTAAAGAAATATTACCCTAGTATCTGGATGGATGCATAAAAGTATAAGTGCCGATAACAGTCCTATCGGCTAGAATTATACAAGGATGTCAATGTCTCATAAAGTGCTGATGCAATAGACAAGATTTACAAGTTTAACAAGGATTGGATAGCCAATATCGCACGCAGGCGAATCTGGTTGGCTTCCTTCATTTCTTTAATGTCTTCATCGGCAGCACCCTCCACAGGCTTGAGTTTTTTCTTCATGGCCAAGGCTTTGCGAGCCTGGATGTCTCTTTCTTGCTGAAGGGCCTTGATGGCATCGGGTAGCTGGCTTTCTTCTTGTTGGGCATGAGTTAAGGCTACCTCGACTTCTTTCAATTCAGCCAATAGAGCCATCCTCTTTGCCGATAAATCTAAGATTTTCTGCTTAAGTTCAGCGCTCGAAGTCTGCAAGTTGCCGATGCCCTTGTGCTTCTCATCGGCAATCTGTTTTAGTTGTAGCATCTCTTCTTTGAGTTGAGCCTGAGCTGCTCTATCGGCAATGCGTTGAGCAGCCCGTTGATATTGCAGTTAGCGGCTTTCTAAATGGGCTGCTGGGAAGAGTGCTTCTTCAACATCGCAGGGACCTGGCCACGGATTGTTTTGAAAATTGCCTTTGCGGGGTCCGAGTCATCTACCAGTTGGGCGGTATCCTGCTGTAACAAGTCCAAGAGAGCTTCCAACTTGGACTTAATTTCTGCCGATATTGTTCCTAGTGCAAGGGAAGAACTTGCTTCCTCTCCATCATCATCAGAAACGTCAATGGCAAAGGAAAATAGGTTGTTTGGGGGGTCTTGTTCCTGAGAAAAAGAAAAAGAGGTCAGTTAAGGATAAGTATGAATATTATAAATCGACTAGGTCAATCGGCTTACCTGTTTCAAGGCAATTTCCTGTACTTGGCTGGAGGAAGCAGCCTGGAGTATGCCGTGTGGAGGATCAGCTGAGCTTGCCGATGGGATATCCTCTGTGGCCTCATCGGTGGTTGGCCCTTGGGGTATGATGACCGATGGTATGTCCTGTATAGGAGGATTAACTGCTTGCTCAGTTGCATCAACTGATTCTTGCCGGCTTGTAGACGTTGGGGCAGATGTGGGGATCGGCATGGACTTCTGTCGTTTTGGCTATGCCTCGGCAAATGTTAAGGCTTTGCGCTTTGTTTGGGCCTCAGCAACGGTTGGCTGGGGGGCATCGGCACTTGTTGGTTGTGGAGCTTGAACATCTGATACGCTTGCCGATGTACCCATTTGTTGCTGCGAAACAAGTGTAAGGTATGATATTTAACAGATAAAATGTAAAATCGAAGGAATACCTCTGAAGGTTTGTCAGAGGTAGTGGTGCTTGATGTCGGAGGAATTGCTGATGATGATCCAGCAGCGGCTCTTACACCCTGATGATTAATGTTAATACAGTCTGTGATCGGCATGAGTAGAAATAAACAGGGTTGTTACCTTGAATGCCTTGATCAGGGTTGTAGCAGCAGCCAATGGAGTGGCCCTAGCTGTAGTCAATTTGGACTTGGAGGTGATGGTCTTGGCATGGGTCTTCTGGTGAGTCAAAGCAGCTAAGGTGGAGGCGTTGTAGCCGATCGGTGATATTGGGGAAACAGGCCGAAGATCAAAGGGTTTCCCACTTTTGCTCATAGATGGTGCTGGATTGTTAACCTGTCACGAGAAAGTTAGTTACCGATATATGAAAGGAAAAAGCAGAAGGGAGTTAAAAGAAACTTACTGCGTCATCGGGAATGTCGTATTCAGGGTCGATCATGTGCTGATATGTGTGAGCAGATGTTGCAAATAGTTGTTCCCTCCACTCTCGCCACCATTGCTTATATGATTCGGGGATGAAAGATGTTGGCGTCCAGATGGATAGATCGACATCTGTAGTATCGGCATCGGGGAAGAGTCGCACTACCCTGCTCCAATCTGTTCCGCAGGTGATTTTTTCTCTAGGTTTGATCACATCGGCAAAACAAAGTTTAATTGGCAGTTGCCCAAAAGCCAATTAATGGGATACTGCCGATGGATTGTAAAATTCATACGTGATATTGGTGTTTTTCCCGCTACCGAATGTGTTTACTGGGATTGCCCTGGGAGTAATGATGGCCATCATGAGTTCATTATCCTGATTCAGAGTGTCATCGGCAAAGTTGAAAAGAAGGGGGAATCTGTTTTCTTTGTCAATATAAGGTACCCAGGCCCTATGATCACGAGAAAGACCATTGTAGAAGCTTTGGAAGAATCTGTCGATCTGGTCTTCATTGGCCTCTATTCCAGGGAGGACAATTATGGCTTCACCAAAATTGAGGGGTGAGCGTGTTGCCGATTCCTCATCCCCAAGCACGTGGTCTTCAGCAATTTCTCGTGGGAATTGTTGGGCAAAGAAGTCCCATTGCAAACGTTTATGCATATGGGCATTCAGCCACATGTTGATAAACCACCATGGGCCTCCTAAGTTGCCGATGGGTTCGCCAAGCAAAAGTTTCTGAGACACTTGATGAAGAAGATGATAAGTGGAGCTCAGAAGGTATCGGCCAAGAGGGAACCTTACACCATTGGCCAAGAGTTCAGCCGCGGGGAGGAAGGCGTTGGTTGGTCCTACTGATCGACCACAGAAGATAAATTTTTCTAACCACATATTCAAGAATGTGGCATGTTCCGTCTGGTTAACTGTCCCGGTCCTTTGGCGTTCTTGAATATATCCCGTCCAACCGCCGATGTTGCAGGTATTCACCCTATATTCAGATTTTCTGCCATAGATGGAGCCTTCATCGGCAGTTGAAATGTCCAAGCTAGTGAGCATGTAGACATCGGCAAGTGTGGGAGTAGCTGGGCCGTGTCCAAACATAAAAGTGTTTGTTGTGTCTGACCAGAAGTAAGCAGCTGCAATCATCATTGACTCGTTCTTTTGCATATCGACAATGGATAGCCTAATGCATTGGTCTAGCTTCCGTTCTGCCTAGTGTACTTACATCGACCTGTTGACCCTCAAGTACCAATCTTTCCACCCTTTGGTGGTTTTGGGCCAAGATCGGAATGTATCTTTCCATAAATTCAGAGAGAAATTTTGGGCTCTAAAAGGGATTCTGTTAACCTCTACATTAATCAGATCAGTTGGATCTAGGTTGCCCATTGGTCCTAGGCATTGGAAATGCGGCTGATCGGTTGGAATAACTAATTTATTGCGAAGTTCCTAAGTTTAGAGGATCTGAAGAACAAAGAAAAAGAGAAAAAATTACCAACTGTATGAACTCGCAAAGACCAGAGGAATCGAGGTAAAAAGTAACGGAAGTGGAATGAACCGCAGGGACATCGAAGTTGATTGCCATTATCTTGAGGTAAATGGGGGCACGAGCTGGAGACTCGAGGTTGACGCTGGAGAAAAGTTCTTGTTGGTTGAGGTCGCGCAGTTGTTCGTCGGAGTCGCCGCTGGAAAGAGAGAATGCCAAAGATTGGAATCTGAGGGTAGAAGACGAGCATTCTGGAGAAATCTATTTATAAGCCGCTTGGAGTAGGGGTATTCTGGACTTATCTCTATACCGCGCGCATGGGGGTCGAGGTGGTTCAGATGGATATGGTAACTGTTCGCACGATAATCAAGGGATTGTACAGATGATTTGATGGCAAGTAATCATGACTTGGAAGAGATCTCGGTATAGGATATTTTAATTCTAAAATGGCGGCATTATTATGTTAGGATCTTGCCGATGGATTATTGTTTCGGTATCTTAACCATAATCAGGGCAAGAGTGGTTGGAAATTGTGCGATATTTACTGAGGTGCGTGAATCAGGACTAGATTTGATTAAATTTGATAACAGATCAAGTTTTGGCTTGGAGGATGAGTTACGGTAATTGGGCGAAGGCAAACGTTATCTGGAGTAAATTTCAGAGCATTAATGGTTTTATACTCCGAAATTGGGGGGCATGTGTTGACACCGTTTTTTGCACGTGTCAAAATAATCAGAGTGGGCTAATCGGTAGGAGGAAAGTTACTGTATACGCTGACAGTCGATGAAAATCAGCTTGTAAAGATGGTTGCCGATGAATGGTGGTGATCGATGGAAAGGTTGATTTAGACTCGGGCGTTGCCGATAAGGTTGGAGATGTTATTGTCGATGCCGACGAAGGAAGGCTTGAAAACTACTGTCGATGAAACAGGAAGTATGCCGATGGAAAGGAGGTCGGTGAGAATTCCATCGTAATTGAGGCGGACAGGGAAATAGATAGGAGTTGATTTCCTTTTCTATATTTGTTAGAGTATGATTCATGTAAGAGTCACGTGTTTCCTTAGATATGGAATTGGTGTCCTAGTCGTATTTGGTTATGTCTCTTTAGATCAGGGTATAAATATAGATTGAGGGGCAATGTAATATAAATCAATCAATATTAAAACTAATTTTTTACTCCTATTTGCATCTACTTACTTTTCGGCGACTTCGTCAATTTGCATATTTTTTCCTTTTTACAAGTTCTCATTGATTCAGCGAGTTGCATCGCTTCAGTGCGACCTTCGGCGATTCTCGAGTTCCGCGTGAGTACCTCTTGGCCGTGACTTCCGGGCGTATCGCTGTTGTCAGGACCAAAGTGCTCGTATCTTCATCCTTGTCGATTAACAGGTCAAATCGACTGGCACGCTTTGGATATCGATTCGGGTATTAGCCCTTTGTGTTTGCAGATCCACTTTTGCATCAACAAAGTTCATACCCGGTTTGAAGGTGGTTGACGACATCTATAGACCACTTAAGTTATACTGTGATTATAATCTGGCAGTACAGTATGCTCACAACATAAGTCAAGTGGTGCTGCCAAACACATTGACATAGAGTATTATGTTGTGATAGATAAAGTCTAGGATCAAGTCATAAGTCTTGAGCATATAAGTACAGAAAAGATGCTCGCGGATCCGCTTACAAAAGGCTTACCACCCAACATGTTCAGAGAACATGGTGTTCAGAGAACATGTAGCTAGTATGGGTTTAAGGGAAAGCCTAAAATTCCTGGACAAAAGAAGACCCAAAGATAAGTATCTATTTCAGAACAGAGTAGTGTGTTGTAGCTGTTAAGTCTATCGGCAATAGACCATGATGATGAGACATACTCTATGCGCTAATCTGTAATGGAATGAACAAAAGTAAATGAAATTAAAAGATGGTAGTGAGATCAAGGGGGAGAATGTTAGTTGATCTCTACTAATAGGCCCAACGGCCTATTGGGCTCTTATCTCTGCTCCCTGATCGGGGGAGCTCAACCCTAATATGGTTGGTGGGCCCCTGTCGCACAACACATATATAAAGAGAGGTGGGGATCATGGCTCGCATGACGAGGTTCAACGGAGCAGCCGCCATCCCACCCATAGTAAACCTAAACCGATCTAAAGTGTGCTGCCAGCGACGGGATGCCCCACCACCGTTGTCACCTCTACAGGGTCACCATGGTCGCCACTGGACTTCGCGGCATCACCACCACGATGCCTACAACGCCATGGTACCGGCATCCTACGCTGCTGTGGTGCTACTGTCCAAGGGTGAGTAGAGAAATCCTAAAGGAGAGGTCTACCTAGATCTACGGTTACACACAGAGGTACACTCACAACGATCCTAATAGGGCGGCCATGGAAGGTCGGATCCCCCCTTGTCATGGATCTGGCCTCACACGGTGATTGGCGGCCTCCCCACCTTGGCGCTTGAAAGGTCCTTGTTTATTTTTGGTAATTGAGTGACAACCTAGGTGGACTAATATGTGTTTGAGTGAGATACACAGGTGATTAGTCCACAAGTACATGTGTGAGCAACATATGCCATGATGGTGAAGATGGCTCGGAGATGTTGCAAAGCTGACACATGTGATGATAAAGGAGCTCATTGCACATGAGACATGACATTGAGTTATATGATCAAGGTGGAGAAGATCAAGACATGACTTGGCTCGATGGATCGGTTGCAAGTGTGAAGGGCAAGTTGAGTGATGACTTGGCGCCGATGGACCGAAGCAACGGTGAAGAGCAAGTGAAATCAAGATCGATGAATCAATATGGTCACGTGATGATATTGGGTGGATCATATCATTGTCGATCATGTTGGTTCATGTGTTGCATCAACATCGAAGGAGTTGGAATGGAATGCACAAGGCAAAAGTATAACCTAGGGTATTTTATTTCACCGGTCATAGGTGTGTAGAGAAGTTTATAACCAGTTTTAGGATAGATGGTCGTACTATCAAGAGAGACAAACTTGTTTGCATATCAGACATCTAGTGCCACTCGAGTGATCTAACTTTGCATCATTGCTAGGATCGAGTGGCATGGCAAGTTGAGTGGCTAACTCCTTAAAAATGTTTATGAAAAGCTAACACACGTGCACAAGGTGTTGTACACTTGGTGATATTGGCACATTTGCAAAGGAGAAAAAGTTGGAGTTGATGAGGATCAACTCGGTGAAGAAACGGAGGCGAGAAGGTGTCACTGTGAGTGACCGGACGCAGGCCTCGGCAGGACCGGTGTGTCCAGTCAGTGGCAGCAATTGGGCGCGGTCTCGGTCAAGTGACCAGATGCTGCATAGTAAAAGTGACCGGACATGTAGGGCCTGCATCCGGTCACAAGTGACGTATGGTGACGTAGGCGGCGCTAGAATTAGCACGCGGGCGCAGGGCTAATCGGACGCTGGTCTGCGTCTGGTCGTGCAGGAGCGGACGCATCCGGTCGCGTAAAAGCTTCTCTGGACCGTTACTAGAAGCGATCGGACGTAGCTTGGGGCAGCATCAGGTCAAGCCGAGCAGCGCACCTGGTCGATGCGCAGAAACCCCAGTGAAGGGGTAACGGCTAGTTTAGCTCGTGGGGCTATAAATAGAAGTGGTGGTCGGCCTTTGGCCGGTTGCTGAGCACACTAGAGACTTGGTGGCTTGTGTGGTGGTGCTTGGGATCCCTCTAACTCACTCTTGCTTGATAGTGTTCATCCGATTGAGTGAGTGAGCTATTCTAGTGCGATTGCATCATGAGGTTGCATCGAGGACACTAGGTGATTGAGTTGAAAGCCGGTGGTGCTTGTTACTCTTGGAGGTTGCCACCTCCTAGACGGCTTGATGGTGGTCTCTGTTGAAGCACGCAAAGAAGATTGTGCGGTGCTTCGGAGAAGTGATTGTGAGGGGGATTGTGCTCACCCCGCGAGAGCCGTGAAAAGCAACTCTAGTAGAGTGAGATGCGAAGGACGACTAGTGGTCTGGCCTGGTCAAGTGCTAGAGCTTGTGGTAAGCACTCCACGTGGGAGAGTGTGACTTGCAGGTCACCACTAGCAAGAGGACCGGCGACAACCTTGGAGCTTGTCTCAACGGGGACTAGCGTGTTGGCAAGCACGTGAACCTCGGGATAAAAATCACCATGTCATCCTTGTATTCCTATTGGTTTGCATCCTCGTTATACAAGCTTATGTTTACTTCATTTACATTGTGCTTGTGTAGTTGCTATTGTAATTAGTTAGCTTGTGTAGCTTGCTAGTTACCTTCTTGCTTGTGTAGCATAGAAATAGCTCCCTTGCATGACTAATTTGGTTTGAGTAACCTTGTTAGTCACATTGCTTAGTTTGTGTAGCTAAGTAATTTGTGTTCTATAATTTAGCTTGTGTAGCCTTGTTATTGAGCATTGCTAGTGAGCTTAGGTGGCTTTGTGCTTTTGCTTACTAGCATGTGTAGGAGCTCCCCCGTTGCTCGAAGTACTAGTGACATAGGTTTGTGTGAGCTTAGTTCTAAAATTTGTTAGGTGAGCTCTAGCTAGCCCGACACCTTTGTTGCCTAATTAGGATCTTTATAAGGTGCTTATGAACTTAGATAGAGAGGTGTAGTCTTGGCTAGATCGATAATTTTAATTCCACGCTTGTTTCAGTAAGCCGGTGCGATTAATTTTAGGAAGGACTATTCACCCCCTCTTGTCCGCCATCTCGACCCTACAGCGCTGCTCCTCCTGATCCGGCGGCCATCATGCGCGCAGGGGCACACGTGGGACTGCTTCCTAGCGCCCCACCTGCTTCCTCCTCCGAGTAGGCTGGCCGGCGGGGCTGGATCCGCCCTTCCTAGGTCCGGATCTGGCCCCTCACGGCTGGTGGCGGCCTCCTCCCCTTGCTGCGGCGTGGCTGCCCCCGGGCTTCGTGGCGCACGGGGGTGGTTGCCAAGATGCCGCGCCGTACCCGCTGGCTGCCGTGCGGCCCGCCCCCTATCCCCGACACCTACCTCCTCCAGTGAACCGACTGGTCGGCGGGGCGGATCCGGGCCTCCCATGGCCGGATCTGCCCTCCTCCGCCCTAGATCTACTGCTTTGCGGATGATGATGTGGTGCTTCTCTCCCTCGTGGAGGCGGTGCCTCTAGATGCATGGTGCTCTGGGTGAAAGATCAGTCCGGTGGTGGCCGAGCGGACGATGGTGACGTCTTCGGCGCCACATACCTCCCTAGAGGCGTCGTTATCTGAGCCCCATGCTCCTGTGCCACCAGCGCTGGATTCTGGGCGAAAGCCCTGCCTTAGAGGCCTCTAAGGCCAGTGGCGACGGCGTCCAGGTCACTGCCATGGGCATCCTCCCCTTCCTGAAGGCGTCGCTGAAGAATCGGCTTAGTTCCTGTCGTCGGTTCCTTGAGGAGTCCCTCAGTGTGCCTGTTGTGCTTCATTTCCACTCGCATTGGTCTATCCTGCAGCTATTGACCTTGCCCGGTTTGTTGTCATGGATACCGTAGCGGATGCTTTGCCGCTACTGCTTATCCCCTGGCGGATGCTTGGCCGCTGGTTGGTTCATTGGCGGATGATTTGCCGCCGTGTGGTTTGTTGGCGGATGCTTTGCCGCCGTTGTCATTGGCCTCCTCTCCGGTAGATGCTTTGCTGCTGAGAGTGACCTGGGCCTTCCCCCGCTACGGATGCTTTGTCGTAGTGGGTGTCTTCGCTTCTTTCCTAGCGGATGCTTGGCCGTTGGTTGGTTCGTTGGCGGATGCTTTATCGCTGGTTGGTTCGTTGGCGGATGCTTTGCCGTCGTTGCTGCTGGACGGTCTTCTGTGTAGGCGACCTTTGCGATGTTGTATCATTTTTTCTTACAGGCTCAGTTCGTAGGTTTTAGGTGCCGTGGACAGTCGTCATCTTTTATATCCTTTTTTCTTGTTCTTAGTTTCTACTTCAGGTCACTCACCACTAGTTTAGTGGTTTGTAATATGTGCTACGAGGGTTGTCTCGTAGCTACGTCGTGTAATTCTCCCTGCTTAATGAGAAACGGGCTATATTCTCCTATTGCGAAAAAAAAGTCGCCCAAGGCGAAAGGCAGACCACAGTCGAGAGGTGCACTGGTATCGCGGACAGCTTAGATCGAACCAGTGTCGTTCTTTCCATGTTGGGAATTGGGGTTCTGGCGGTGCTGCATCAACCAGGAACTGCTCGTCGCTTCGTTGTAGCTTGTGAGTGGACAAAGGAACAGCGGCGTGGCGAAGAAAGACTCCTAAACATCTTGCATTGCAGCACAACTTTAGACGTCTTCCCAAAACTCAAAAAGAGAGAGAGAGAAAGGAAAAATATACAAAATGGACGCAGTCTTGTCAAATTATGATCTATCATTACAGTACTAACCACTTCAGCAGCAGAACCCATCAGCTAATAGTATTCAGAAACGGAGTAGATGGCAACGTCTCCTCATGGCACTACGGCCATTGCTTTCCTTGATTGATGGGTCATATATAAACAAATATACTTTCTGAAGCAGCAGCCGTGTGTTTAATATATAATCTTTAATTAATTATATATATTTTGCGCTTTCTGATGATTGGAACCGGTTTCACCAGGCTGTCGCCACAATGATGATATATCGATCATCGTCCGTCTTTCTCTGCAGCGACGACCCAATGATTTAATCTGAAAGCAAACTCACGGAGATCTCTGTTTGTCGATTAATAACTGAAAAGAATCTAACACTCATTGGCCATTGTACCGTGAAATTTTATACTGGAAGCTATACGGGTTCAGCTCTGATCCGATACAGCACGAACAGAGAAATTAGTCCATTTCAAGATAACTAAGACATCGGTTCTAAAGAAAACAGTTATTCTGGTGCCTCACCTCTCTGTATATTAACGCCCATGAGTCTTCTTACAAAACATCCACAATCATCTACAATACTAATGCTAAAAAAATCATCTACAATACTAGTCTAACGACTATATACTCTTGCACTGGCTAATACTTTTAAAAGATATAAGTATTAGAGATTCATAGATGGATTTGGGCCACTGCTACTTAAACTACATATCTTTGCCCTCTCTATTATGTTCATATCTAATATAAACCCGTCGGTTCAAATCATAGTTCACTTTGGTTTTATCCTAAATGAAGCTTCTTTAAACTTTTACCAAGCTTATATAAAAATACAATGACAACTAGGTCATTGAATTAGTTTCATGAAACTTTCCATATGAATATATTTTTATAATGCATTTATTTGAACTTGTATATGTCAATATATCTTTTTGAAAATTTGGTTAAAGTTGGCAAAGCTTGACTTAGAACAAAGACAAATTGAACTTTACTTAGAACAGAGAGAGTAGTCCTTATATAGATACTTCCGTATATTTGTCTGTCGCTGTTATCCACGCAAAAATAAAAAGTTACCAATACCTGTGATCATACTCTTTCTTTTGTTAACTAAATTAATTGCCATAGTATTTCTTAACCTCGTGTCCTGCTGGATCCGTTATTGTGGCATGCTCTATAATACAATATATTCTAAAAATTTTAAGACAATTTAAAGAAATACTAAAAAAACATATGTACTCATGAATCAAACATAATTAAGAAGTTTCTCTTTAAACTATGATTTTCTTTTTTTAATAGATTTTGTCCTGTATAAACATGAGCATCATATAAAATATCTTATTTTTTATTTCAAGTATAAAATTTAGAAATTATAATAATACACTATCTTGGGGATCGGAGGGAGTACCGCGGGTGAAATGGGGTGCGTAGAGCAGGCCGCTAATTTAGCAAGTCAAACAACACACCTACGTACTCCTACTCTCTTCTTGCGTTCTGTTCAGACATCTTTTATGATCTTCTCGGAAAATAGAAACGATAATTCAAACGAAATCGGATAAGGGAGTGATGACTAAGTTGGATATATCATGGGCTTGACCCATATAATATTTAATAAATTAAATAAATTCTATGATTCGTATTAATTAATGCGCGATCAATGGTTTAATACCATACAGGATTTTGACTTGACATTGACTCAGTTTATATGATTGGACATTTTCTATCTATATTAAGAAGCTGAGAAAAGAATGATTGGTGTGCCAACGCGCGCGCGCCGCCACCGGGCCGTGGGAGGTAGGTGGCGAGCGAACGGACGGGACGGGTTTTGTCGATCAAATCATATAATTATGGGAGTTACTTCCTTTTGTGTTAGTGGTGGCTTCATGGCGGAAGTTCCGTCTGTTACTGCCGTCTCCGTCCTTCTGCGCTCGCACGTCTTCTCCGTCTTCTGATCTCCTCCTACGCCCGTTCACTTCCCTGTCCACGAGTTTATAATCTCGGCTCCTCCGTCGGTCATCTTTTTCGCTTCCGAGACAACCACATATTTAGCTGCCCCAAAGCTTCTTCGTCCCAGTGCTTTCGTGCATGAGTCCTAGGAGAGTAGGCCTCCGAAACGCATGTCGTCTACGAGTTCGCCTGCTCGGGTGGAAGGCGACAATCACGTTTTTCGAGAGTGTCGCTGGTGGCACGACTACTCGCTACTGGGGAACTCCATCTTCGGTGATCGGCACTGCTACTCGTCTGCACTACGTCTAGCGGGACGACTACACCGACAGGCACTATGTCTTCGAGTACATCCGGCTCTGCCGCTGGGTATGTTACTGTTAATCCAATCTTTTCTGTAAAGTTTTTGGCTTTAATCTCGTTTCTTAGTATGTTCTACATATTAGCCACAATAATATCACACAAGCACATACATGATGTCATAAACCTTTTGATTATTGCTATTTTCTAAATTAAATTATTACTAAAATCGCCTAAAATTCTAACAATCCAAAAACGTGATTGGCATTTTTCGGTAGTTGGCTTTGCGGGTATTCTGGAACCGAATATCTTTGAGGGCATTCATTACAAGAGGTGGGTTGACTACTGTCGGTGTTTCGAGTTACCAACTAGTAAATTTCTAGTACTATGCATCTGGCTCGGATGGTGTGCTTAGAGGACACGAGGTTTATACTGGTTCAGGTAGAAAGTCCCTTCCGTCCAGTTCATCGCTGCTGCTCGTGTTACTAGCACTGAAAGTTTGTAGTAGGGGTTATAAACAAGCGAGAGAGGGACAGGTCCCAAGTCTCTTATGTGCGTGTGCTCCTAAGGCGTGTTAGGGCGTGTGTTTTAATGTCTGCAGCTGTGTAGAGTGGTGAACCGCCCTCCTCTCTCATAGGGCACCCTGCTTCCCCTTTTATAGATGAAGGAGAATAACACGTTACACAGAGAGAAAGAGGGAGAAGAGCCAAGCAGAGGAAGGCTTCCAGGACCGTCAGGCCTTTCTTCTCCTTTGTGCGGGTCCCGCTGACACTGCAGATGGTGATAGGGAGGGCTCCACGTCGGGCGCCTATTCACCGCTGATGGCACGCCCTGGCATTGTCAGCGGGTCATGATGTCCCATTCCATCCCAAGGGGCGACGTGACGAACCAGCACGCTGGTCAGCGACCGTACAGCGTTTGTCAATGTTGGTGATGTGAGTTTTCTGGAGTGACATGTCGCGGGCACGGGTCATGTTGAGATGTGCCCGCTCCCTGCGCGATGCCAGGAGTTTAACCTTGGGTTGTACTTTCTGGCCCATAGTGGTTGGTGGTTGTACGGGCTTCCATCAAGAGCCGTGCCTGAGGGGTCGGGTGAGACAGAGCCCACGACATAGAGGCCGGGCAAGGCGGAGCCCCCGCCCAAGAGGTCGGGCAAGGCGGGGGGGCCCGACCCAGAGGTCAAGCGAGGCGGAGCCTGCCCCCAGAGGTTGGGCGAGGCAGAGCCCATGCACCTGGGGGTTAGTTCATGTTGTAGTCACGCTCTTGACTACTCGGATGAATCAATGTTAATGACCATTAGCTCCTCCTCTTCGAGTACCCTAGTATTGGTCCTCGATAGTAGCCCCCAAGCCTGCGAAGGAGTAGAATACTACTTCGTAGGCTTTTTAGAATGGGGGGACTCTGAGGGCCTTGGCCTTCTTTTGTCACCCACGGCGTGTCCTAGGGACGGTGATTTCCTTTCGTCGTGATCGGACCCCTCGAGGGTATAGCCATAAGATTTGGTGGGTCAGAAAAGGTCTTTCCTGATTCTGACCCCTATGGGGGTCTGTCGTTCTGTGACCACGCGTTTGGTCTCCTTGCGAGTCCAACTTTTCTCGAGCCCCCGCCCGTAGTAGGGGTCCAGTCGAGGGTCGGCTCGTCTTTATGATCATCTTCCCTCAATCGTCTTTTTCCGATAAAAACGGATGGGCGGAGCCATGCCATGATTTTGCTTTATGGACGAATCATGGTGCTTAGTGAGCTGTTAACAGGCTAGTTCGAGTGGGGCCCTGGCTTCCCATTTGCGGGGGTTCGGCTTGGGTCAGCTGGCGACCGACTCTAGATTCACAGCGGTTAATCAATATAGTTCTTAGGTCCATTTGACTGGTCCTGAGGGCTCCCTGCCTTTCTTTGAGGGAAAACCATGAATCATATCCGGCTGTGACTTGAACATGGGCCGAGATGCCCGCGGTGCTCATGCACCCGGGTACTGGCTGCTAGCGGGCCCATCCCCTTCCACTCCTCACTCTAAAGGTGCCTAGAGCGGTTGTCGAACCCATCGGTGGGCCAACCTTCGAACTCCTAGGCCTAGATGGGCCGTAGGAGCATTTTTAGCTCTGTATCCCTCTTACCTACGACAGGTCGTGGCCCGTTCAGGGAGGTGAAATGTCTGGCACATTTTTCGAGGGAATAGCCATAGGTTGCGTGCGCACGCCCCGCGATGAGATGTGTTGACAGGTTGTGGCAGGCACAGAGATCTAGGCGAGCGGTTGGTTTCCTCGCACCTGTCGCCCCTATAAAACCAAAGGGTTTGCCATCCATGTTTCATACATACGCCTACATCCTTACCTCCGCAGCCACGCTGCCACCACCAATGCTTAGGTTTCCTGCCTTCGCATCTCCGCCGCCGTTGAGCTCGCATCCATCCGCCCCCACCTCCAATGGATCCATGGTGCTATTCCAACATCACCTTCTAGTGTATGGAGGGCCTCATCCATCACGGTCTTCTCCACGCATGGACCTTGGCCGAGGAGTGGTTGCTGCCCAATAGCAAGGATTTGTCGTCACCGCCCGACGGCTATGTGGTGTTGTTCACCCACTTCCATGAGCGTGGGCTCGTGACCCTCGCCCACAAATTCCTTCGAGGGTTGCTGCACTTCTACAAGATTGAGCTACTGCATCTCAATCCCAATGGGATCCAGCACATGGTGGTGTTCGTCACGCTGTGCAAAGGATTCCTAGAGATCAGCCCCCACTTCAACTTGGGGAGGTATTTCTTCGCCATTAACCTCCAAAAGAAGAGGGAGAAGGGCGGCAGGCAGGAGCTGCATATGCTGATGGGGTGCGTCGGCATCCAACTTCGGAACAATCGGGTCGGTGAGTACCCGTCCATGAGGCTCTCGACACCTAACAAGGGGTGGCACTTGTAGTGGTTCTACCTCAAGAATGACGCCGCCACCCCTCTGCCAGAGTTCACCGGGCGCCTGATCGAAGAGGTCCTAGAGCAGTGGAGGAAGTGGGGCATCCCAGAGAAGGACAAGAAGAAGATCCAAGACTACATTGCCGCCATCGACATCCTGAAGGAGAATGCCCTGAAAGGGTCAGGCATCATCACGGCTTACCATGCGAGGAAGGTGGCGCTATTGATGACATGCGCGCTCTCGCTATATTTGATGGCGCCTGAGGCATCGTTCAACGGAACGGCACTCGCTGAGGGAACGCTCCCCAACTCTGAGATCATGCAATGCATCAAGGAGGTGATGGAGCCTTTGCGGGATGATGTGGGTGCCACCCTCGACTTTGTCTACCCGTCGTCGAGGCATCCTCCGATGCAGCCGGAGCCAGGCTACGTTGTCTTAGTAAGTTTCCCTTTCTCTTGCCTTCTCTTCAATTGATTTCCTAACCCTGTGAGACTAACTTTGAGAGGGGCGGGACAAGTTGAGGGACCTCATCCTCATGGATCACTCAACATCGCTGTTGAGGGATTTGGCCGTGAGGGCGACGAATCGTGCCAAGGGCGAGCGGCTGAGAAAGGCGAAGGAGGCCAAGAAGAGGAAGAAGCAGCAGAAGCTATGGGCGTGGGAACGAGGGGAGGACACTAACAATGATGACGACGATGATGATGGTGACGACAACAAGGTGATGGAGGAAGAAGAAATGGTAGCCGACGATATCATGTGGGACAATCTAGAGAATGAGGATGCGCTGATAGGCATCGGTTTGTCCTTGCAGGCGTCGGGACCCTTTCCGTTCCATGGAGGCGAGCCATTCCGACGATGCCCCTAGGAACCAATGGAGGCGGGACGTACCGTCAGCCTACCCTAGGAGCCAACAGAGGTGGGCGGCTCTGCTGTCGTGCCCGAGGTGCCAGCGGAGGCGGGCGGCTCCACCGTCGCTCCCTAAGAGCCAATGGGAGCGGGGCGTTCCTCCAATGTGCCCTAGGAGCTACCCAGGGAAAGCCCCTCTGCCTAGGAGTAGGGGGCGGGCCTCAAAATGGCCTTATTTCGACAAGATGGAGCAAGTTTTGGGGGGCTCATCCCCCAAATGCATCTGTTGCCTGATGGCACTGAGGTGAGTTATCAATTCCTCTATTTTTTTCTTATTTTAGTTGGATTTCATCATGACTTATGTTTTTCATCCCTTGTAGCATTGGCATGCAGTGGAATCCTTTGGCGCTGGCACCGAAGAAGAGCATCACCCTCCAATCGGGGCGGCGGCTGTCGGCTGGTGTCGCGCCCATTTCGTGCAGGAGCGGCGCTAGTGTGACCGCGTCACTGGTAGGTCAGGCGCCACCAATGGTGGTGCCTATGCCCTCGGTGGGATGGGCGGACATGGGCGTTCAAGGGGTGCCTTAGAAGGTTGCGGAGCAGCCGATGATGGCCATGATACCACTGCCGATGGTAGGGCGAACGGGGCTACCGACTGCGCTCGTGGCACCGACCATGGTGGGCGCGACGCAGTCGATCATGACCCCACCGACATAGGTGGAGGTGGTGGTGGCCATGACAGATGGGTCACAGTCGGGCACAACCGTAGCATCACCTGAGGCATTGGCACGACCCGTGCCAATGGTAGCCTAAGCGATGGCGCTTAGCATGGGCCAGACGGAGGGGGTGCGACTGAGGGTTCCCTAGGAGTTGTGGTGCTAGGAGAGAGGTTCATGTCCGCACCACTAACCCCTTCCATCGCTAGAGGGGTGTCCTAGTGGGGACGTCATGGTGAGAGGGGTCGACGGTGCTTGGGGCCGGTGGGGAGTAATCCCTGACCCTAATGTCAGTGGGCAATGGCTCGCCCGCGCGAGGCAAGCCCCTGCTCCATTTACCCTTGATGACACCACAGAGAGCATGGAGCGGGAGAGCCTCGACGTAGGGATCACGTTCATGCTCGAGGCCCTGGACCACACCAAGGGTGCATTGCACGACATTGTTGTTCCCTCAGTCCAGGTATTGCTTGGTCCTGCTTCTTGCCTTTTCTTACTCTATATACTTTTTGTATCCTGACCATCATCTCCATGCAGTCCCTTATAGCTTGTAGTCAGGGGAAATCTTGGTTCCTTCATGAACAGAAGGTAGCCTTGTACCACCTCATCGAGGAGGCGCGACTACGTGGGGAGGTGACATCTCAGCTCATTGCCACCCAGCAGAGGGTGGTTGAGCTGAGTCCTCTCACCAAGGAGGTGGCCAATCTTTGTTCATGGGTGGCCGAGGCCCATCGGGATGCTAATGAGGCCGAGAAGGCATTCGAGGCCCTATCAGTGAGGTCACAGAAGGATGACAAAGAAGCCGCCAGGGTCAGGAAGGAGCGGGATGAGTTGCTCCAGAAGGATGCCAAAACCCACCAGCGGATCCTCGACCTTTTGGGTGAGGTTGAGAAAGAAAGGGATCTAAAGCTAGGGGTCGAGGAGAAGCTCGCAGCCCTAGAGAAAAGGGCAAGCCTAGATGCCACAGCGGTCGCTTAGCAGCGCAAGGAGCGGGATGAGTAGATCCAAACCGTGGAGAGGCTCTGCTCAGAACGCGGTGTGGCTCGCGAGGAGCACGACCAGACTTTTTGAGAGCATGACCAAGCCTGCCAAGAGCATGACAACGTGCAACAGAAGGTCGGCTCCATCCAGCCCAAGCTCAAAAGGGAGATGACTCAGAAGCTAGAGGCCAAGTGCGTTTCTACTGAGATGGCTATGGATCTCATTGAGGTGAGGAGAAATCTTTAGGCGGAGACTGACGAGCTTGGTATCCTAAGCACCGCCCTTAAAGTGGTCTACGATGACCTTGAGGTGGTGCGGTCGAAGGAGACCAGCTCGTTTGCGGCTCGTGCCTTCGAGATCATAGCTCAGGTACGCCAGCTCAAGAGGAATGCCCTTCACACCAGGGTTAATCAGTCCTTCATGATTGCTCATTCTCATTATGGGGACAGCATCGATCTGGAGGCAATGAGCCATGGCTACGCGCCCGGTTATGAAGTCCACGAGTTGGAGAAGATGGAAATAGTGGTGGCTCCCCTTTCGTAGGACCTAGCGAACAAGATAGAAGGCATAGTTCTCCCTCGGAGGGGCTAGTCAGTTAAATAGGTTGGGCAATCGTTTTTGTAATAAGCGAACAAGTTCCATCCCTTTTGTTTCATTTGAACAAGTCTGTTCTTTCATTTTGGTTGAACAAATTAGTTCTTTCTCCCCTTGAAAGGGACCATGACGCCTAAGAGGCGGGGTGAATTAGTCAACTTAAAACTCTAACTCTAAACTATGGCCTCTTGTTCTACCCTTAGCAAAACCTATGCAAATGATAAACTATCTAAATGTGCAACTACAGTTTTGCTAGTATGTTGTTATCTCTACCACAAAAGGAGTTATGCAACCTATGTTCAAAACCTATCAACTAGCCTATCACTAAGCTAGGAAAGTAAAGCACACAGCAAGATTGCAATGTAAATGTGGAAGCTAAAGAGTAAGATAGAGATATGCAAACTCACGTCAATGACTCTAGTATTTTTTACCGAGGTATCGAGAAGCGCGTAAGCTTCCCCCTACAACTCATTAGAGCCCCTCACAAGGAATCCCTCACAAGGGCTAAGCTCCTGGTCGGGTAACTCCATGGATAGCCTCGGTCCTTCCCCACTTGCAAGTGGGTCTCCGACATGCCTTCCGATAAGCCTCTCCCGGATGCTCCCAGCCGTCTTCACTATCAAGCTTCCAGCCAAAATGTCATAGGTCTTGTTCCCTTCGGTACATGGTGGTGGTCATACCACAAATGCGGTTGGTGTGATCTTGTAAGACTATAAGCCCCTTCGATGTACAACAATAGTGCGCGCAAGCACCGAGTGATAAGAGGTATGCAAACCTCACTAAACACTGGGCCTAAATCTAGAGCAAGTGCATCAATGGTGGTCTAATCAACCTAAGCACTTCGTAAAGCACCTATGATAATCACCTAATGAATCACTAAGCACTATGCAAGTGGAGATCACTAAAATGGTGTATCAACACCCTTGGTATGTTTCCTCAGCTCTCCACATCTCAAATGGCTGGTTGGGGGTTCTATTTATAAGCCCCATGGAGAAAGTAGCCATTGGGGATGAAACTCAGCTTTCTGCTACTGATCGAATGCTGCTGTAGTCCTGACCGAACGTGTCCGGTCGTCTCGACCGTTAGAGTGCGTGCGTTGATCAGACTCTAGGATGAGTCTGGTCTCACTCGATTGGATGTGTCCGATCATGCTGGCGCTGCTTTGGAACCTCTCTGGACTCGATCGGACGTTGTACTTTCTGCATCCAGTCGTCTAGTGCCGTTGCGTCCGGTCATGCTAAAAGCATTGCCGTGACAAAGAATAGTGTCATCGGTGCGTCTAGTCACTACTTCGGTCAGCGTCCGGTCATAGCTGCTGACGCCTGTTGTTGCCGAGCGACTGATCAGACATGTTCGGTCCTTATAGGGCCACGTCTGATCACCTCTGCTGAGCTCGTTTCTTTGGGATCTTGCGTCCAGCTTGGTTCCCATCTTCGTGCTTGGACTATACTTGATGTCTTGGGTCTTCTCTTGTGCTTCTAGGATCTTGCTTATGGTGTTGATCGTGGGATCATCATGTCGCCATCGTCCAAGTCACGTCTTGCACCCTATTGAACTATAAAATAATTACTTGTAAATTCATTAGTCTGATTTGGTTGTGTTGGTCATCAAACACCAAAATCCAAAGTAAATGGGCCTAGGGTCCATTTTTCTTACAATCTCCCCCTTTTGGTGATTAATGACAACACAACCAAAACAAGCAAATAATAACTATTTTGGATGTGAGAATCATTTTGAAGGTGATATTCAGGAGAAATTATCTACAATTTGGACTTTGGCACATATTAGATGAACAATTGTAAAACAAGATATGTGTCGTGCTCCTAAACAATTTAAACCATGTAGGTTTGCTCCAAGGGTTAAGAGTGAAACCAAGCAAGCCTACCATAAGATATACCTAGTGTATGCAAGACAAAAGATTAAACATGCAAATGCAAACCTAGGCATGAAAAGGAACTAGATGCTAATTGAAATTGAAAGAAATTAAATCTAGTTACCTAACATGGGAAGGGCAATTTGGGTCCATAGTATTCACTAACCCACTTGGCAATTACCTTGTCCATAATGATGCACCCCATGAAATGCATCAATACTTTGCGAAGTCTCTAAATTCCGTGAAGTCCATCAGACTTCTCAGTTCCCTTTCGGGATCCAAACCTTCTTGATGCTTTTCATGTTGGAAATGATCTCCTTTGGCACCCAAATGCATTTGGCCCCATTATTGGCTTGCTTGTTCACCTTGATGGCCACCACCTTGTCATTTTTCTTCTTCTTCAAGAGATAAGGTGTGGAGGCCTTTTTGTCCACCTTGTTGGTGTAGGTGTTGGTGAGCTTGCTTGTTTGCTTTTTGTTTTTCTCTTTCTTCTTTTCTCCTCCCCCATTCTTCACCTTGCACTCATAGGACTTGTGGCCTTCCTTGTGGCATACGTAGCAAACCACAGTTTATCCTTCATCAAGCTTCTTCACTCTCTTGACGGTGTTATCTTGATGAAGTTGGGCTTGCTCCGTCTTGCCTTTCACTTGAGTCAAGTCCTTGGTGAGGCGAGCCACTTCTTTCTTGAGTTGCTCATTCTCCATTGCGACCTCTTTTGTGCATATTTCTACAACAACTTTCTCAACACAAACTTGGTTGCACAAGGGTAAGTCTAAACATAAATCATGACAAGAAGTAGAGGCATCCTTTTTAGGCATGTCAAAAATTGAACCTTTCTTTTTAGGTGCCTCAGTGGGGGTTGTACCTATGGCTTCAAGATTTGCAACTATATTAGTTAGCTCATCACAATGTTTACACATGGTTTCCATTTTAACAAGCAAACTTTTATAAGCATCTTGTGAGCTAGCTAACTTTTCTTTTAATTTTTCATTTTCCTTTACAAGTTGCTCATTATTG
This sequence comes from Miscanthus floridulus, assembly GCF_019320115.1. Taxonomy (NCBI): domain Eukaryota; kingdom Viridiplantae; phylum Streptophyta; class Magnoliopsida; order Poales; family Poaceae; genus Miscanthus; species Miscanthus floridulus. The sequence goes on along the minus strand of NC_089580.1, from coordinate 136,818,857 downwards.
ATTGTGCATGCATTTGTTGTTGCACTAGCCTCAAGTTGCTCAATTTTAGTAGATAGTTCAATATTGAGATTAGCAAATGTCTCATATTGTTTAAGCAAGGTTTTATATGCTTCTTGTGAACTATCTAGCTTTTCTTGCAATATTTTTTGCTTCTTTTATTGGCTAGTGCAAGCCTTAGCATATTTAAGATTTTCTTGCACAAGTTCATTAAGAGAAGGCATTTCATCATCACTATCACTCTCACTAGAGGATGAGCTTTCGTTACCTCATGCCACAAGGCACACACGAGAAGAGCTTGATGATGAGTGCTTGTGGCCTCGCCTCTTCTGATGGTCTTCTTCTTCACTTGAAGAATCATCCCATGACCTTATTGATATGAGGGCTTTGTCCTTGCATGCCTTCTTCTTTATCTTGGGTGTGGTCATGTTTGGACAAACTTCCACAAAGTGCCCCAACTCGCTGCATCCATATCATCCTTTTTTTCTTTGCTTATTTCTTTGATTGGTGAAGATGAAATCTTGAATTTAGATGGGCACACCCTTGACATTGAGCCTTTGGATCATCTTCTCTACCTTGTTGTAACACCCTAAAATTAGTTACTTTCTAAAGGGAGAAATGATTTCTGTTAATTGTTTTGTGATCATAAAAACATAGGTAAAAGAAAACTTTCTTTAAATTAAATCCAACATAAGGGTAGCAACATGTTTGCACATACATGCAGTTGCATTGGTACTTTTGTGATGAGTGGTTTGGATGCCGTTGTATTAGTACTTTTGTGATGAGTGGTTTGGAAAATAAATTCAAATCTCAATCTTCAAAATATTATTTTCAAGTGTAACACCCTAAAATTAGTTACTTTCTAAAAGGAGAAATGATTTCTGTTAATTGTTTTGTGATCATAAAAACATAGGTAAAAGAAAACTTTCTTTAAATTAAATCCAACATAAGGGTAGCAACATGTTTGCACATACAAGCAGTTGCATTGGTACTTTTGTGATGAGTGGTTTGGATGCCGTTGCATTAGTACTTTTGTGATGAGTGGTTTGGAAAATAAATTCAAATCTCAATCTTCAAAATATTATTTTCAAGTAGTGGTTTAAAAAGAAATTAAAAACTTGCAAAAACAAAAGTTAGATAAGATGCTTGTTTTCAAAATCTAAAGGCTTGGAAAAGATTTTAAGACACGTTAGAACGATGCCTCTCTTTCCGGGAATCTTTCCGACATTTTTCGGGATTAAATTCCTATTTCTTGGAGCCTTGTCTTTTTCCTCGATCAATCTAAAAGTCTTTTCGGGAGCTAAGACCACTTTGGTTGTGTTCCTTATCCTTCCATCTATCCCTAGGAATTTTTATGGAATTTTTCGGAGCTCAGAGATATTTTTCGGAGCCTAAATAGTAATTTCTGATTTTCTATAATTATTTTAATTATGAAAATCAATAATTGCTAAAATATCTCGACTTTCCAAAATTGACAAACCCTGTGTATATATATATGTCGGCGTAGCCCTCGACGCGAGGATTCTAGAAGTACAGCCGGTTTTTCGAGCCGCCACTCGTAGCCCCGCAGATCGGACGCTGAAGTTTGGCACAGCTAGGTTTCCGGCGAACTCTTCGGCGAGCTTTTCCGGCCAAACCGTCGCGTTCCGGCGTCAACCACCACCACCACAAGGTAGATCTCGTCGTCCTCTACACCATCTTGCCATCTTTTTCGCGAATCCATCATCGTTTGACTGTTTTCCCTTTGTTTTCCTTTTCCAATCGATTTTCCAGCGAGCTCGTCCATGGCCAGCCCTCTTCTTCGAGTTCTCCGGCCATCCCGCGCCTGCAGCCGCCCCCGTGCGCTGCCACCCGATAGGGCCCCACCCCGTGCCCTGGCTCTGCGCGCCGCCGCCAGATCGCGCCCCGGCCCCAGCTCCTCTGGACACGTGCTCCCGTGCGTAGGAAGCAATGGCCGACGGCCACCGGCCGAGTGGGCCCTGCCCCGCCCCATGTCTCCCTGGGCCACCGCGCGGCCGCGTACCACCGCCGTCCCAAGCTCTCCATGTGAGCAGAAGCTTCCAAGGCCACGTACGTATACAGGAAGAATGGCCACCTACGTAGACAGGAAGAAGATAACCAAGGTAGAAGATGAGTTATTTACGTGTTTGCCACCGGTTGTTAAATAATCGTAGTTTATTCATTTTAACTCCGTTTTAGTTCGTTTCAGTTGTGTTAGTTTCGTATCGTGGAGATCTACGCAGTAGAGTTATTAGTTTTCATACCACATGTTTATGAATTTATTTTATTAAAATATTAATTGTGTCTATAATTAATTAATCGCTGAATAATTAAAGTCGATTTAGGTTTTCGATTTCGATTCGATTGCGCGAGTGTCATCGCAATGTGTGGTATGTGTTAGCAGCGATGTTTAACATGTCTCACGTCTTGGAAATTTATAAGTTAAATATTAATTTGATTAAGGATTATTCAATAACTTTTTAATTAAAAGCAATTTAAGTTCTAATTCCGTTTAGCCTCGTTTAAGTTACGTTTGGTTCGTGCTGACGTGAACTATATGTTAGGGGCAATGTTTTTCATGTCACATGTTTTTCCATATATAGCTAAATATTAAATTGATTAGTATATTTGCACACTAGTTTGGAATTAAAAGCAATATAGGTGCTTAACTTTGATAATTTATACCTAAAAGTTAGTATGATTGATTGTTAACTTAAAAGTGTTTCTAGAATATAATTGGATTAGCTGAACAAGATACATATGTGATAAGTACGAGTAGATGCTATCACATGCTTAATTCCTTTGCGAAGGTAAAGTTTAATTTGTTTAATAAATTATGTGATAACATTTATAAATAATACATGATTAGCTTTAACTTGACTTTTAAAACTAAATATGTTGTGATTAATCTAAATCAATATTGCTCATATAGTTTCCTTAGCTAACCTAAAACAAGCTCGTAATTGTTTCTTTTATGATATAATATAAATCTTTTGATAGTGGTTTTCTTTTAACCGTAGCTCCTTTCTTAGTGTCGCTTGCGTTCTTATAACTGTAGCATCGAGCCATTCTTGTCGCATTACTTTTGTTTAGTGTGTTCTACGCAGTGGCGTTAGTGGTTCTCATGTTACTCAAATATGTTTTGGCAGTTAAAAAGTTAATTGTATTAATACTATCACTTGCACCGTTTTTGGGATATAAAGTCAAAATAGGTTTTATACTACGCTCTTTTTTAAGCAATGAATCAAGCTGATTAATGAAAATATTTACTTGTGTTTCTACCGTTAAAATAAGTTAAATGGATAGGTTTTATTTTTCGTTGCACCGAAAATCCTTCGATAGTCGCTTTTTTGTTGAATCGCATATAGCGTGTCTTTTGCGTCTGTGTGTTCGTAGCGATACGCCGTTTTGCTTATTTTATTGGTTGGTGTACTGTTCTCAAATATTCTTGTTTGTATGCCATGTATAGATGTTTGTGTGGTGAAATATGGTTCAGTCAATCGGTGAGGTTTACGTGGTGATTAAGAAGCTGTTCTCTGAAGACTAGAAGCTGAGAATTGGAAGCAGAAGATTGAAAATTGAATACTAAAGGCTTTTCAGCGTATTGCTTTGGGGGAAAAGCAAGTTAAGGCAAATATAGCATGGGACCATCCTTGTTACCTATTCATATTTAATCACTAAATTCATATTGCATGTGTCTCTGTTGTTACCATTAAGGATATCCTAGATATTTGATATCTTGCACCTTAAAACCTTTGGGATATTGCATTGGGTAGTTTTTGCTAGTGCTTAATCAAAACCATGATCTTATAACTTGACTAATGGTATATGCAATAAACATTAAAACATGACTTTTTAGTAACATGGAAACAGGGGGCTGAAGTGTTTATATGCTTCAGATTCCTCTCCCTAAGGACTTATCTGTAAGCGATCATCCGGGACTTACAGTATAGCTGTGAGGGCCATATGGCTCTGGCTTTAGCTCAGTATGAGGATCTTTTCTAGCTTGTTAGTGGTTACCTTTGAGGCACATGGTATGTTTTCTTTGCTACTGGGAAGTGTGTACCGTGCTATGATGCCCACGTGTGCCACTCCTAGAGATGGGCCACATATGCCTGGTGGCCCTAACTTGTTAGACAAATTCTTTGAAAGGCTTTATAGTGAATCCTACCGACCTTCCTTGGAAGTGGGTTAAGAGAATAGCTACCTCAGGCAAAAGGGTAAATCACAACTCATAGTGAACGTGTACAAACTCTGCAGAGTATAAAACTATTATAACAGCCGTGCTCACGGACACGAGTGGCCTTGGACCCTTATGGAATAGAGATGATCACTAATGGATAATGATGATGCTAACAATTGATTGTTTATGCTATACATTAATCATGTTTACCTGATCATGTGTTTATGGGAATGATAAATTCTTTGCCACCCAACTGCTTAAAAAGATGATCTATTAAAGCTAATCGCAGTTAAACCAGTGTCAGCCATTTTGAGCCTCATGAACCCCATGATATAATTGTTAAGTACGACATGTACTTACGCTTGCTTTATTTTTCTATACTTTGGATAAAAATCCCGGATGGATACCAGATTGCTGGTTTGGAGGAGTTAGGCTTGTGGTCAACTAGTCAGTTTTCCCTGTGGATTCGGAGTCTTCGCTAGAAGATCGGAGTTAACTTTCCGCTGTCTTTACTCTGAGGTTATTTTCTTTTTACTAATACATTATATAATAAGCATTGTCTCTTGATATTACCCTGATTTGTGGCTATATGTGAGATTTGACTTCCTGGGCTCACATATAGTGTGTATCTGGTTTTGTCTTTAAAACTGGGTGCTACACTTGTTGACAAGTTTGATTGATTCTTTATTAAGGTCGGAGGTGGAGGAGGAAGATTCATCATCATCACTTCAATATTCATCATCATCATCATCATCATCCTCATCTTCTTCTTCATCTTCATTTGAGGAGCTTGAGCTTGAGCTTGTCTCAACTTGCTTGCCCTTCATCTTCTTTTTCTCACTACATGCGAGAGCTTTGCCTTTGCTTGATGACGAGGCTTCTTAACCCATCTTCCATGATAGTTTAAATGCCACTATCTTACCAATGACTATAGCCGGGGTCATGGTGCTCAAGTTCTTTATGTTGTGAAGGATGGTGATGATGCTTGCATATTTCTTTTGTAGTAGCATGGAGATGATCTTCCTCATGATGTACGCATCATCTTTCTTCGTTAATCCTATTGAATGGAGCTCATTGATAATTAGATTCAAACGAGAATACACATCACGAACAAGCTCATAATCATTTATTTTAAAGGAATCATAATTTTGTTTAGCTAGATAATGTTTTCACTCACGGACATTAGTTGTGCCATCATAGAGCTCTTGGAGTTTTAACCAAATTTCATGTGCCATATTTAAAGTGAACACTTGGTTAAACACATCCATGCTAAAAGATTTAAACAAGTAATTTTTAGCTCTAGCATTGAAATGAATTTCTTTTTCTTCACTCTTTGTGGGTTTATTGGGATTCTTAATGGGTTTCATCCTATCATGAGTGACTCCAAACACCCAAATCTACCGCCTCAAGGTGACAAGCCATTCTAGCTTTATAGTAGGGGAAGTTAGTGCCATCAAAGTGTGGAGGCCTAGAGGTATCCATCACAACCACTCTAAATAGCGTCGGCTCAACGACGCTGAAGCCAAAGTTCCAAATTGAGCCAACCAGCTCTGATACCAATTGAAAGAGACCATGACGCCTAAGAGTGGAGGGTGAATTAGGCAACTTAAAACTCTAAACTATGGTCTCTTTTTCTACCCATAGCAAAACCTATGCAAAAGATAAACTATCTAAATGTGCAACTACTGTTTTGCTAGTATGATGCTATCTCTGCCGCAAAAGGAGTTTTGCAACCTAGATTCTAAACCTATCAACTAGTCTATCACTAAGCTAGGAAACTAATGCAGACACCAAGATTGTAATGTAAATGCGGAAGCTAAAGAGTAAGGTAGAGATATGCAAAATTCCATCGATGACTCTGGTATTTTTATCGAGGTATCGAGAAGTGCACAAGCTTCCCCCTAGTCCTCGTTAGAGCCCCTCGCAAGGGCCAAGCTCTTGGTCGGATAACTCTGTGGATAGCCTCGGGCCTTCCCCATGGGCAAGTGGGTCTCCGACGTGCCTTCTAGCAAGTCTCTCTTGGATGCTCCCCGCCGTCTTTACTATCAAGCTTTCGGCCGAAATGCCACAGGCCTTGTTTCCTTCAGGTACATGGTGGCGGCCATACCACAAACGTGGTTGGTGTGATCTCGCAAGACTACAAGCCCCTCTGATGTACAACAATGGTGAGCGCAAGCACCGAGAGATAAGAGGTATGCAAACCTCACTAAACACTAGGCCTAAACCTAGAGCAAGCGCATAAGCGATGGTCTAATCAACCTAAGCACTTCGCAAAGCACCTACGCTAATCACCTAATGAATCACTAAGCACTATGCAAGTGAAGATCACTAAAATGGTGTATCAACACCCATGGCATATTTCCTCAGCTCTCCACATCTCAAATGGCTAGTTGGGGGGTCTATTTATAAGCCCCATGGAGAAAGTAGCTATTGGGGGTGAAACCTAGCTTTCTGCTACTGACCGGACACTGTTATCGTCCTAACCGGACACGTCCGGTCATCCCGGCCGTTAGAGAGCGCGCGTTGATCGGACTCTGGGCCGAGTCCGATCTCACTCGATCGGACATGTCCGGTCGCGCAGGCGCCGCTCTAGAACCTTTTTGGGCTCGATCGGACGTTGTACTTTGTGCGTCCGGTCGTCCAGTGCCACTATGTCCGATCACGCTGAAAACATTGTCGTGATGAAGAACAATGTCATCGGTGCATCTGGTCACTGCTTTGCTCAGCGTCCGGTCACAGCTGCTGATGCCTGCTGTTGCCGAGCAACTGATTAGACGCGTCCGGTCCTTATAGGGCCGCGTCCGGTCCCCTCTACCGAGCTCATTTCTTCGCGATCTTGCGTTCGGCTTGGTTCCCATCTTCGTGCTTGGACTATACTTGATATCTTGGGTCTTCTCTTGTGCTTCTAGGGTCTTGCTTATGGTGTTGATCATGGGATCATCATGTCGCCTTCGTCCAAGTCATGTCTTGCACCCTATTAAACTATAAAACAATTACTTGCAAATTTATTAGTCTAATCTGGTTGTGTTGGTCATCAAACACCAAAATCCAAAGTAAATGGGCCTAGGGTCCATTTTCCTTACTTCCCTTTTTATGTGTAAAAAGGGGTAAAGCGCTCCGACCCTTCCTGTTGCTAAGATTGTAGAGCTCGAGGTGCGGGCGAGAAACTCTGATCACGCTGGTAAGTGTAATACCTCTGGTGTTACGAGCTCGCTAAGCACTGAGATTATGGCCTGAGAGAGAGATCTAATAAATATAGTGAGTTAGCTTACTTAGATGCCTATATGTGTTAAATGAAAAATCCTAATGCGAAGAGTAGGATAAGTAGTTCTAAACAGTGGCACGTGTATTTTATATGACTCGCTTCTGTGGTTAAGAAAAATTAAATGAGTGTTGTAAGTTTGTTTATTTTAGGTGAAAATACGCTAACGAGATCCAAATAAGAAAAATAGGAGGAAACAAAATACATTGTTAAATAGAACTATATATATATATTGCTTTTGAATCTAATTTAAATTTGAGCTTTGGTAAAATTTTTCTTGTGCCTAGATGTTGCTAATTGTCTAAATTAGTAAACCGATAGAAATATATATAGGTATATATACACTCACGTGTTTTATTTTGATAAGCATGCTGCTATATTAATTAAAGTAGTGTACAAACTTATTTCTTTCTGAGTAAATCTCTACATATAAATATATATACATAAACATACAATGGGTATATGCATATGTGTGTACGTAGATTAGTGAAAGGAATGATGACATATTTATAATTACATAATTACTATATGTAGTAAAAAAAGAAAGAAAGTAGCACACTCACACACGCACTGCACCACACGTTGTTGCTGGCCGCTGGTGCATGTGCTGCACTGATCTGGACTGAGAGAGAGAGAGACGCTGCTGCCTTGCACGTCGAGCAATCAAAGCTGCTGCTGCCTACCTACCCCCTCAGCCGGTCATGAAGGAGAAAGGGGAGAGTATGCAGGACGTCCAATTTATTTCCTTGCTGTGCATAGAGGGAGAGCTGCCGTTGCCCTGCACGCCGTGCAATCAACGCATGTCTCGCTGCACCGCTGCCCGTGCTACCGCTGTCCACGTTCCGCCAAGGTCGAGCTGTCCCATCCCGGTGCTCCACGACGCTCTCTCTCTCTCTCTCTCTCTCTGAGCCCTGCCCCTACGGATGTCCCCGCTTCATTAACGTAACCTCGACTGTAGGAGGCCGAGCCTTGAAGAGCTGCTGCCCCATCTGCCCGTGCCGACCGAAGAAATCACACTGCTTCGCGATCTTAACACTTGCTGTACGCGGCCTCTCACTTCGCTCTAGCGCTTCAGCAACTAGACATAGAAGCTAGCAAGCAGCCCGACCTGCATCATGGCGTAAACAAGCTCCTCTGGCCGGCGGTTGGACGTCTTGCTCAACGCTGGCCATGCACGCGCCATGACGGTAGAGTCGGGGGTAAGTCCTTTGAGTTCAATTGCCCACGTCCCTGAGTTCGTCTTGACTTTCTCTACCCGATGCTCACCCTATTTGTCCAGGATGCTCACTGGAGACATGGTGATGCGCCGATGTTCATCCCAGAGCACCACTGTCCCGACAGCTCGCATGTGGCCAGCCCTGCCCAGTCTTCTTCTGCCTCAACCAACACCGTAGTGGTATCTTTGGTGAGCTCCTAATGCTGAATCATTTTTCCTTTTGCTCTGGTATCACTCGTGCTTGCCAGCATGGCTTCGTCGTCATCGGAACAACGCTGTTTTCGCCTGCTGTCGTGGCCAGACCATTGTAGGGCCCTGCTAGTCACCTAGCCACCTCCCAGGGTCCTGCTTTGTTTAGGTTTAGGTGTTAGACCCCTTCTAGCCGCCGAGTAACCCTATCGTTGGCCGACGTAATCACCGTATGCCGTCGGTGCGCGGCACCATTGCGCACGCGCTCGGGGGCAGGCCCATTGCAAAGATGAGTCTTTCCAGGGTGCAGAGCTCAAAACCCCTTCTCTATTAGAATAGTGGTGTGTTGCACCACATAGTTCTTCTAGTATCCGGGGGGCCTTTTTGCAAGGTTGCCAGCGCGCGCGGGCTCCCCGCCTTGGGCCGCTTGCTGGGCCAGCTTGTCACACGTGATCGTGCCTCGCGCTGGGCCGAGTGGGCCGCGGTGCCCTTTTCGTTTTCTAGGGAATTAGAAAAGGTTTTCTAAAATAAATTCTGAGCTGATTTTTGTTATTTAGATATAAAATCATTTAGGGATCCAAAAATAGTGAAACCAATTTTATTAGGTTCCAAAAATCATGATCTATCTGTTAATGTATTTTGTTCATCTAGTTGGTGTTGTTTTTAGGGTTGCTCTGGTTATTTTGAAGTGCTTAGTATCATTAAGATATCATTTTGTAGGAGTTATTGTGATCAAATGATGCAAGTGATAGACTTGAAAATTTTACAGTAGTTTCATTGTATTATTATGAGCTCTCTATAATTTTTGTAACTTAGGATAATTAGTTTTCAAAGGTAGCTAATGAGCCCTAGTTCAAATACATATTAAATCAACAAAATAGAGGAACACCTTGGGGTTGTAGAACTAAAACATTTATTGGGAAATAACGCCTTATTCAACAACATGGATACGTGGCCTAGTATGTTAGTCACTAGAGCTAACCCGTTAGCGTGAGAGGCGTAAACGTAGTTTAAGAGTTGCGGTTGCCTTTGATTAATTACGTCTCTATGTTGCATCCACGTATGTCATAATAGGAACAACGATGGATCATGGAGTCAACCGGAGTAGCAGAGAAGATGGTGCCTTGGTGATTGTGTAGCCATGATGGAATGCTAACTTTTGGTTATATTTTACTCAGACAAGCCCCGCTGCATAACCCCTATTATTCTACACTTTAATTTATGCTTCTGCATTAAGTTTAAGGAGTTGAATAAATCCACTTGCATATATATATCCTTATCCTATGAGTTTTACTAGAATGATAGGATTGTATAGATTGCTATGCTATAGGACTCCGATAGAAGTCAAGTGATTGTTTGTCACTCATGAGAGATAGGAAAGATATTATTATTGCTATTATATTATTATCACCTAGAAAATATATTTGAATGATAATTGGAGACCAGGCGGAATGGTACTTTGGATCTGGACTTGGTTGGCATTCGAGTGAGGCTCGGGTTGCACTTGTTTCGCCTATGTCGGTTAAGGATTAGTCATTGCATTAGGTTCTAGTTAGGTCACAGACTTATTATCCTGAGCATATACTTGTTTATGGGAGCAGGGAAGACTTGTTGCTCGCTTGTCGTGGGTTTCGGCTCTTTCTGGACCGACTGATTGGAGGCAGGGATGGTGGAGGTCTAAGCACCACACTGAATCCGAGACTCAGGTGTGGGGGCTTGGAGTCCAAGTTTGGATAGGGACCTAGACCCCTTGATAGGAGAGTGGTGGGTTGCTCCTGCTTGTGCCTGGGGTACAAGCGAGGCATGTGTTTCGGGGTACCCAGTTGGGCACATTGATTCACAAATCATCAGGTAATCTGGTACAACTTGTCTATGATCTAGCATCGTAGTAAGAACTAGAATATGAAAGATGATAAAATGGTCTGATTGCTTACCACCTACTTGAAAGTAGCACAAGTGCTTGTATAGAATGGTTAGTTAATGAACTAATGGTGACTGCTAATGAAATTAAATATAAGGACACACTTTTAGTAGTGCTTCCTATAGATGCAATAACCCACAAGCCAGATAGCCTTGCATATCCTTGGAGTCTTTTCTTTTCTCCTAACGAGTAAGCCTTGCGGAGTACAATTGAGTACTCAAGGTATGTTCTACCCTATTGCAGGTGATAGGAACATGTGGAGCTGGCACTTGTGTGTGGAAACCTCCTGGTGAGCTCAGCGAGAATTTCCTTAATGTTGCGGACATAGAGTTTATTTGAAACTTTCACCCAAAATGTTTTACAATGGAAAAACTTATAACCTGCTATGATGTATATAACGGATCATCATGTTAATGTTTAACTTGTAATTAAATGATTTTATTTTCGCTGAGACTCTAATAACATGATTATATTCTGCTATTATAAACAAGAAATATTATATTCTGATGTTGCATGAAAAGTGATATAAGAAATGGCTAAAATGTCATAAGCTTTATTCTCTCATTTGTGATCCTGGTGGAAAAATGCGGATTTTTGGGTTCTCCCATGGGGTGTGCTCGATGGAACTGCCTGATGTAGCTCACCTTCGGGGTGCTTAGTGTCTAGTGGAAGACAAGTGCCTCCGTAAGTGTGTTATTTTGGGTGGTTCTGCCAAAGTATGCAAAGTGTCGTAGCCGCTGGGCCATAGGTTTCTTGCAGTTCGACCAGCCTTACTCAGTCGTTCATTTCTGCAAACCTTGCCTCAAGGTTTTCAATGTGAGAAAGGGGTCAGGCACGATGACTATTTTAGAAAGGGTATATATACCCTTATCAGCCCCCGAGTGAGACCTGGCCCTTTGTCATTGTCGGGGTCGGGTTTCACTAAAGATAGGGAAGGCGATAGCGAAACTGGTAGGAGAAAGCATTTTTTGTTTTAGAAACATTATTCTTAGTTTTTGTTCGTACCCCCTCCCTAGGATCTGAGCCATCGTTCTAAGATCATGCATTCGGTCTCCTTGCGAGTCCAACTTTCCTCGAGCCAATGAGTGTAGTGGGGGTCCGGTCGAGGGTCGGCTCATCTTTGTGATCGCTCCTTGTCTACGGTTTCCACAATCAGAGGGGTTGAGCTAACATCACTTGCCTCCATGGCTCGAGTGTCGCGCTCGGTGAGGTCGCTAATGGGCATGTCCGAGTGGAATCTAGGTCTGTCGATCGTAATGGGGTTGGCATAGCCCTCATGTGGCATTCCACTGCTCCTTAACCCACCTCCCGGTAGATGCCTGAGTCATTCCAGAGATCGACTCAGGTGGCTCGCTGGCCTCCCCTCAATGGAGATTATGTGGGTAAGGCTTGAGGTTAGGGTTGAACAAGAAGGTTGAGATGACCCTATCCGCTTCTGAGCGGGTTGGGCAAGGGCCGCTGGGGCTCAGCTGCATTTTCTTCCCTAGCTCTTTTTGATGCGAGGTGGCCTCGAGCCCTTCGTGGGCTAGCCATCGAACCTCGGTCGATCACCGCTCATATCAAATAAGGTGACTACTACTTTGTGACGTGACACGAAGTGTTGTGATGCAATAATTGAATATGTGATGCTTGGATGTATGAGAATGGATGAATGAATTATCATGCACTAGAAAAGTAAAGTGGGGGTTGGTAAAGTTACCTCGATGTCTCGAGTGATGGGTTCAGGGAGCTCTTATCAGATATGTCCGAGTGAAATCCGGGTTTGTCGTTCATGACAGAGTCGGCATAACCCGCATGGGGCATCCTACTGCTCCTTACCCATCTCTCAGCAGCGGCCTGAGGTGTCCGATCAACTTGGGTGACCCACTGGCATAGGACTTACCTCTATGGCTTGAGTGACGGGTTTAGGGAGCTCTTACCGGATATGTCTGAGTGGAATCTAGATCCATCGTTCGTCAGCATACCCCGCTTGGGGCATCCTACTGCTCCTTACCCATCTCTCGACAGTGGGCCAAGCCATATGATCGACTTGGATGACCCGCTGGCATAGGGCTAACCTACGGAGATAGAGGATGAGATCATCCCCCAAGAAATTAGTTAGGTAGATAAGCTAGGTGGCAAACTCGTAACAAGTGAACAAGCTCTTAAATTTCGTTATGGCCAAATAGATTTTTAGCCCTTCTCCCCTTTTTGTATAAAAAGGTTAATGTGTTTCGACCCTTTTCGCCATTAAGGCTGTAAAGCTCGGGGTGCGAGTGAACAAACTCTGATCACGCTGGTGAGCAAAAACGCCATAGCCGCTGAGGCGTAGGTTTCTTGCAGTCTAACCAGTTTTACTCAGCATTTGTTTCTGCCACCCTTGCCTCTAGGTCTCAACGTGAGAGAGGGTCAGGCACATAGAATGTTTGCCAGTTGGATATACTCTTAAACGCTTACCGAATCTTTTTGTAGTTAAGTCTAAAAAGCTTATGGTGCAGAAAAAACTCTGATCACGCTGGTGAGCAAAAATGTCATAGCCGCTAGGGCGTAGGTTTCTTGCAGTCCGACCAGTTTTACTTAGCTTTTGTTTCCACGACCCTCGCTTTTGGGTCTTAACTTGAGAAAGGGTCGGGCGTAGAGAATGTCTACCGGATAGATATGCTCTTATCAGCCCCCGAGTGAGGCCCGACCTCCTACCGTTGATGGGGTCGGGTGTCACTAAAGATCAAGGAGTTGATAGCGAAACTAATAAGAGAAAGTGTGTGTAAATTAAGGGTAAAAGCGACATAGTTGTTTGATGTTTTAGGCGTTGACGAAGACTTCACCGTCGATGGTCTTGAGCTTGTAGGTGTCTGGTTGGAGCACCTCTGCGATGATGTATGGTCTCTGCCATGGCGGAAAGAGCTTGTGGCAGTTCTTGTTGCTCTAGACAAGGTGGAGCACCAGGTCCCCAATGTTAAAGGCCTGACCCCATACTCGACGACTGTGGTACCGATGCAACGCTTGATGGTACTTGGCTAAGCAGAGGAGGGTGACATCATGCGCTTCATCTAGCTGGTCCATGGCATCCTCAAGGAATGCCTTGGCTCCCTGTTCGTCATATGCCCTAACCCTCGGTGCTCCTTAATCGAGGTCAGTTGAGAGGATAGCCTCAAAACCATAGACCATGAAGAATAGTGTGTATCTAGTGGCCCAGCTAGGGGTCGTCCTTAGGCTCTAGAGCATCACGAGAAGCTTCACAACCCATTGTCTACCAAACTTGTTCAACCAGTTGAAGATCCTAGGCTTGAGGCCTTATAGGACCATGTCGTTTGCGTGCTTGACCTGCTCGTTCATGTAGGGGTGTGCCACAGCAGCCCAATCGACGTGGATGTGGTATTCATCGCAGAATCGGATGAACTTCTTTTTGGTGAACTACATGTTGTCCGTGATGATGGAGTTTGGGACCCCAAAGCGATGGACAATGTCAAGGAAGAACAGCACGGCTTGCTCAGACTTGATCATGGAGATTGGTCGAGCCTCTATCCACTTTGTAAACTTGTCTACGGTGACAAGCAAGTACATATGGCCCCCAGGCGCCCTCTTGAGAGGTCCGACCACATCAAGCCCCTAGACTGCAAATGGCCACATGATGGGGATCATTTGGAGCGCTTAGGCCAATAGGTCGGTCTGCCGAGCATAGTATTGACACACTTTATAGGTGCGCACAATCTGTTTAGCGTTGGCTACTATGGTTGGCCAGTAGAAGCCTTATCGAAACACGTTTTTGACTAGGGTCTTATGTGTGGCATGGTGCCCGTAGACCCCACTGTGGATATCACTCAGCAACTGCTTTGCTTGTTCGATGGGGATGCAACGTTGCAGGATCCCGGTGTGGCTTCACATGTAGAGCTTGCCCTCAATAAGGACAAAGGACTTGGTGCGATGCGTGAGCCACTGAGCCTCCATTTTGTCCATCGGCAACATCTCACAGAGGTGGTAGTCGAGGTAGGGCATCCTCTAGTCGGTCAGAGGGTCAAGCTCTATCGCTGGATCCTCGTCAAGCTCCCTGACTTTGGGGTCGGATGCAGCCACCGGCTGGTTAGCCCCCAAGCCCAGGGTAGGCGGCCCATCACTGGTTTGTTCCTGCTCCTCGTAGAGGACCGAGGGCTTATACTGATCACTAGTGAAGACACCCATCGGCACCAGCTCTCGGACGGACGCTGTTTTTGCCAATGTGTCGGCAGCCTCATTGAGACACCTTGAGATATGACTGAGCTCGAGACCGTCAAAGTTGTCTTCTAGCTGGCAAACTTCTTGGCAATATGCAGCCATCTTGGCATTGTGGCCACTTGACTCCTTCATGACTTGGTCGATGACTAGCTAGGAGTCACCTTGGATGTTGAGCCATCGGATACCCAACTCGATGGTGATGCGTAGGCCATTGATGAGTGCCTCATACTTGGCCACATTGCTGGTGGAGGGGAAATGGATGCGAACCATGTACCTCATGCATACCCTGAGGGGCGAAACGAAGACCAGCCCTATGCCAACGCCTTTCTTTATCAGCGATCCATCGAAGTACATCGTCCAGTACTCTTGGTCGACGACTGCTGGTGGCATTTGGACCTCGGTCCACTCTACAATGAAATCGACCAGCACTTGGGACTTGATGGCCGTTCGAGGGGCATATGAAATGCCTTGACCCATCAACTTGAGTGCCCACTTCGTGATTCTTCCTGTGGCATCCTAGTTTTGGATGACCTCGCCAAGAGGGTAGGACGTCACGACCATCATCAGATGCGACTCGAAGTAATGACATAACTTCCTCTTGGTGATAAGAATGGCGTACAAGAGCTTCTAGATTTGGGGGTACCGAGTCTTAGAATCGGACAAGACCTCGCTGATAAAGTACACGGGACGCTGCACTTTGAGGGTGTGTCCCTCTTCTTCTCACTCTACCACCAGGGCAGCGCTAACCACTTGTGTGGTGGCCACAATGTAGAGCAGAAGCGGTTCCCCATCGGTCGGAGGGACCAGGATCGAGGCCTTCGTTAGAAGCTGCTTCACTGTGTCAAGTGCCTCCTAGGCCTCGAGCGTCCATTCAAAATGGTCGGCCTTCTTTAGACGCCAAGAGAGGGGGAGACCTTGTTCACTGAGACACAAGATAAAGCGACTGAGCACGGCAAGGCACCCTATAACTCAATGTACCCCCATTATGTTCTAAATCGGGCCCATCCTCATGATGGCTGAGATATTCTCTAGGTTGGCCTCGATGTCACGCTGATAGATGATAAAACCTAGCAGCATACCCCTGGGGACTCTGAAATTGCACTTCTCGGGGTTAAGCTTAATGTCATTTGCTTAGAGTTTCGTGAAGGTCTGCTTTAGGTCGGCTATAACCAGGTTAGCCTATTTGGATTTGACCATGATATCATCCACGTAGGCCTCATTGGTCCACCCGATGAGATCCCCAAAACACTTGAGCATGCAGCGTTGGTATGTAGCTCCCATGTTCTTCAAGCCAAATGGCATTGTGACATAGCAAAATGATCTGAACAGAGTGATGAAAGACATCTCGAGCTGGTCGGACTCTTTCATTATGATTTGATGGTACCCAGACTACGCATCAAGGAAGCAAAGGGTTTCGTACCATGAGGTCGAGTCGACAACTTGGTCTATGTGTGGCAAAGGAAACGAATCCTTTGGACACGCTTTATTGAGACCCATGTAGTCAACACACATTCTCCATTTCCCACAATTTTCGTACAAGAATGGGATCGGCTAACCACTCGAGGTGGTATACTTCCTTGATGAACCCGGCCGCCAAAAGCTTCACAATCTCTTCACCAATGTCATGTGTTTCTCCTCGTCGAAGCGACGTAGGCACTACTTTACCGACTTGGAGCCTAGCCTGATCTTTAAGGCGTGCTCGTTGACTTCTCTCAAAATGTCTGGCATGTTCGAGGGTCTCCACACAAAGATGTCTCTGTTGGCGTGGAGGAAGTCGATGAGCGCACTTTCCTATTCAGAGGAAAGCATGGTGCCAATGCACACCACTTTGCCCTCAGAGCCACTGGGGTCTATGAGGACCTCTTTGGCGTCTTCTATGGGCTTGAAAGACCCAACCGACCACTTAGGGTTAGGTGTTTCTTTGATGATCTCCTCCCTGATGGCCGCAAGCTCTTTGTAGGCGATAATTGTCGTGGCGTGTTCGCGGCGCTTGACCTCACACTCATAGGCACGCTGAAAGGAGGTGCCAATGGTGATGACCCTGTGTGGACCTAGCATCTTCAACTTTAGATAGGCGTAGTTGGGGATGTCCATGAACTTCGCATAGCATGGACATCCTAGGATGGCATGGTAGGTTCCATGGAACCTGACCACCTCGAAGGTAAGAGTCTCCATCCTATAATTGGTTGGATCCCCAAAGGGGATGAGCAGATCGATCTGCCCAAGTGGTACGGCCTGCTTTCCTAGCACAATGTCATGGAAAGGCGCCCTGGTCGGCCGAATGCGTGCTCGGTCGATGCCCATGGCGTCGAGCATTTTAGCATACATGATGTTGAGGCCGCTGCCTCCATCCATCAGCACTTTGGTGAGCCGCTTTGTGTCGATGATTGGGTCAACCATGAGTGGATATCTTCCCAGCCGTGGGACACTTTTCGGGTGGTCGGTCCGATCAAATGTTATGGCGGACTCCGACCATTGGTGGAAGGTAGGCACGGCTGGCTTTGGCGTATAGACCTTGCGGCACGTAAGCTTCTAGCGGTGCTTGGAGTCATAGGCCGCCGACCCTTTGAAGATCATGAGGCAGCCATCCAACGCCAAAAATCGGCCATCCTTCCCCTTGGTGTCATCTACGGTCATTGTTTGCCTAAACGGTTGTTTAGCCCATTTACACACCATGTAAACGCTACACAGTGGTGCGCCATTTCCGTTTAATCACTAGTTTAGCCCGTTTAATTGGCTGTTTAGCCTGTTTAATGGGATGTTTTGCCTGAATAATGGCTAAACGGTAGGCGATCGACTGTTTACCGTTTAGCGTTTAGGAAAACACTATCTATGATCGGCTTGGGCTCCTTCCTATGCCCCCCTTGTTGGAGCCTCTGGACAAGAACCGCTTCATGAGGACGCAATCCTTGTATAGGTGCTTGATGGGGAAAGCATGGTTCAGGCATAGCCCTTCAAGCAGCTTCTCGAACTAGTCCAGGGTACCCTCGATAGGCTTCTGACCCCCTTTGTAGTTGGCAGTGGCCACGAGAGAGCCCTTGCGCCATTGCTTGTTCTTCTTTTCTATTGGGACAATTGAAGGCACCTTCACCGGTGTCCTTGTCCCACTTTGCCTTGCCTTTGAGGCGATCGAAAATCGCCTCGACCACCACCTCACCTGAGACGTGGCTGGTGGTGATGTCAAGATCCTTGGTGGTTTGTGGGCCCTTACGTCCTAGCTTGTGAACTAGGGACTCATAGGTGGTCCCAGACATGAAAGCTCCTATGACATCGGCATCGGCGATGTTGGGCAACTCGTTGCCTGCCGGGAGAAGCGCTGGATGTACCCACGAAGAGTTTCCCCAGACTTTTGTTAGTAGTTTTTGAGATCCTATGGGTTCCCAGGATGCGCGTATGTGCCCTAAAAGTTTGCCATGAAGATCTCTTTTAGGTTTGCCCAACTTTGGATTCGGTTGGGCGGAAGGTGTTCCAACCACATTCGCGCTAAATCAGCCAGGAATAATGGAAGGTTGTGGATAATGAAATCATCATTAACCACTCCACCGGCATGACAAGCAAGCTGATAATCCTCAAGCCACAGTCCTGGGTTCGTTTCCCCAAAGTATTTTGAGATGTTGGTCGGCGGTCGGTACCGTGGTGGGAAGACGGCGTTGAGGATGTGTCGGCCAAAGGCCTGAGGTCCCGGCAAGTCGAGGCTCGGGCTTCGTTCCTCGCCGCTGTTGTAGCATCTGCCACGATAAGGGTGGTAGCCATGGCTAACCTCCTCCCTCACATCGCTGTGGGTATGCCTACAGGCATTGAGGGTGCCGTGCGCATCACGGTGGAGGCGGAGATGTTCATGCACCGAGACCACGGCGCGTGGCCTGCCACCTTGCTATGCCTGGTGGACTGACACATCCCTATTGGGTTGCTTTGAGGGCATGCGCTGGCTGGCGTCGAGCTCATGTCATTAGGACAGTGAGCTCTTGGCCTGTTGCGCAGCTGCACGCTCGAGTATTGTGCGAATCTCATGATGGGCCCAATGATCCTCAGGTGTTGCGGGCCTTGAAAGCCCCTAGAGCAAGGCCAACGTAGCAGCGATGTTCTGGCTTGCCTAGGTGAAGTGTGGGAGGGCTTCATCATCCTCGATGATCCTTCGGTTCATGTCACGGGCCACGGCGCATGCACGCCCACCATCTCCATGGCGCTCAATCTCTCATTTGAACTATATGCATTCCTTCTCGAGCTGGAGTCGTGCTTCCTCGAGCTCTTGGTGTCGGCCTTCAGCTGCTCTACCCACATAGCTACATCCCCCTCGACCTCGTCATTGAAGTTGTTCGTTGGGGTAGCCTCTCCCTTGTGGATGCTTCCGACGTACCCCTCGGGGGCACCTGCCATGAAACATTCACAAGAGGGGTGATGGTTCCCCCTACTGGAGTTAGAGTTGGAGGGCGACTCTGATTCTCCTACAAGGAGGTCGTGGAAAGATTCTATGACATATTTGATCATCCCTATGAACTTGACGTTCATGGGGGATGGGGGCGTGCATTGCGCCACAAGGTGGCCAACGGTCTTAATGGCGTTGCACAGACCTAATAGGAGCGCTATCGAGGCGCTCCAGATGAGGTATTCTAGCAAGCTACGTCATGATGTTGGCGAACAAGAAGGTGAGGTGGCCTAGGTCCTCTCGAGATGGTCGGGGTCCTAGGAAGGCACCGAGCTGGCGTTCTAGCCTCCCGTAATCAAAGCCGAGGAGCTAGTCGCTCTCGGGGGCATGGGCCTCTGGTGTGTGCAGCCACAGCTCCTCAAGCGCCTCGGTGATCACATCGAGGCGGCGGAGTAGAGAGGTTGGACGATGATAGGAGCTAGCACCAACTCTCCCCCTATCATGATGATGAAGTCTAGGTTCTTGAAGCACACATGCGTGCCTGGGACCCAGCTGATGCTGTGACTAGCCATCCGAGGCCTGATGTGGACGTCGAGATACGCAAAAAGCCCCTACCTGGCGTGCTAACTGTTAGTGTTTTGAGTTACCAACTATTAAATTTCTAGTATTGCGTGTCTGGCTAGGATGGTGTGCTTAGAGGACATAAGGTTTATACTGGTTCGGGCAGAAAGTCCCTACGTCTAGTTTGTCACTGCTGCTCGTATTACTAGCACTGATAGTTTGTAGTAGGGGTTACAAACTAGCGAGAGAGGGATATGTCCTAAGTCTCTGATGTGCATGTGCTCCTAAGGCATGTTAAGGCATGTGTTTTGATGTCTACAACTATGTAGAGTGGTGAACTACCATCCTCTCTCCTAGGGCGTCCTGCTTTCCCTTTTATAGACGAAGGGGAAGAGCAGGTTACACAGAGAAAAAGAGGGAGAAGAGCCAAGGAGAAGGCTTCCAGGACCGCTAGGCCTTTCTTCTCCTTTATGTGGGTCCCACCGACACTGCAGATGGTGACAGGGATGGCTCCATGATGGGCGCCTATTCACCGCTGAAGCCACGCCCTAGCATTGTCAGTGGGTTGTGATGTCCCATTCTGTCTCGGCGGGTGACGCAGCGAACCAGCGTGCTGGTCAGCGGTCATATAGGGAGTAGGCAGCATAGTGACCACGCGTCGTTCACTGTTGGTGATGTGAGTTCCCTGGAGTGACATGTCACGGGCATGGGTCATGTTGAGATGTGCTCGCTTCCTGCACGATGCTAGAAGTTTGACCTTGGGTGGTACTTTCTGGCCCATAGTGGTTGGCAGCGGTATAGGCTTCTGTTAGGAGCCGCGCCTGAGGGGTAATGTGAGAATGAGCCCCTAACCTAGAGGCTAGGCGAGGTGGAGCCCTCGACCTAGAGGTCGAGCAAGGTAGGGCCCCAACCCAGAGGTCGGGCGAGGCAGAGCCCATGCACCTAGGGATCAGTTGGAGCTATAGTCACGCTCTTGACTACTCAGATGAATCAATGTAGATGACCATTAGCTCCTCCTCTTAGCGAACCCTAGTATTGGTCCCCGACAACTACTATGCACTGCTATTTTGTTGCTGAACCTAGGGTTGTTGGGCTGCATACTCCTGAGGAGGAGCGTGCATTCCAACATGATGATATTACGTTCAAGCCTGCAATTCTGAGCATGCTAGGAGACTCCATAGTGGATGCATATGTGCCGCTACAGACTGGTAAAGAGATGTGGGATGCATTTGAGGCCAAATATGGAGTTTCTGATGCTGGTAGTGAGTTGTATGTCATGGAGCAGTTTCATGACTACAGGATGGTTGATGACCGTTCTGTAGTAGAACAAGCTCATGAGATACAAACACTGACAAAAGAGCTTGAAATTTTTGGTTGTGTATTGCCAGATAAGTTTGTGGTAGGCCGTATTATTGCAAAACTGCCACAGGCTAAAACATAAGAGATAGGAGTTTGGTATTGCTGACCTCATTAGCTCTTTGGATGTTGAAGAGAAGGCGAGAGCAAAGGATGTCCGTGGCAAGAAAACTGTTGAGGGAGGTTCTAGTGCCCATGTGGTGCAGAAAAATCCTCGACACTCCCACAAGAAGAAATTCCAGCAAGAACTTAAACAAAAGAACACTACACCTTTTAAGAAGAAGCAAAAGAACAAGGAAAAGGGGAATTGTTTCACTTGTGGCAAGCCTAGACATTATGCTAAGGATTGCCCGGATGGCAACTGGAAGCCCAAGAAGAAATCTGCAAACATGATTGAGGCTGATGGAGGAACATCAGGGTATGGTAATTTATTACATACAGTTGTTTTAGTTTTTCATTCACCTAATTGGTGGGTGGATACAGGAACTAATATTCATGTATGAGCTAATATTTCCTTGTTTTCTTCTTATCAGGTCGGGTGGACTTCCTCCTTGTTGATGGGGAACGGGGCACGTGCGGCTGTACGTAGTGTTGGTACGGTCGATTTGAAGCTTACTTCGGGAAAGACCGTGCAACTGAAGAACATGCAGCATGTCCCCTCAATAAGGAAGAATTTGATTAGTGGTTCTCTATTATGTCGTGATGGTTATAAACTTGTGTTTGAGTCAAATAAGTGTGTACTTTCTAAGTATGGAACTTTTGTTGGAAAAGGCAATGAGAGCAGAGGTTTGTGCTGCTTGTCTTTAAATGATGCATGTATTAATTTTGTGAACCATGTGAGCCAGGTTAATGAGACAAATGTTTAGCATTTGCGCTTATGTCATATTAATTTTGGTTGTATGGCTCGCTTAGCTGGTTTAAATTTAATCCCAAAATTTGATTTGGTCAAAGGTTCTAAATGCTATGTATGTGTTGAATCAAAATAACCTCGTAAGCCTCACAAGGCTGTTGTGGCGAGAGACTTGGCACCACTAGAACTAATTCATTCCTATCTTTGCGAAATGAATGGTGAGTTGACCAAAGGTGGTAAAAGGTATTTTATAACATTTATAGATGATTGCACTAGATTTTGCCATATGTATTTACGAAAATCAAAAGATGAAGCGTTGCATTATTTTAAGATCTATAAAGCTGAAGTAGAAAACCAACTTGAGAAGAAAATCAAACGGTTATGAACTGATCATGGGGGAGAATATTTCTCAAATGATTTTTCTGAGTTTTGTGCGAAGCATGGAATTATTCATGAGAGGACACCACCTTACTCATCACAATCCAATGGGATTACCGAGAGAAAGAACCGCACTCTAACTGAGTTGGTTAACACCATGTTAGAAACAATGGGACTATCTAAGGAATGGTGGGGTGAGGCGATATTGACAGCAAGTCATGTCCTGGATAGAGTGCCCACTAAAAGCAAAGAAATTACATCATTCGAGGAATGGGAGAAGAAGAGATTAAATCTCTCTTACCTGCAAATGTGGGGTTATTTGGCAAAGATAAATATGCCAATTAACAAGAAGCGAAAGCTTGGACCAAAAATCGTTGATTGTGTCTTTCTTAGTTATGCTATTCACGACGTAGGTTATAGAATTTTAATAATAATTTCTAGGGTGCCTGATGTGAATGTTGGTACTATCATGGAATCTAGAGATGCTATATTTTTTGAGACTGAGTTTTCTATGAAGAATACACATATCACTTCTAGTCATGAATCTATTTTATTACTTGAGACACATGAACCGGTAATACATACTGATGTTGAAACCCATGTGGAAAGTCCTGATGAGATAATAATATAGCCACTCGAAAGAGTAAGAGACGGAGGACTGCAAAGTCCTTTGGTGAAGACTATATTATATACCTTGTGGATGACACTCCTAAAATTATAGAAGAGGCATATTCATCCCTTGATGCTGACTTATGGAAGGAAGCTGTTTAGAGTGAGATGGACTCCATTATGTCTAATGGAACTTGGGAGGTGGTTGATCGTCCTTATGGGTGCAAACCTGTGGAATGTAAATGAGTATTCAAGAAAAAGCTTAGGCCTGATGGTACTATAGAGAAGTACAAGGCGAGACTTGTAGCAAAGGGCTATACACAGAAAGAAGGTGAAGATTATTTCGATACTTATTCACCAGTTACCCATCTAATGACTATACGAGTGCTACTTTGCTTGGCTACCTCACATGGTCTTCTCGTTCATCAGACGGACGTTAAGACAGCTTTCTTGAATAGAGAGCTTGAGGAAGAGATCTATATGGATCAACTGGATGGATTTGTAGCAAAGGGTCAAGAGGAAAAGGTGTGTAAGTTATTGAAATCCTTGTATGGTCTAAAACAAGCACCTAAGCAGTGGCATGAGAAGTTCAATAGATCTTTGACATCAGCCGGCTTTGTTGTGAACGAAGCTGATAAATGTGTTTATTATTGGTATGGTGGAGGAGAAGGTGTGATTTTATGCTTATATGTGGATGATATACTAATTTTTGGAAATAATGTTAATGTGATCAAGGAAGTGAAAGATTTTTTGTCTAGTAACTTTGAAATGAATGACTTGGGTGAGGCTGATGTTATTCTTAACATAAAGCTACTGAGAGAAGGAAATAGTGGGGTAACACTTGTGCAATCCCATTATGTGGAAAATGTGTTGAGTCGCTTTGGATATAGTGATTGCATGCCTGCTCCAACTCCTTATGACCCAAGTGTGCTATTAAGGAAAAATTGAAGAATAGCACGAGATTAATTGAGATATTCTCAAATAATTGGCTCACTTATGTATTTAGCTAGTACAACGAGACCTGATATCTCATTTACTGTGAACAAACTTAGCCAGTTTATTTCAAATCTAGGAGATAATCATTGGCGTGCTCTTGAGAGGGTATTGTGCTATCTAAAAGGGACTATGAGCTATGGCATACAATATATCTGGTATCCAACGGTACTAAAGGGTTATTGTGATGCAAATTGGATATCTGATGCTGATGAGATTTACGCCACAAGTGGATATGTGTTCTCACTTGGAGGTGACGCTATTTCATGGAAGTCTTACAAGCAGACCGTCTTAACGAGGTCAACAATAGAAGCAAAACTCACAGCATTAGATACCGCCACAGTTGAAGCTGAGTGGCTTCGTGAACTCCTTATGGATTTACCGGTGGTTGAAAAACCAATACTGGCCATATTCATAAACTGTGATAATCAGACTATGATAATCAATGTGAACAGTTTTAGGGATAACATGAAGTCTACAAGGCATGTGAAGAGATGGTTAAAATCTGTCAGAAAACTGAGAAACTCTGGAGTGATAGCGTTAGACTATGTCCATACATCTAAGAATCTGGCAGATCAGTTTATAAAGGGACTGTCACGTAATGTGATAGATGGTGCATCGAGGGAGATGGGCTTGAGATACACTTGAAGTCATTCCATAATGGTAACATGTCCTATGTGATCGGAGATCCCGTGAATTAGGATGGCGAAACAAGCTAGTGGTTAACTGATAGAGAAACCCCTTACATTAAAGTCCAAATCGTTATGATATGTACTGTTTCTCTTATGCTGTATGGCAGGTTGGTTAATTCCTTAATGTGGTCCGAGTGGCTTATTTAAGCAGGGAGTTGCCCTGCAGAACATCCTAGCAGTAACACACCTATATGAGTTCTACTGCTAGTCACAGTCTATGAGATGTGGGTAATCTCTAGATACTCATGAAAGGCATCGAAGTATGACTTATATGCTTCAAACAGAGGGGATGCTTGTAGCAGCCTAATACCATGAAAGAACTTTGGTGAAACTCATTTTGTACAAAACTGTCAATTCAAGGCGTAGTTCATTGTTTAATCGTGAATGAGTGGAACTTCTGTTCTAGACGGATGTTCAACTTAACAGTCTCCATTGAAACTCTGGTATATCAAAGAAATGTGGTTTTGAAACTATCTTACTACGAACCTTAGAGTTTGGTGGGGATTGTTGGATATATTATGGGCTTGGTCCATATAATATTTAATAAATTAAATAAACTCTATGGCTCGTATTAATTAATGCGCGATCTATGGTTTAATACCATACGGGATTTTGACTTAGATTGACTCAGTTTATATGGTTGGACATTGACTAACTATATTGAGAAGCTGAGAAAAGGATAATTGATGTGCCACACGCGCACGTGTCGTGGCTGTCCGGGCCGTGTCGTGGGCAAGGCGAGGCAGGCGGCGGGCGAATGAGCAGATGGGACGGCTTTTGCCAATCAAATCACATAATTACGGGAGTTATTTCCTTTTGTGTTAGTGGCGGCTTCATGGCGGAAGTTTCGCTTGTTACTGCCGTCTCTGTCCTTCTGCGCTCGCACGTCTTCTCCATCCTCTGATCTCCTCCTGCGCCCGTTCACTTCCATGTCTGAGAGTTTATAATCTCGGCTCCGTTGGTCATCTTCTTCGCTTCCGAGACAACCATATATTCAAACTGCCCCAAAGCTTCTCTGTTCCAGTACTTGAGCGCACGAGTCCTGAGAGAGTAGGCCTCCGAAACGCCTGCTGGCTACAAGTTCGCCTGCTCGGGTGGAAGGCGGCAATCACGTTTTTTGGGGAGTGTCGCTGGTGGCACGACTACTCGCTAATGGGGAACTCCATCTCCGGTGATCGGCACTGCTACTCGTCTGTACTGCGTCGAGCGGGACGACTACACCGACAGGTACTATATCTTCGAGTGCATCCGGCTCCGCCACTCTTTTCCGTAAGATTTTTTACTTCAATCTCGTTTCTTAGTACGTTATACATATTAACCACAATAAGATCATACAAACACATGCATAATGTTATAAACCTTTTGTTATTACTGAAATTACCCAAAATTCTAACAGACTATACGGAGTGGTGTTGCTTGATTTGTTGCACCAGAACAGAGCAGTGCATGTCAGCCTTGCTGGATGGCAGTTGCGATGTTGCTAATCGCCTGCTGCCACCTTGTGCTCTCTCTTCTTGGAAGTTCGTGTATCCCAGCGATTCGGTTCCGCTTTTCTGGCCGGGTGGTTCAAGTGGCGGTCGTTGTGCTATGCCCTTCATTCCTGTCCTGGGCTGTCATTCCATGTCCTTGGGCCCCAAAGTTTTGGCGCAAATGAATTCTTGATAAATTCTGAAGGCCCATCCACGCCTCTATATGATACGGTGGTAGGGTACTTTGTTCCTATGCTGCTATATTATACTCTACTACTAGGTGGAGGGATTGTTGCTATATAGTATATACTTTTTTGCCGTGCTGTTATATATATCTAGAACAGTGGTATGCAGTGTCACATAATCATAAGACGAACCAACTCATACAATGGGTTTGTCTTTTAAATTGTCTTATAATAATTTAGGCCCTTTTTGGCGTAGCTCCGGGAGGCTCCGGCTCCTCCGCCGCACACTGTAGCAGGAGCCGTTTAGGAAATCGAGACGGAAAATGAACTGGGAAGAGCCGGAGCCGGTGAAGCCACGATTTGGAGCTCCTCTGGCTTCGTGCTACAGTAGTGAAGCCGGAGCTGGCAAGAGCCGTGCCAAAGGGGGCCTTATTATCCTCATTTATGTAATAACATAGAAAAGTTTGAGTTGCATGGTAACATTAGATCGTACAATGGTGAAATGGCTATTTTATAGTCCTAATTTTTTTTGCTCATGAGGCAGTTGCTTCACAAAACAGCCATCTCTCTTACCTTCCCCTCTTCTCTACATCACCAAAAAAAATCCTAAATGACATTGCATAAGACAACCTTTAAAACTGCTGACATGTAGCTAGCGATGTACCATGCTTATACCATGAAATTGCTCTGGCCACTTTATATGGAAATGTTTTTGTTCGATTAAAGGGGAAGAAAATGTTACTGCCATCAAAGTTCGACTTGGTCCTTTGCTGCTTTATTCTGAACCAGAGGCGAACTTTTTGGAGAATTTGTACAAGAGGTGAAATGAACTGATCGAGCCACCATCTTCGGGTTTTCACTGATGATGGCTGACGACCAACGCTCATGCAGCCTTGAAATGATCCATCAGAACCATGCAAACTCATGAATATTATCGTCACCTCCCGGCCCCAGCAGCAGCGCCTCCAGATCGTCGTCAAGCTCGTCACCGCCCAACTGACTACCTGGCTCTATGCTGTCTGCGACCTCGCCGCGCCACGGGCTCAGGAAACCCAGCTCACCCATATCGAAGTCGAGGTCGATCGACAAGTCATCCTCCGGCAGATGATCCTGTCGCACCTCCACGGTCGGCGCCTTGACGACGACGACCGTCTGCTCCGCCGCGTTAACGTGATCGTCGCCCGCAGCTGTCTCCAACGCACAGCCGTGGCGCGTATGAGCGGCGGGCTGCGCCACCGCCGGCAGCATGGCGGTGCTGGTGCAACGCAGCGCCTTGCTCCGGACCGGGCTTGCCTCCGGCGGCCGCCTTCGCGCATGAGCCTTAGGGGCACCGTCGCCGACGGTTCTGGTCGGTTGTGAGAATGGCCTGCGTTTCGATGATGCGCCGGCGGCCTCGCTGTCTTGTTCCGAGCCGCTGCTGTTCTTGAGCACCTTCTTGCCGAGCGTCGTGTTCCAGTAGTTCTTGATTTCATTGTCTGTTCGCCCCGGCAGCCGCCCGTCGATCAGCGACCACCTGTCTGGCGACCATGCATGAATGGATGGATTAATTACCAATAAAAACTTCTTTTGGTCACTGAATTTAATTTCATTTATGCATCAGTCAGATCAAGTAAGTTCATCCTGTCTTGATCAAATGCATTGAAAGCACTGAACAAGGTTCGCTCCGCTTTTCCATCTGTGAAAGAACAGCCAGTCCAAACTAGCTAGCCAATAATATTTTTCTCTCACAACAAATCAGCTATTTTTCTCTCACAACAAACCAGCACCAGCTAGCCTAAACCAGCTCAGAAACCAACCTGCCAACAGGCCGAATGCTTCTGCGGTCAGACGAAATCTTTTGGATTTTGCAGATTCGGGGAGAGACACAGCTGGAAAGTTGTTGTCCGTGTGCTCTTCCTAGGGTGGTGTGCAGTGTGTCATTTTTCGCGTGCTTTATATAGAGAGCCTGTCTACCTGTCACCATCAACTTTGCTGACCAGCAACTAAGGGTGTGTTTAGATCCAAAAATTTTTGGGTTTTGGCTATTGTAGCAGTTTCGTTTTTATTTGGCAATTAGTGTCTAGTTATGCACTAATTAGGTTCGAAAGTTTCGTCTCGCGATTTCTCATCTAACTGTGCAATTAGTTTTTTTTCGTCTACATTTAGTACTCTATGCATGTGCCACAAGATTCGATGTAATAGGTACTGCGCAAAAATTTTTGGTAACTAAACAGGCCTAACTCTCTCAGCCCCCTCGCAGGATAGAGAGACACTGCACTAACAGCGTAAAACTTGTGCTTCTAGAGATGGAGCCGAATTGGCAAGGTGGTGCTGACAGATTTGCATAAAGTGGCACTAGCGGTTATGATAACTGAATACAATTAATCTTACACTCATCTGCACACCAACTTTATCCGATCAGATGAGTACAACACAGAAGAAAAAAAATCCCAACAGAAAGTTTCTATCCTTGTGTGTGTACACGCGCTTAATATTCTCTAAACCAAAATGTATGTTGACTTCAGCTTAGGAGGTTTTGAAATGCAAAGGGAGGATCTGGATCAACCGGTGAATGTATAGGATGTTTAGGGGAACCTACCTGTTGCCTAGGAGCCTGTGGAGCCTGATGATGAGCTCCTCTTCATCATCCGAGATGTTACCTCGCTTGATGCCCGGCCGAAGGTAGTTGAGCCACCGCAGCCGGCAGCTCTTCCCGCACCGCTTCAGTCCTGCAACAGCCAGTGAACTTGTCGATTGACATGCCATGCTTGGCCATTGCAATCATCTACTCGTTTTATTCCAGAGTAAAGAGACAGAGCATGAGAGACGAGTGACAGACCACCTCTTCTGGGGAGGCTTCCCCATTTGCCCTCTCCATGCTTCTGGATGTAGGAGACAAGGATGCCATCCTCCATTGATGTCCAAGCTCCCCTGTTCAGCCCCTCCTTGGGGCAGCATGGCTTCCTCCCCATCTCTCTCTCCCTCTCTCTCCCTCCCTCCCTTCTCTCTGACTGTCTATCATTAGTTCCTTGGCTCCGTAGTTATACTCGCAAGAGTATATGACTCCAAAGTATACAAGGCACTTCGCCCTGTTCGGTTGGGCTGGTTTGGCTTATAAGCCATGGCTGGTTTGGTGTGAGAGAAAAATATTGTTCGTTAGCTGATAAGCTATGGCTTATAAGTCAAATACGACCAAACAAACAGGCTATTGAAGGTTAGATGGGGATTATGTATCCAATTGCCACTGAGATCTGAATTAAACAAGCTGCACAGTGTTCCATATTCCATGCACTTATTTTTTCTGGTTAAACTATTTAAGGAATGACCTCTCAAAATGTGGGGCACTTACGGGCCTGTTCGGCAGGACTGAAAAATACTGTTCCGGCTGATTGTTATGAAAGAAAAATACTGTTCTGGCAGGACGTAAACAGTGATTTCGTAAATGACAGAACCAGCCAGCCGAACGGCCTCTATGTTTTTGCCTATGTATAGGCACAGCTGATCGGATGCTTCTTGCATCAGCAGATTCTGATTTAGCGGCAGCAAGCTTGGATTCGCAATTTATAGGGGAATGGGATTTTGCAAATGCTGCAAAGTTTATCTGTATTAAGACTCAAAACATCATTTGGAACAGGTTGTTTATCATTAACAAACCGATTCCAACCTAACATGTTCTTGATACAAATGCAAAAAGGCATCAACAGCAGGCTTCAAACAGAGCTAAGATTGATGCTAGACATACAAATTTTTATCAACTCCGATTCTATTTCATTTATGAAGAAATCGGTTGCAGACTTGCAGTATATAAACAAAAAATATGTTTGAACATTCAACACTTCTGCTATAGGAATGACCCCTTAATTAGGAGTGCTACCACAATTCACTAACTGTCGGCACTTCACCTACACAGACAAATCGACCTACCTATTGTATTGTATTGTATCCATAGGAAAGTAATCGAGGGAGTTGAATAAGAGCTCTAAAAACACCTAAAAGGTAGATACTATATACTAGTGCCAGCAATTTATTTGTAAATGCAACAAATTTAACCTTAGCTAAAATCCTTAAGCCTTCTCTTCAAAACGTCCATAGATTTCTTACGGGCGCTCTGATGGGTATTACGGTTTTAAAGGCTTCCAAACAGACTGTCTGCAGAATCCTTGTACTTGTCACAAATGATGGACAGCTGCTTGTAGTCTAGTGATCCGTAGTTTCTCTGCCTGATCACCGGATTCATAAAATTCTCAGGCTGGCTACTGAGCAGGAGATTTACGAGCTGCCTAATTTCAACTAAACAATCTCTGAAAGTTGTTTCCTTTCCCAAATCTGACAGCCCCGTGCTGTCAAATTTCTCATCTGCAAATGCTTCCAGCATCTTCAAGTCAATATCAATTCCTAAAACTGCATTGACAGTGAATCTTTTCACACCATCATTTAGAAGTGTGGTCATTATAGAGTCTGAGATGTGGCTCATTGCACCAGAAACCACCTTGTATAGAGCTTCCAAAGGTAGAATCTCTTGTGCTGTCGATACTTATGTTTCAAGATAGATCAGAACCTCATTCACATAGTCATTTGAATTGTCTGGGGCTGCTTCTGCTATCCAGTTGACCTCTTCCAGGAGCACCATGAACTCATCAACCTTGAAATTGGTCAGGTTTATTAGTGCATTATACACTGCAGGACTGCTCGAGCAGTCAAACCAGAATGGGATCTCTCAGCAACACGCTTTGGAATGCCGCACAGTTGGGCAGAGTGCAACAGAAACATACCACATGCTTGCTCAAGAACTGATATATTTCCAGCAAGTTGCATCATCTGCGACATGCCCAGCGAACGAGCATATATCATGTTCAAAAGACTGTCATTCAGTACCTCAATTAGCAACCTGTCTAGGAATGCTTTCACCGCATCATAGATGTTCATGAGACCACCGTATGACAAGTAGCTAACAGAATCCTCGATGAAGGACCGGACAATTCGACACACATCTGGAACAGAAGAGGAGAATGGCGTCACATATGGGAAATCAGGGATTGCATCATCGTGTTCCAGATGAAATGCTGTCACATTCATGTTATACTCATATTCCTTCTTTATAACCATCTGCTCATACGAGTCATTAGTAAGGATGCCGTCTATCTGCTTCCGACATTCAAGAAGAAGCAACTGGTGGTATTTGTCCCTACTTTTCTCAAGAACTTCAATCAACTGTGTGATTCGATAACCGTACTTGTTCGCAGCTGCGCCTAGAAGAGTGACAGTCTTTTATCAGAAGGAAGTGGCTGGCTGTACGCATGCGAGAGAACTGTTCCTCGAGTATAGAAGTTATCTTGCCAATAGCTGTCTCCCATGTTGTTTCCACTTGACTCTCCGACAACAATCCATCTGCAGTTCGAAGAACGCGTTCTTCAATTATAAAAAATCCAGCTACCTGTGCAAGAAAGGGTTGATGGGACTCTAAGAAGGGCTGTGAAGTGGAAATTTGCATGTCCAAGTTGAGTTGCATGAGCCTATTCTTATAGTAATAGTCTCTGAACTTCTCACCAATACCAAGACATGTGTGCATGTGATGCGCCCGATAAACTGGTGTCAGATCAAAATGTAGTGCTGATTCCTCTTCTGTATTCTCCAGGTCCAAGGTATACAGATGCTCATCTGGTCCAGCATGACTATGCCCTTCAGCTTCCCTCTGTCGGGCGCGCATTTCCTCGTCCTTTTGGCGAGCTAACGATGCCTGGCTTATGGAGGCCTGGCCAATCTGCTTGGCCATTCTTCTAATATGAACAAGCCAATCATTGAACTCACTACAGACTTTCTTCTCTATGTGCAGCTTTATCAATGCTATCTGTCTTGCCACCACCTTGTTAAGAAGCTTCAAAGGAATATTTCGCAGGTAGCCAGCCTTTCTGAATCAGGTCCAGTGTCTTAAGTGCAGGATGAAACTTAGCTTCGGCAATATAATTGTTGCATGTCATGCACAAGCTGAAGACCTTGACACATATCTTCAACGTTGTTATGGCCTCCCCTACGTTTTTCTTGACAGAATATAGCTCAAGAAGTTCATCGAGCTTCAGCAGTTGGTCAGTAGAAGCCTCTTGCAGGTTTGAATTCTCGCCAGATAGCTTGCCCTTTAACTCATCAGCATCGACTAACACGCCGCGTAGTTCGTCGACAGCAAGGATGAAATCCTCGTAGTGAAGTCTGCATAGCTCTTCAATCTCAACTTCCTTCTTCTTCACAATGCTTCTAAGGTTCTGCATGAGCGCTTCAGGTTTCCCAGAGTCAAACGAGTGACGAATGATGGGACCCAAATCCTCACCATTTGCAATAAATGTTGCAAGGCCCAAACCGAGACCTCCATCTCCACTTTCCACAATAGTCCTCTTCTTTGGTTGAGCAGTCATTGTTCAACTGTAAAAGATAACAAACCAGTATAATGATGATTAAATTGTGGATGTAACAACACAGTAATAGATGGCATTGACTGCAATTCATCATTTCAGCCAAAATAAGGAAAGGATGGGACAACCAGATAACTGCACAAGAGCTTATCATTGTAGTTTTTGCCTTTTTGGCAGGGGCGAAGCTACGTTACACTGATGGTTTTGCGATCACCTCAAATGCCCAACGATTTTTGTCCAGCTTGGACCCGGTAAAAAATATGTGCGACCCCGACAGACTTGCGGCCGAGCAGTCCATCGTGGCATCACCTTAGGTCCTTATCCCATCCATCGATTGATTAGCAAGGAGCAAAGATAAGCCCAGTAGCCCACCCAATGGCCTGGCTCCCGATTCATGAAACGTGATTACGTGAATGCAAGTATCAATTCGCAAATCCTTGAGGTAATAAGCCCATAGCCCGGAAGGTAATAAGCCCATAGTCCACAGCCTGGTCACCGTTTCATCTTCCGATCTTCTTTGTTCTCGTATCATTTCGCAAATCCTTGAGGTGGTGCCGCTGCTCCTTCATTCATTCTCGATCTCGTTTCTCAAAGACACAAACTGACAAACCCCAACCGCAACTTGCCAGGGCCGCCGGCTATAAGCTTAAGGGCATGTGTAGTGGTGGGTCGACTCACCGAGGCTATGTACGCATACAAAAAGATGTAATTGAGTCAATTACTTCAATCTCCAGTGGAGGTCGACTCTTCCTGTGGGCCATTCAAATAAAAATACATTTTGTTCTCCAAAGTCGGGCACTTGCATGAGTGACCTGGTGCTTTCCGTCCCTTTCCTCTTCCTCTTCTTTCCACGTGAATATTATTTTAATTGAAATGAATCGACTCATGTTTGGTGGTTGACTCCTGGCACACTCCATGCATCGATTTGCTCCAGTGGTGCATGCATCGACTCATGCCAAATAAAATAATCCCATGAATCATTTTAGAAACACCACGGGAGAAGCCCTAAGCTCTATGCCCATCTGTTGTCCAGGTACCCCAAATACCCAATACTTGAATTGGTAACCAGCAATCATCAAGTCTGAACCTTGAGGTCTTAGGTTTTTTTTTCAGCTATACAATTCAAACTCAGAAAGCAGATATGACATATGCCTTCCAGCAAAGAACGTGCTCTTTCATTCTGGCAAGATGTCAGGTATCTATCTACTTTAGTACAGCTTGCATATAGATGTATTTCAGTAGTGACTTACTGACTTTTAACAGTATACACATGGCTATACTTTCACATTAGTAATTTAGTATCGTTCAACACAACTAAAGGATGATCGTGAGCGGGTGGACGGCGGTCGTCAGTCTGCTGGCGGCGGCAGAAACCCTAATGCGCCGCGCCGTCTCGCGAGAAGAGGCAGGGCCGAGAGAGCCGCAGGACTGGGAAGCAAAACGTTTTGGGGGGGGGGGGAGAGAAGCAAAGCAAAACGTTTTTTTGTCTGTAACCAGTGGCATTGGTGGGTAATTACCCATCAACTCTACGAGGAGGTTCAAAAGAGAGGGTTCTAGAGCAGCAAAAGAGGTGCTCCAAAACTCCATCTCTATTTGCACTATAGCTCCATGGAGTTGGCACCCCCGTGGAGTTTTGGAGTTAGGGTGTTTGGCTGGATTTTTTAATGGGGTTGCTAGAGTTTAGAAGTGGAGCCATACCAAACAAGCTCTAAGGCTCAGCGCTTGCATAGTGCATTCTTCATCTCTCTCAACTTCACATTACAATAGCATCTCCAGTAGTCACACCCTCGCTTAGAGCCCACCGCCACCACCTAGCCACCCGTCGCTCGTTACCATCACCAGACTTACCTTCCTCTCGGTTTCTAAATCTGGAGTGAGGAGAAAAGGGGACAGGAAAAAGTATGCTCTGTTGCAAGATCTTAAAGACAATCAAGCCAAAAGCTCAAGTCGATTGGCATATTAATTCTATTAGGGTTTTAATTCAGTCTCAGTAGAGGTTTCATGTTACAATTTAAAAAACTCTCATGTGTTGAAAACAGTATAGATTATTATCATCACTATAAAACATTTTTATCATCTCTTTTTTCATTTATACTACTCTATCTATTTCAAATTATAAGATCTTTTGACTTTTCTAGATACATTTATTTTTATTATGTGTATCTACGTATATAGAAAAAATATGTATTTAGAAAAGTCAAAACGTCTTAGAATTTAAAAAGGAGAGTATGTCATATCAGTTTATATATAATTATATACTAATTTTATAAAATTCTCATGGAACTCCATTAAAACTGTTACAGCTGGCGATAGGATTGTGTGAGCTCAAGTGCGTTCGCCCGATCGATCCTAAACATAGCCCACAGCTAATCATGTAGGTCCCACACCGGGGCCGGGAATACCAATCTTTAGCCTGTTCGTTTGGCTGTGACTTGTCGTAAACGATCGTAAATTTTCAGCCAGAACAGTATTTTTCTCTCACACAAACCAGCCAGCAGTACTTCTCCACAAACCAGCAACGATACGAACCAGCCAACCGAACAGGCTGCTTATCGTTGATTGAGCAAGACTGGCAAATCATGTGCTGTTTCCGCCAGACGGAAGAGGATGAAAAAAAGGTTAATTGAGATTCTTGCGGGGCCGTCCGTCCTTGAGCTGACGGCGGATCGGATCGGATCGCAATAATGACTTAGCTTGAGAGTCAACAATCCAATCATCATATACACTGGATCCCAACGGTTTGATATACTTATAATATTTCTTTTTGTATACTCCAATAAAAAATATCACATTGGGGCTCTATATATATAGATAATAGATAATATTGAGAAATGATATTTCTCTTCCAAACATAGCATGCATATTCTCGGGAAAACATTGCTATTTAAAGGCACAGGCAACCTTTTGTTTTTACAAACCGTGGTCACTCGGATAATTAAGGACCCATTTGGCTGGCTGCGGGCGGCTCCGGCTCCTGCGCCGGAATCACTGTTCATCTATACGTATTTCACTGTTCATCGAAGTCCTTTTTCTCTCTCCTTTCCTCCCCACTCACAGACGCCGTCGCAGCAGCCGGAGCCAGAAATTCGAGCTCCACCGGCTCCGGCTCCCGCAGCCTCCTGTCGGCCGTCCAGCGGCTGACACCCTGCTACAGTGCCGGAGCCGGAGCCGGCAGGAGCCCGGCCAAACGGTTCCTTATTCGACCTTTCATGGTGCTCCACAATTTTCAAACAAAATTATAATTGTTTTGTGAAAACTGTTGGAAGGATTCTTCATAAATTTACCAAAAGTTCTGCAATTACTTCAGAACTAACACTGTGGCCTGTGGGTAATACAATACTCTTATCTTGGAGTAACCTACGGGCTGCGGTTAACTGCATCTCCCAACAGAGAGAGAGAGAGAGAGAGAGAGAGAGAGAGAGAGAGAGAGAGAGAGAGAGAGAGAGAGAGAGAGAGATGATGCAATCTTTTGAACTTTGAAGGAAGGCAGGGGAATTGAGGATGGACAGGGACACGCACTGGAACAGGAAGATGGCCTCGTGCTGTCGTGCAGCAAAGCTATTGCAAAGCAAGCTTGCAGTGGGCAGAGCACAAGGGATCAAGAGTGGTCAAAAAAGGCCGGGCTGCTTCCTTCTTTTGGTCACCAGATACTGGTCAAGCGTAGCATGATTGGAACTGAGGCGGCCTGCCACATAAAGATCTCTTTTTTCTCGCTGATCCTAACTTTACGTTGTGCGAATGTAATTGGTGGCGCATACTTTCTAGGTAATGTAGCACAGCAGTAGAATTGGTTGAGAATTATTATTTAGTGTTGGATTAGGGATTAATTCCAGAGGTGTCTTTTCATCCTCTCTCTCCTTACTTATAACCGTCTGTATGGACTCTGTGTATATATGTACACACTGTTCATTAAAATACCACGTAGAATCATTTGCATAGTCCATCTCTCTCGTTCTCTATTTTCTAACACGTTATCACGCAACTTGCTCTTCCCTGAGTTTTGGCGACTTCCGAAACTCGATGGCTTCTGTCCATCGCAGTCCAGACGGAGAACCGAAGGCACGCCGGTCTCACCAGCGATGAGAACACCGACGACAATTCGAGGACAATTTTGTTCTTTCTTGACGGTGGAGGCCAATCTCGATCTCCTGATATGGCGAAGCACAGGAGTTACGTAGAAGAATTTTGATGCTGCCGGCGCAACCTGTTCTTCAACGACGACATCCACTGGTTTTGGGCTGGAAGAGAAGAAAAGATGTCGATGCTGGGCATCTTCGGCGGAGAAAAATGCATCTGGACACAAAGACTGCCACCACGCTGGTTGCTGCGCGCCCCTCCGGCTCCCGCCCGCATGGCTTGTAGCGTTCGCGTGCCCTGCCTTGCGGCGGCGGAAGCGGAACCGCACGCGCGGCGCGGCTCCCACATGCTCGAGTGCTGCGGCGGTGGTGCGCTCGACCGGCGGTAGAGCCTTCACGCCCGGATGGCTGTGGGCTTCTCCCACGCGCACGCGCCCCTGAGAGCGCGGTCGGCGCCCTCCACGCCTGCAGTGGCGGCGGCCTCGCGCCTGCGGCCCGTGGCCAGTTGCCACCGGTGGCCGGTCCCGTGGCCAGGCCTGCGCAGCGGCTGGCGGCCCCTCCCGCGCCCTCGGAGGCGGCCCTGCGCCTGCGCCTCGCGCGCGGCGGGCGGCGGCTCCTGCGCCTGCGGCTGGTGCCCCTGCACGGCGTCCTCGGCCCGGCGCTCATGGCCCTCACGCGGCTGCTCGCCCGACCACGGCAGTCGGCAGCGTTTGCCAACAGGCCGGCGGCGGCATCTACGCCCGTGAGGCCAAACGACGCGATTTTTGGAAACCGTCCGTGCGTTTGTGGCTGTGGCCTATCGGAAGGGATAAGGTTGTGCAGATTAGCACATAAACCCTTATATTTGATGTGACAACATAATAATAATTCTAATAGATTATTAGTGTATTCATGTTTCATGTTTGGACCTCGTATACATTTCTGCAATATAAATGCTCGATTTAGACCTCTGGTTTAAACAAATTATGATGCACAGTATTTACCTTGTGTAAATAATCAATTTTTGAGATATGTGTTCTTAGAAATTGCATCATAATATAATATAATGCAGTTATTTACTATGTTAATGTTGAGACATATTTTCTATGTCTATGACCTTCTGATTTAGTCATCAACTCTAACTATATCGGTATGGTAGAGTTTTTACTCTAATACATTGTTTTGGTTTTAGACCAGAAAATTATATATGTCTAAGCATATATAGTTTGTCGATTTTGTTGTTTGGCAATCAATTTTGGTTGCAACAAAATCAGAAACTTTTAATTAATTGATAATTAAGGATAGATAATTTAGGCTCATATGTGCCTAATTTGAAAAGCAAAATGGTAGCAAAACCATTTTTGCTAGTGAGGCTAATATAGAAAGTGGATTTTTGCTTTGATCATATGAGATTTTGCATAGTTATGCCACAAGCCCACTATAACACTATGTGCTTAGTAAATTTCCTATTTTAACAATATCAGTATAGCAGAGTGTTTATTCCTATACTTTGTTGACCTTGTTAATTTAGCAATTTTTCCATAAATTGCATTTTAATAACGGTAGATCCTCTTAATTAAGCTTTTCTTAATTAATGATGAATTATGCAAAATTATTATATTCATATCTTGGAAACATATGGGATCATAACACAAGTGATGGAGTCCTAGGTGAAGGGTCGAGATGGCGGACTAGAGGGGGGTGAATAGTCTTTTCTAAAATTAATTACGTCGGCTAACCGAAACAAGTGCGAAATTATAACTATCGGTCTAGCCAAGACTACACCCATCTATCTATGTTCTCTAGCACCTTCTAAAGATACTAATCAAGCAACAAAGGTGTCGGGCTAGCTAGAGCTCATCTAACCAATTCTAGGAGCAATGTTACACAAACCTATGCCAATAGTACTTTAAGCAACAAGGGAGCTCCTACACATGCTAGTAAGCAAAAGCACAAAGCTAACTAAGCTCACTAGCAATGCTCAATAACAAGGCAACCAATGCCTAATTAGAGAGCGCAAAAACTTAGCTACACAAACTAAGCAATGTGACTAACAAGGTTACTAAAACCAAATTAGTCACGCAAGGGAGCTACTTCTATGCTACACAAGCAAGAAGGTAATTAGCAAGCTACACAAGCTATCTAATTACAAGAGCAACTACATAAGCTTAATATGTATAAAAGTAATTGCAAGCTTGTGTAATGGAGATGCAAACCAATGGAAAGAACAAGGTTGACACGATAATTTTTCTCCCGAGGTTCACGTGTTTGCCAACACGCTAGTCCCCGTTGTGTCGACCGCTCACTTGGTGGTTCGGCGGCTAATTAGCATCACCCGCTAAGTCCGCACGTCGGGCGCCGCAAGAACCTACCCCTTGAGTGAGGGTAGCTCAATGACACGCTTTACTAGAGTTGCTCTTCGTGGCTCCCGTGGGGCGAGCACAATGCCCCTCATAAGCACTTCTCCGGAGCGCCGCACAAGCTTCTTGCGAGCTTCGACGGAGACCACCACCAAGCCGTCTAGGAGGTGGTAACCTCCAAGAGTAACAAGCACCACCGGCTTGCAACTCGATCACCTAGTGCCACTCGATGCAACCTCACAATGCATCGCACTAGAATCGCTCACTCACATAATTGGATGATTGCTATCAAGTATGTGTGAGATGGAGGGCTCCTAAGCACTCTCAAGCATGGACACAAAGTCCCCCAAGGTGCTCAGCACCAGCCATGGCCGAAGGCCACTTCTATTTATAGCCCCAAGGGCTAAACTAGCCGTTACCCCTTCACTGGGTAAAAATCAGGCCGACCGGACTCTCCGGTCGTGTTGACCGAACGCTGGACCTCAGCGTCCGGTCGCCCGCAGACGGCCACGTATCCCGATTCCAACGGTCACTTATCCTGACCGGACACAGCAGCTTCAACTGACCGGACGCTGGACCCCAGCGTCCGGTCGTTTCTAGTAAGCTCCCTGAGGCATATTTCTTCGACCGGACGCGTCCGATCGCACGTGATCGGACGCAGCCCAGCATTCGGTCACACTCCAGCTTCTGCATCACCATACGTCATCCTGACCGGACGCACCCTGCTAGCGTCCGATGCTTTCAGACCCAGCGTCCGGTCAGTTGACCGACGCCAGCGTCTTCGTGATCAACTCGTTTTCACTTCTAACTTCTTCACCCTTGCTCCAATGTGCCAACCACAAGAATTTGCATCCGGCGCAATAGAAAATAGGCATTCCATTTTCCCGAAAGCGCTGAATCCCACCGAGCGGCGGGAGGGAGAGAGGGACCCAAACCCATCTCAACCCTGCAAACACCACCTCCTTTGTAAATGTGCCAACACCACCAAGTGTACACCACCATATGTATGTGTGTTAGCTTTTCATAATCATTTTCCAAAGGATGTTAGCCACTCATCTTGCCATGCCACTCTATCCTAGCAACGATACAAAGTTAGATCACTCGAGTGGCACTAGATGACCGATATGCAAATAAGTTTGCTCCTCTTAATAGTACGGCCATCTATCCTAAACCCGGTCATAAACTTCTCTACACACCTATGACTGGTGAAATGAAATGCCCTAGGTTATACCTTTGTCTTGCGCATTCCATTCCATCTCCTTCAATGTTGATGCAACACATGCACCAACATGATCAACAATGATATGATCCACTTCATATCATCACGTGATCATATTGGTTCATCAATCTTGACTTTACCTGCTTGTCGATACAAGACCTATAGGATACCCCACAAAGGAGAGAGAAGATCTAGTCTAACTAGGATTCTTCCCTTGTAATCTTAGTAGTAGTACTATTCAGTAATCCTACTAGAAACTCTCATTATAAACCGACTAAGACTCTAGCCTCCTGACTATATAAAGGAGGACAGGGCTCCTGGACAAAAGAACAACAATTGTACGACACAACACTTGACAATCAATCCAACGCAAAGGCTAACGCCGACTGGACGTAGGGTTATTACTCGATCCGCGATCGAGGGCCTGAACTAGGATAAATCGACTGTCTCTTGCGTTAACCATCGAGCTCAGTATACGCCGGAGCCCGAACATACTGCCCCGGGTACCCCCATGGCAGGCTATCGATGGTAAAACATCGACAGCTAGCGCGCCAGGTAGGGGCTTTCGG
This sequence comes from Miscanthus floridulus, assembly GCF_019320115.1. NCBI lineage: Eukaryota > Viridiplantae > Streptophyta > Magnoliopsida > Poales > Poaceae > Miscanthus > Miscanthus floridulus. The sequence goes on along the minus strand of NC_089580.1, from coordinate 136,777,853 downwards.
CGACTTTGCATCTGAGAGCTCGATGGACCTCGATAACATGATCTTCCCGACGGGATCAACTTTCATCTTCGGCTCATGGATCTGCGAGGCGGACAACTACGGCAGGCTTCCAAGCCATCTCCTCAAAGATCTAGATCATCATGAAGAATTTCCTATTTCGACAACTACTACGGATCAGCTCACCAGAAGATTCGCGTAGCTCATAATATCTGATTCAAATAAGATTTCACGGCTACGTGCATCCGACTCGAATTCAAGCTCCGTGTCCAAGGTGAAGTCTTATTCGAGTGCTTTCAAGAAACTGAGTTCTTTTTTGGGAGGATTCCAAAGCACAACCCAAAACAACTCGGATTACCCTCAGAGTTCTTTCAAAAAGACGGGTTCTTTTCCATTTGGGCTCGACAACATGGCAAAATCCTATCAGGGACAGATCGAAAGGTCTTTCAATCCAATGCTTGGGATGCCACTGACAGGAGCCCAAGAGGGTCTCGTGCTAACGATAACATCGCAAGACTGTATCATCCATTGGCCAGGTTCCGTTCCTGAAGACAGCGGAACCCAACTAGTCGGCACAACAACAACAGCTATTCTACCTTACCAAGAAGGAGACTCGATCTACGACATCGAGGTGTCTACTGAAGTCATCAGCAACTCTATGAAAACTAACACCAATAACAGAACGGCTCACGCACGGGAAGTACTCATGGTTCGATGTCCTCGGTCACCATTAAATCCCCCAGAAGCACCCGATGTCAGGTCATCAGATGAATCAGAATCCAACATATCACCCTTTGCCCAGGGCTACGATGGAGAAACCGAGAGTCAGAAACAGGCTAGAGAAAGGAAAAACAAGTTGAAGCAAGGGTGCCAACACTGCGCTAGGCAGCGCAGGGAAGCCTGGATCAGATACGAGTTAGATTTGGCTGAATACGACAAAAAAATCACAACAAGAAGTCGAAGAAAGACGCACGGTGAATACGCCTTATGATAAGATTCGAGAAGCATTAGAAGAACTCAGGGCAACTTCACATCATGGAGAGAAGTATGAATAGCTCCAGGACTTGCTCCGGTCGACGATCCCAAGAACACATGAAGAGAGAGCCCGATCGAGACTACCCACCAGATCAACAACCCACAGGCAAGAAGATCAAAATCAAAGGAAGTCCGCTTTCGAAAGACTTAGGCCAAGTGGAAGTCATAATGGAGAAAGCAGGAAGGAACATAATCAAGGCCACCAATTTGAACAACCAAGAAAGACTAAGAGTAGGGTGCCTATTCAGACAGCCTCGCAGAGTTATTCCCATCAAAACAACAGTTGGCCAGAAGGAGGTGCCGAATCCGAATTCAAAGAAACCAGAACACACGATAGATTCCCCTGTTTCGCAAACAGGCTTGCATCAGTGCGATTACCTCACAAATTCAAACCGTCTAACCACTCTAAGTATGATGGCAAAACTGAACCAAGGCAATGGCTCAGAATATATTCACAGTCAATTGAACTAGCCAGAGGAGACGACGATATCAAGACCCTGTTCTTTCCCATGGCACTAGAAGCTATGCCCCTCCAATGGTTCGACAAATTAAATCCAGGATCTATCAGAAATTGGGAAGACTTGCAAAGAGCTTTTTGTGAAAATTTTGCGGGTATCATCACACACCCGATCACTCATGCAAGGGCTCAAGCAAAAGGGAGGCGAAAGTCTCAGAAATTACTATCGACGATTTGGCGAACTACAGGCTCAAGTGCATGACATCACCGAACGAGAAGTAATTGAAGCTTTCTCTCACGGAATCATGGCTAGGTGGCAATTTCAAGACTTCTGCAAAGAAAATCCAAGAAATAATGAAGAATTCAGACAAACAGTGGAAAAGATAATTACTGCAGAAGAAAAAATACGAGAGAGGTTCCCGGATAGAAGCAACCAGGACAACCCGGACAAGCAAAATCATCGAAATAGCAGACATCAAGAAAGAAAACGTAGACCAGACAATACCGTGGCGATGGCCAACAAATCAAAGAAGTTTTCCAAACCCAGAAGATATGATGATATTAAAAACATACGTTGCCTATTGCACCCTAATGGGAGGCACACCATCGGAAATTGCTACACCTTCAATGATCGATACACAAGAAAAGGTAGTAAGGAGAACACCAAAGAGGACAATCAGAAAAAAGATGAAGACAACCACGAGGACAAAGGATTCCAAAAACTCAGGGGAACGGTAGCAGTGATCTTCTTAGGGGCTCCAGATTGCAGAAGCAAACATCAAGAAAAACTAGCACTACGGACTATCATGACAGCAGAACCGGCTACACCAAGATATCTCAATTGGTCACAGTATCCTATCCAATTTAGCAGAGAAGACCAATGGACTAGCGTGGAAAATGCAGGCCATTATCCACTGGTTCTAGATCCAACTATTGCTGGTATGACTATCACCAAAGTGCTAATCGATGGGGGAGCTGGACTCAACATCATCTTTTCAGAAATACTAAGGAAGATGGGACTATAACTCGCTGGGATGATCACACCAACAAGCACACCTTTTTATGGAATAGTACCCGGCAAAGCAGCCATGCCGCTCGGATAAATTACTCTACCAGTCACTTTTGGAACACCCTCAAACTACCGTATGGAATTCATCAAATTTGAGGTGGCGGACTTTGAGTCATCATACCACGCAATTCTCGGATGACCGGCACTAGCAAAATTCATGGCAATACCGCATTACCCATATTTCCTGCTCAAGATGCCAGGACCTAATGGAGTACTTTCCCTTCGAAGTGACTTGAAACGTGCTTTTGACTGCAATGTTCAAGCAATCCAGATTGCAGCCAGAGCACAAGATGACCAAAGTAGAAAAGAAATAGCTACAATTGTTGCAGAGATGGGCCAAGAAGAATTGGAAATACCGGCTAAAAAGCCCAGCATAATCACACCACCAAAAGAAGCCGACGTCAAGCAGATCGACCTGGGTACTGGCGATACCTCCAAGACAGCAACCATCAGTGCTCACCTCTCAGCAAAATAGGAACTCGCGCTCACCAACTTTCTTCAGGACAACAAAGATATCTTCGCTTGGAAGCCGGCCGACATGCCAGGTGTCCCAAGAGAGTTGGCTGAGCACGGAATTGATATTAATGAAAGCTCCAAGCCTATAAAGCAACGGCTACGATGATTCTCACCCGACAAAAAGGCAGTGATTAAAAAGGAAATCACAAAACTGATGGCAGCCGGATTCATCAGAGAAATCCTTCATCTAGACTGGCTAGCAAACCCGGTCCTTGTGCAAAAAAAGAACACGGACGAGTGGCGCATGTGTGTCGACTACACAGATCTCAACAAACATTGCCCAAAAGATCCATTCGGGCTACCATGTATTGACTAGATAGTCAACTCAACAGCAGGGTCTGCACTATTATCCTTTCTCGATTGCTATTTAGGGTATCACCAGATCGCATTAAAAGAACAAGACCAGAGCAAGACGTCTTTCATTACTTCGTTCGGTGCTTACTGTTACAAAACCATGTCGTTTGGACTAAAGAACGCCGGTGCCACATACCAAAGAGCTATCCAAACTTGCCTTGGGGATCAAATCGGTGAAAATGTGGAGGCATACGCGGATGATGTAGTGGTGAAAACAAAGAACCCAGACACTATGATTGAAGATTTAAAACAAACATTCAAAAACTTGAAGAGATGGAGATGGAAGTTGAACCCAAATAAATGTGTATTCGGAGTTCCTTCAGGACAACTACTCGGATTTTTGGTCAGTCAGCGCGGAATTGAAGCTAGTACCAAGCAAATTCGAGCTATAACAGAAATGGGCCCACCTAGAAGTATCAAAGATGTGCAGAAACTAACAGGATGCATGGTGGCCCTCAACCGTTTCATATCAAGACTCGGCGAAAAGGGGTTACCTTTCTTTAAACTACTAAAGAAGATAGACAAGTTTGAGTGGACAAAGGAGGCCGACGAAGCCTTCAAAGAACTTAAGGCATACCTCACATCCTCACCAATTCTCACACCCCCAAGGAAAGACGAAGATATGATGCTATACATTGCGGCGACTACTGCTGTGGTCAGCACGGCAATAGTTGTAGAAAGAGAAGAAGAAGAACGCATGTATAAAGTACAACGACCCATATACCACATCAGCGAAGTATTATCCGAATCAAAAATACGGTACCCGCATGTACAAAAACTACTCTACGCCCTATTGATCACTTCACGCAAGCTTCGCCACTATTTTGAAAGCCACCAGATCATAGTGGGGACAGACTTCCCGCTCGGAGACATCCTACACAACAGAGATGCAACGGGACGCATATCAAAATGGGCAGTCGAACTCAGAGCTCTTAACATCAATTTTACCCCGTGGAAAGTAATCAAATCTAAAGCCCTTGCCGATTTTGTGGCCAAGTGGACAGAGATCCAACAGCCTTTATCAGATACAATCCTTGACCACTGGAAGATGTACTTTGACGTGTCACTCAAACTAGGCGGAGCCGGTGCAGGTGTTCTCCTCATTTCTCCAGAAGGAAAACAACTCAAGTACGTCCTTCAAATATTATGGCAAGCTATAAATAACGAAGCAGAATATGAAGCCCTCATCCATGGGCTACGAGTGGCAATTACCCTCAGAATAAAGAGATTACTCGTATACGGCGATTCAGCAGTAGTCATCAACCAAGTCAACAAAGATTGGGATTGCACCAAAGAAAACATGGGTGCTTACTGTGCTGAAATACGGAAACTTGAAAAACATTTCCAAGGATTAGAAATTTTACACGTCCTACGCGATTCCAACATTGCAGCAGATGTCCTTACTAAGCTCGGATCAGACAGAGCGAAGGTTCCACCCGGCGTATTTATAGAAGAGCTATCAGTTCCCTCTATCAAACAACCCGGTGAAACAACCCATGAAATTCAGGCTAAAGGCCTTCAGATCTTGGTAATCAACACTTCATGGAGCCAAGTTTTCATCAACTATATCAAAGAAAATAAATTGCCAGCAGATAAAGCAGAAGCCACCCAAGTTGTTCGCAGAAGCAAAAACTACGTTCTAGTAGGAGATAGACTTTATAGAAGAGCAGCATCATCAGGAGTACTCCTAAAATATGTCTCATTTGAAGAAGGCAAAGAGATCCTAGATGAAATATACTCAGGTTGCTGTGGAAATCATGCCGCTTCAAGGACACTAGTTGGCAAAGCATTTCGCACCGGATTCTACTGGCCAACCGCTTTGAAAGACACAGAAGAACTTGTCAGAAAATGCAAAGGTTGCCAAATGTTTGCAAGACAAGCCCATGTACCAGCTCACAATCTTATCTGCATCCCACCCGCTTGGCCTTTTTCCTACTGGGGGCTAGATCAAGTAGGACCCCTGAAGAAAGCAAAAGGCGGCTTCGAGTACATCTTTGTAGCAATCGATAATTTCACCAAGTGGATTGAATACAAACCACTCATGAAATACAGCGCAACCAAAGCAGTCGAGTTCATCCAAGACATTACGCGCCACTTCGGCATGCCCAATCGAATCATCATAGATCTAGGCTCCCCCTTCACAGCTACAGAATTCAAAAACTGGGCACAAGATTGTGGTTTCAGTATAGACTATGCATCTGTTGCACATCCAGAAGCTAATGGACAAGTAGAAAGGGCTAATGGACTCATACTAGCCGGATTAAAACCAAGGTTATATGAAGAACTAGTGGACTATGGGTCCAAATGGATTGAAGAATTACCGAAAGTAGTATGGGGGCTACGAACTCAAATAAGCAGAGCAACGGGCTACTCACCCTTCTTCCTAGTTTATGGGTTAGAGGCCGTACTGCCTGCCAACTTGATCTGGACATCGCCAAAGATAAAACAATACAATGAAGGAGAAGCAGAACACACAAGAAGATTAGAACTCGACAGCTCAGAAGAAGTCAGAGTAAACGCTACCCTCCAATCAGCCAGATACCTACAAGGTTTAAGACAACACTACAACAAGAGTACCCATCCTCGATCATTACAAGTCGAAGACTTAGTGCTAAGAAGGATACAAAAGACTGACGGACGACATAAGCTACTCAGTCCATAGGAAGGTCCATTCATTGTCACAAAAGTCACCGGACCAGGCACATACAAGTTAATAACCGAAGATGGAAGAGAAGTCAGCAATACATGGCATATCAGCCAGCTAAGAAGATTCTACGCGTAAAAATAACTCAAAAAAAAATGCAAGCCACAAGGGAGAAGGGACCAACATTCACAATCGACGAAGGACAATATTCTTCGACAACATATGTATTAGTTTATATTCATGATCAATAAAGATGATATTTCATCCACAGCATGTCTTGTCATGACTTTCAACGAGTTGTTTTCACGAAACAAAAAGCAAAATGGCTGAAAACATGCCTGAGCATCCCGGCCGAGAGCAAAATAGCTGAAAAGACGCTTGAGCCCGCCGATGAGGGTAGCTAAAAGCTAACACCCGAAACAAAAAGCAAAATGGCTAAAAACATGCCTGAGCATCCCGGCTGAGAGCAAAATAGCTGAAAAGACGCTTGAGCCCGCCGATGAGGGTAGCTAAAAGCTAACACCCGAAACAAAAAGCAAAATGGCTGAAAACATGCCTGAGCATCTCGGCCGAGAGCAAAATAGCTGAAAAGACGCTTGAGCCCGCCGATGAGGGTAGCTAAAAGCTAACACCCGAAACAAAAAGTAAAATGGCTAAAAACATGCCTGAGCATCCCGGCCAAGAGCAAAATAGCTGAAAAGACGCTTGAGCCCGCCGATGAGGGTAGCTAAAAAGCTAACACCCGAAACAAAAAGCAAAATGGCAAAAAACATGCCTGAGCATCCCGGCCGAGAGCAAAATAGCTGAAAACACGCTTGAGCCCGCCGATGAGGGTAGCTAAAAGCTAACACCCCAAACAAAAAGCAAAATAGCGGAAAACATGCCTGAGCATCCTGGCCGAGAGCAAAATAGCTGAAAAGACGCTTGAGCACACCAATAAGGATAGCTAAAAGCTAACACCTAAAACTAGTCGACCAAAATTGAGCTTCAAAAGACCCTCCAGCTCTTCGTTTCAAAAAGCAAGAGGCTCAGGGGCTACATCCAGATAGAAATACTTTTTAGGAATACTTTTTCCTTAGAAAAGCACAAGCGCCACTCAAGAAAGCATTCAGATGCCGAAGTTCATCAAGGCAACATTCTATGCCGAGTTGTTTTACATAGCGCAGACAGATTCTATGCCGAGTCGTTTTACATAGCGCGGACGAAAAGTTGTCAACACAAAGATTTACATCTAACAAGTCATAGCGTGGATAGAGCACTCGACGGATCACAAAAGAGGAAGAAAAGAAAAGTACTCGACAAATCGAGGGATTTCGTCAGGATAACGCACAGAGTTGTTTACAGAGCAGAGACGAAAACGGGACAAAGTACTCAGCAAGTCAAGTAACTCAGACCACACCCAGGCAAAGAATACATCAACAGAAATAAAGAATCTTCATTTAAAAGAGGAGTGTAATATTACAAGGGGCTAGTCAATTGGATCAGGCATTGTCATCAGGAAGGGAAATGTCAATATTTAGACTATCTACAACCCTACTGGCTAAACCTTCGACCTTAGGCTCCATCCTCTCAACGGCATCAAGGTATTCTTGGCTATCAGCTTCCTCTGCTATCTTGGATAGAGGCGCCTCTAGAGCAAGGACCCAGACCTGGGCCAGCACATTCTTGGTACATACTTGAGCACACTTCTTCGCGAACTCTTGGAAACGAGTCGGAATCCGGGGAATGAACTGCGCCCAAGATTGCCCATCATCCGCTGGAGTCTGGAGAACATCAGCTACTGAACGAAAAGATTTCTACAAAACGTTCCAATTTTCAGTAGCCATCGCCAGCTTCCTGGACAAGCCTTTAATAGTTTTTTGGGCCTGCACAAGATCTCTGTCAGCTCCACGCCTAATCAGCTTAGCAAGGGCGAGTTCTTCCTTAGCATGAGTAATTACCTCCTCAGCCTTATTATGACTAGAGCGGACAAGAGCCTTCATTTCATCGATACTCTCTAAGAGCTTCTGTTTTTCAACTTGGAGAACTAGACAAGACACCAAAGAACAAGTCAGCGAAAAAAGAAGTCAAAATACAAGAAGAAGCAAGCAGAACCCGCGGCACCTTTGCATTCATTCTTCGCAGACTCCACCATGGCATCTCTCTGCTTCTCCGTCTCCACTACTCGGGCACGAAGGGTCTTCTCCTCCTTTTGGTGCATTTGATGCTCTATCTCCAACTTAGCCCGGAGGAGGTCAAGATCGGCTTTCAGAGCGTCCACCTCAGAAGACAACTTTCTCTCATTTTCAGATGAGAAAAAGAAGCCAGAATGATCACGAGAGAAAGACTGAGCAAAAAGAGACAAAGAGAAACAAGGCGTAAGGATAGAAGAAAAACGAGCATGCAAAGGAGGAGTGGCAGTAAAACTTACCTGGAGTTTTTCACCAAAAGAAGTCGCAAGGGTCGACAAGCTCCCCCAGGCTGCGGTCAGCTCCGATAGCTAATGGGTGGCATCGAACTGTTGCACCACGTCACCAGTAAAAGAGGGACCGTCGGAAGCAAGAGAAGGGGAAGGAGAGGCCGGCTGGGGCGAAGAAGGAACGACCAAAGCAACCTCCAGGGAAGCCGGAGCCAATCCCTCAGAAGGACCTGACGCGATGGCTACAGTCACCTCCGGGGCGGCCAAGTCCACAACTTCGCCAGGTAGCTCCGAAGCCCCCGCAGCAACTTCATCAACAGTATGTTGTGAGTTCTGAGGCTCAGAACTCGATGGCATGGTGGAAGGCTGAGAAGAAGTCGACGAAGAAACGAGAGAAGACGAAACACTAAAAATTGATAAAAGGAAGCACCGATGAGAACCAGAAGAAGGAAGACAGAAGCAAAAAAGATGAAGCCAGAATCTACTCACCCAACCACTTTCTTCTTCGTGAAGCCAAAAGAAGGCCTCGCAGGGGGAACCACGACGGTGAAAACATCCCCGCCATCCGGCGATGGGAGCGGGATAGCCGATAATGGAGCCACAGAAGAAGCTGGGGCTGGAGCCATGGAAGAACTCTGCACTGGAGGAGCAGTAGAGCTCAGTACCAAGGCTACCAAAGAACTCGACACCGGAGCTTCAGAAGAAGTCGGCGCGGGAGCCTCGGAAGAACTCACACCCGACCTTCGATTACTTCAAAAAGTTCAAGACTAAAAGTCAAGACAAAGAAGAGAAATTCAATGCAACAGGAATATGAAAAACAACTCACCGCCGCATGATGAGGGGTACTTCATCATCCTCTTCTCCCTCAGCCAAGGAAACCAGAGCACCTGCTAAAAAAAGAATAAAAAGTACTCGGTTCAAGAGAGAAACAGGAAAACAAAGGAACAAAGAGTATTAAATGTGCTCACTTAAGAGCATGCTAGCAACAACTGGAGTACCTAAGGGAGTACTTGGTTTGTGAGGCTTCTTGGAGACAGGCAGGCCAGATGAAGACCCATCTGGTCGCCCCCTCTTCGGGACACTGCGAGGACCGTGAGGGACTAGACGAGGAACATATTCTTCATATACATCAATAAATCCAGAAGAAACCCTAGGAAGGGCTGTAGAGGTTTGGGACTTACTAGTTGCAGAGGTTCCAGCAAGTTTATCCCCAGTCTCCACCACGATGGGGAGAACATCAAGAGGGATCGGGTCAACAAAGTTCCACCCAAGCTCCTGCGAAAAAGGATAAAACACCAAGACAAAGAAAAGCTTAGCAAAAATGGATGCAGCAAGAGTACATAAAGTACCCAAACAAAGAGATAGACAACTCATAGCTGGGGGCGGGTTGTTGGCAGAGAACTCAGAGACAGTAGGAGGAATGACACTCACTCCTTTCAGCATCTTCTGGAGATGCTCAAGTACCTCCTCACCGGTTAGCTCAAGAGCTGGGACCATGCGTGAAGGATCCTTGGCCCCAGAATACTCGAAGCCAAGGTGCTCCCGCTCTTTCAAAGGCTGAACTCAGCGACGAAGAAAGCTCGAAACAATACCGAAGCCGATCAAACCCTACTATTTCAGCATACTAATCCTATCAAGGAGTGGCTGGATCACTTGAATCTCAGCAGGTGACTCAAGTTTCTTGTCCCATCGGTCATTCACCACAGGACCAGACCCAAAGTGGACGACAAGGGAAGGGATCAAATTGGCAGCGTAAAACCACTCAGCATGCCAATCTTTTATAGAATCGACCAGGTCATAGTCAAAAAACTTAATCTTGAGACCCTGGTGAAACTGAATCCCGCAACCGCCAAGAACGCTGGTTTCTTTACGGCGGGGTTGAGGTTTCAGACGAAAGAAAAAGCGAAAAAGAGATAGAGATGGAGGGATTCTAAGGAAAGCTTCACAAAGATGAACGAAAACAGAAAGATGGAGAATGGCATTAGGGGTTAGATGGTTCAGACTAACCCCAAAATAACCAAGAAACTGATGAAGGAAGGCAGAAGCAGGAAGGCAAAGTCCGGCATGAACAAAGGAAATGAAGAGGACAATCTCACCAGGACCCAGAGCTGGAACCCGATGCTTGCCCGGAACTCTCCATTCAGCGATGACTTTGCTTTGGATCAAGCCGTCGCTGACGAGCTCGCGTAGCTGATCTTCGCTTGTTGTTGGAGCCGGCCAAACCTTCTGAGCAGCCCTCATGGCCATGAACTCCTAGTTTTCGATCAAAGAAAGGGATGACTCCTCGTCCACGAAGGTCGCCTAGGACTTGCTTGCGGTTTTCTTCTTTCCCATGAACTAGCGGAAGCAAAAAGGCACTAGGGAAGATGAAGCTAGGATGATGGTGCTCGGGTGACAGCGACGATGACGGTGGCGGATTTCTGAAAGCTAGGGTTTAAAGGCAAGAGCTGGGCAACAAAGGAAAGGAAGATAAAAGGTCTTTAAATAGATTTTTCAGCAATAAAAATAGCCCACAAGGCCCGTTAAAACACAGTGTGAGAACGCAACGGTCCATTTACCGACGTAGCTAAAACGACAGAGGGCACAAATCCACACAACGGTACAAACCAACGGCCAGATTTCAGACTTATCCATCCAGCACCACGGCAGGGTTATCAGATCGCTACAAAGAACAACTCGTCAAACCAAGAAAAAAGAAAGGGCTACCTCACAAGGAACAAAGGAACCCGGTTATTTAAGAAAGAACTAGGTAATCTCATGAGCGACAGGGATCACAGCAGAAAAGTAAAAGACAACTCAGAAGACAAGATTCGTTCCATTACAAGCGGCTTCAAAAATATAAGATTACAAATCTTACAAGACCCAATGAACTCGGTACCACGAAAAGCAAAGTAGCAAAGAGGAACACGGACACGGCTAGGCTCTGGAACGACTACGTGTCCCAAATTGCTACTCAGAAGGACAAACCGCCATCAGCTACACTATTTTCTTCAAAGGACGGATGCAGTGCATCCAAGGCAGAAATCGGCAGCACGGCAAGGCAACATGGAGCAGAGAAGGTCGGCGGGCATCTGTCTACCCAAGACCGATGTGATGCTGGATATGGTGTTGATCTGCACCGGATAGTCTCAAGACAGGCGACGAGGATCAACCTAGAACTGCCAGATAAAGGAACGAAGCCCACATCACAAGACTTCCTCCAACTACCACCACGTACATCCTGGCACAATGCTGTCGCGGGATTAGCCTACCTCTAATCCCTATCACAAGACTTCCTCCAACTACGACAAGACGCAAAGGAACTACAAAATATGCTCGAGGGCTGCTCTACTTCACAAACTACCATGTTCATGACCACGAAGGTTTCAACAAAATGTCCAACGGATAAAAACAAGCACTCCGGGATAGTATTTATAGATCAAAGGAGCGGCGCACATGGACTAGGAGTACCAACAAAATAAGCCTAACAAAGGATACAGTGAAAAGACAGGACTCAATAATGGATGACTCAGGCAAGAGGGAACAGTACTCGAAGACGGGCATATTCGGAAGAATATACCAGCACAGTACAACCCGTGAACAAAAGGCATTTACACTCAACCACCACCATACAACTACATCTGACAACAGCAGACTATCAAAGAATACGCCAAGACCTCGCATCCGAGTTCTTCCTGAACAAAACAACAAGGATATACACTCGGAGGCTGCATGCTGTGAAACTACTCGGATGATGGTTTAATCCAAGACTAAAGGGCTGCTTCGAAAAGATGCCGCAAAACTACTCAGATGATGACATAATCCAACTCTCATGAACTACTTCAGAACATAAATTTTCAAACAACATAAAGATTCAAGACCCTCCAACTTTTTGTTCCAAATAGCAAGAGGCTCGGGGGCTACACTCAGTGAGTGCACTTTTTCTTCAAAAAAGCGCACGTCACCAAAAGACTTCCTCAACGCAGACCACTTCAAGACATTATGACAAAAAGAACCCAGAACGAGCCATATTCGAGTTCTTTTTGATAAAACTTCAACGAACAAATAGAGCAACTTCAAGACAAGATCCTCCAGCTCCTTGTTCCAAATAGCAAGAGGCTCGGGGGCTACAATCAGACAGATGTACTTTTTCTTCAAAAAAGCACTCACCACTCGAAGGTCCCAAGAAGCGCTACAAGGTTTCACTCCAGAAAGCACTCGGATGATGTTTGTTACTACTCATCAAGACCTGAAGGAGCAAAACGAGACTTTTAGAGCTCAACCATGAAGTGCTCGGGGGCTTGTCGATACAGGACCTATAGGATACCCCACAAAGGAGAGAGAAGATCTCGTCTAACTAGGATTCTTCCCTTATAATCCTAGTAGTAGTACTATTCAGTAATCCTACTAGAAACTCTCATTATAAACCGACTAGGACTCTGGCCTCCTGACTATATAAAGAAGGGCAGGGCTCCTGGACAAAAGAACAAAAATTGTACGACACAACACTTGACAATCAATCCAATGCAAAGGCTAACGCCGACTAGACGTAGGGTTATTACTCGATCTGCGATCGAGGGCCTGAACCAGGATAAATCGACTATCTCTTGCGTTAACCATCAAGTTCAGCATACACCAGAGCCTGAACATACTGCCCCGGGTACCCCCATGGCAGGCTATCAGTGGTAAAACATCGACATTGCTCTTCACCATTGCCATCGTCCATCGGTGCCAAGTCTTGCTCAAGCTTCACCACCACACGGTCCATCACTCCAAAGCCTTCGACTTGCCCTTCACGCTTGCAACCGGTCCATCAAGCCAAGTCTTGTCTTGATCTTCTCTACCTTAATCACATGACTCAATGTCATGTCTCATGTGCAATGAGCTCCTTCATCATCACATGTGTGAGCTTTGCAATATCTCCAAGCCATTTTCACCTTCATGGCATATGTTGCTCACACACATGTACCTATGGACTAATCACCTGTGTATCTTACATAAACACAATTAGTCCACCTAAGTTGTCACTCAATTACCAAAACCAAACAAGGACCTTTCACTAGGCATTGGCTGCGTTTAATTCATCTTGAATTATTTGGCCCAGAGACCGTGCCTATGGTAGCGATTATTTGTCCATTATTGAGAGGTCTACATCATGTTTATTTTAAACTTGATGATTAGCTACATTGTGTTGTCCCAAATAAGTGTTTTGGAAATATGAGAATGGTACACTTTATGATGATTACCATCATTCATTATTAAAGGCTATACACAGGTGGTAGAGTCTTAGACATTGGTTGCGGTATATTCCTATGAATATATCAGCCCAGAGACCGTGCCTGTAGTAGCAAATTATTTGCCTACTACTGAGAGATCTACTCTATGTTTCGGACATAGAGATTATCTACAATGTGTGTGGCAACATTAATAATGATTGCTCGTGAGGTCTACACATCTTGTGATTACATCTAATTGTTGAAAAGTTTATAGTTTTGTTGACTATCTCCAACAATCCAAAACAAAGTGACAAGATATGGAACCCCCTAAAGTTTTGCATTGGAGATTACATCACCATAGTGATTTTTAATTTACCTCAGGTGTAAATTAATTAAATCAATGGTTCGTCATATGTTGTGGATATTGACTTCAGAGGAGTTTGATGAACTCCCTCTAGATGGCATCACTATCCCACATGGACAATGGACACTAACATTGATTTTATCCCATGGACTAATAGAATAATTTAATGAACCTAAATTAGGGGTTGTTTGTTATAGATCAAAGGGAATTGTGCCTTACTGTAGTTAAGGTATTATACATCCATAAAGATCATCGATAAGATTATCTTGTGGAAAGAAATGCACATTCTTTGTGGTTTACTTTTTAGGAGTTTTATGAACAATAAATAAACTCATATAGCTTGAGGCTAATCATGAGTGGATCATGTCTCTAGTTTTTCAACCTATTGAAGACTATGATCATATTATTCATACAATTTGCTTCCACTAGTAAAAGCAAAAGGCCTAATGTGCAATATGAGTGATGGCAATGTGAACCAAGAATGACAAAGAGTAATGTCATATATGTGGTTGTGTTTAGCATAGTGCTAAACAACGTCGTACTCTTAAATTTATAGTTGATCTATATCAACATTCTATAAGGGATGAAACAGGAGCTACAGAAATAAGATATTAAGGGTGCTTCAATCTTAAAATCTGAAGCCACATAGGAGGTTGGTTGTTTATGCTGGATCTTATGGGATCCCATAACAACACTTCTCCTTTTCTCGTAAAGAGAACATCATAGAGATGGACAACATGATCATTGAATATGCTTCAAATGATTTGTTTTGAGATTTGGGATAATCTCATTGTCCGTTGATAATATGTGATAATATCCATTGAAGATGTTGTAATATTTGTGTTGTCAATGCATAACTATTGTGGGTATCATATCGATGTATTTGATACTCAGCAATATTTATGGATTTCTATATATTAGACGAGAATCTCATTAAACTCTTGTCATATATAGATTGTATGGGAATCATTCTAATGTGGAATGATATGTGCCTAGTGGGCATTTGTACCACAAACTCTATAACTAGGGAAGCATAATGTTCCTGGTTCTTATGACAAGAAGAGGAAATATTTTGGCCATCGCTGATGCGATGCAATGATTGTTTGGCCTATTTTGCCACTATCATTCTTTCTTAGACACTGAGTTAGCAATTGAGGATATTTAATTATATCCTAATTCAACTCGCATCTTACTAAATTATAGAGATATCCAAATGTGTTTTCATATGTGAACACAAAAGGACAACATTGGATATGGCATATAAGTAATGAGATAAGTCTCATTTTGATTGTATTATGCATACAACCATCCCCGTACAACATGTTGTGTGTAAGATAATTTTTCACATTGTTGATGCATTCTAGATTTAGAATGAACAACTTGGCCATCATATGGGATGAGGTGAAAATTTATTGGCAATTCTTTTGGTCAAGATTTTTTCAAAGTATGGATACGATAAGTGTCATAAGAGAAATAGATTTTAAGACCCTCTTATCTTAAAATTAGATTAAATGTCTTAGATTCCTTGATCATATTCAAGAGAATATGTATGGGTCCGACACAAAGATTGTATGGATAGTTCAGGTATTTCATGGTTGTAAAGATACATCTATAAGATGATCTAGAGTGTGTGAACGTATTCACTCAGCCATGCATTTGATAAATAATGGCTCTTGTTATGAGCTCATTATCCTAAACACTACTGAATTTTTATACCTACAATGACGATTGTTTGGTATAACAAGAATTTAGTTACATATCCAAAAGGATAAATGGAATCTATGAGTATGACATCAAGGTCATAGCAGGACCATTGTTAGTGAATTGCTATTTGCCAACTTCGTGTTGGGGTCAGGTAGATTTACACACTCCTGATTTGAGATTAACTGCATATCCCCCATATGTATTTAGTATGTGGGAATCCAAGAAAATTTTCTATTTGTGTAAGATTGAGTACGTTGTGTATGTACCAATCTCACCACCACGGCATACATTGATGGGTACATACAGGAAACTGGGGATCAATGTGAGATTTTAATCTCCGTCGATTGTTAAGTATCTAGATCTCTTATGAAACTGAGGATCCATTTATGACCCGTATGCTGGTTTTATTTAGATAATGAGCATTTCAGGAATTAGGGGGAGATTTGAAGTACCATATATAATGCTAGGAAATTATTTGGAATGCATAAGACATTTCAAGCTCAGGATCATGTACTAAATGAACTAGATTTTGAGTTCAAAGAATTGTTGATTCGCGTAATATTGCAAATAAACTGCCAAATGCATTTACTGATTACTAAGGTGTCTTTTAAACTTATTAATCCGTTACAAGTATGTGCCAGAAAAGAGTGGTGGTACCAAGTAAAACCACTCAACTCCCTATTGTAAATAAGAGGGGGAGAAGTATGGCCATAAAACATGATTATTCATGCTAGCAATAGAAGGTTTCCTTCTAAGATAGTAAATGTAGGTCAACCTATGGTTGGTGACACCTTATGGGTAAATATTGGTTATTACCCAGTAGATAGATGTCATCCACAAACCTAGCTGAGAGGTGCACCTAAATATTGATGCTGGGATATTGGAAAGCCCTGACTCTCATTTCAGGAAGTCATGATGAATCATTCAGGGTACTTTGAGTTTTGATAACTAGAGAATTATATCATAGAAAGGCTACATGTGTCGACACGTACTTCTCGGAATAAACTGTATACATCATTCCAAGTCATCCAGTCAATAAGACCATGGCAGAGTGCTTTACTCACTCTTACTAGAACTTGTTGAGTGATGTAATACATGCAGAGATAGTCTTGCTCAATAGAAAAAGAGGTATTTTGGGCTATGATGCCAACACCTCATGGTACCTTTACTGTGGGTACAAAAGTTTTTTCGTCCTAGAATGGATTTGAGAACAATGTGGTGGTGAGATCGAAGCAAGACTATTAGCACAAGGGGTTTACACAAAGCCCAGGCATTGATTTTCAATGCAAATTATTCTCTATAGTAAGCTATAAATTTCTGATACTATCTTTTGATTGGCAGTACAAAAGCATCTATCATTGCGGTTGGTAGTTGATAGATGTAGTGATTGCATATATTTATATGATCACTTGATTTGGTGTATTTGTGAAGCTTCTAGAAAGGAGTTCACATACCCAACCGTCATACATAAAATCACAATACATATTGTGTATTGCTTAGGTCAATATATGGCTTAAAGCAGTTAAGTCAAATTTGGTACAATCGACTTTGTGTGTATTCCCTAAACTGAAGGGATACAAGATTGATTACACGTGGTGTTCATTTTGAAGTCCTTCATTGGATTTCATAGTGTTATATAATAGTCATTAATCTTGGCATCATTAGTGATGAACATATGTTAATAGCACGTTGTAATCTAAAGACGGAGTTTGAGATGAAAGATACGGACTAAACCAAAATTTCATTTTGTGTTTATGATCTAAACATCTTCTCTCAGGATTTTGTACAAAAGCTATCTATATCCAGATCATATTGACTGATTCAACATGAAGGTATCCTATGGTTGTTCTACCTCATGATAGAGGAAGATTGTTTTATGCCATAGTGACTGAGATGAGATAATGGGACATGTGGTCCATTATCTCTATGCTATCTACGCTAATATATCTTGCAAAAGTTCCCGGTCGGATATTATTTTTGCAATGATTTGCTATCTAGTAGCAGCGCTACTCCTACCAAATATTGGTGGATTGAAGTTAAGAATATCTTTTGATATATGAAATAGCACATGTGGTCTTGTTGTAATCCATGATCCGATTATGTGGATATAATAATTCTGGTTATCTATAAGATCCCCAAATTCTAGATCATTGAAATAGGCCTTACATGAATATAGAAAGACTATTTTGTGATAGTCTTTAAATAGACATTTAATGGTCAATTTCATTAATCATTTGGACATTGTACTTTACAAGGCTTCACATGAATGTGTATAGCTTGACAGAATGATATATCACATACTGAAGTTATGTGGCGTTGATTCTATGAATCAATGGTCATTATCTATAAAAGTAATACAACTTGTGTTGTGTAGATGGAGACAAGTTATACTTAATGCAATATTTTTGCACTAAGACAAGATCATTCTTTTCCATAGGGAATATAGGCATATGAACATTTGCAAACTAAGTATTGTGATAATCTTGCAGAGATATTCACAGAATCTACTATACTCCACATTTCTTATGTGTTGAGTGCATTGGTATGAATTTACTTCGAGGTTTGCTAGGATCAGGTGGAGAGTCTCTCTGATTAATAACTTGTTACAAACATATTGCACTCTTTTCTTTGTATGAGTTTTTTTCCTTTGGGTTTCTCATATAAAGTTTTAAATGAGGCAATATCAACACAAGGTTATGTCATATAATCTATTTTTCCCTATAGGGGTTTTCGGTGGACGATATTGGGACATAAGATGCATTGTACTCTTTTCTTTATGTGAGTTTTTCCTTTGAGGTTTCTCATATAAAGGCCCCGTTCGCTTCGCTGAAAAATAATCCAAAACACTGTTTCGGCTGATTTGTTGTGAGAAAGAAATACTGTTCCGGCTGAAAAAAACAAACTGAAAAGTATGAATTATAAGACAAGCGAACAGGGCCAAAGTTTTTGATGAGGCAATGTCAACACAAAGGTATATGCTATATCATCTATTTTTTCCCACTGGGGTTTTTTGGAAGATGATATTTGATGCATATTGACCATATGATCAAGGTATTTTTAGGCTAAGGCTTTGGGTTTATCTCAAAGGGTCTAATAACATTAGTGATTATATATCATGGTGTTTCTCCTTATTTTTCTCACTGGGTTTTAAGAAGTTTTGCCTGGTATACCAGTATTACTTTGGTTTTTCTCACGGGGTTTTCCAAAGATTCATAAAGATGCATAATAGATGGGCAGTAAAGACTACAAGGAGCTAATTGATCAAGGGGGAGTGTTGAGAATTATTATTTGGTGCTCAATTAGGGATTAATCCAAGGGGTGTCTTTTCACCCATATCTCTCTTTCACACCTGTAACCGCCCATATGGGCTATATATATATATATATATATATATATATATATATATATATATATATAATCATTTGCATCAATCGATCTCTCTCGTTCTCTACTTTCTAACAGAATTTTCCCTTGAAATCATGGAAGTTCATCTCTAATCCTAGATTCTATTGATTTTTTGAAGTAAAGATGACATTTTTCTCCCTAAGTCCAAAAGTAAGGTTTTTTTACACGATTTTTATTAGGGCCGTGTTTAGTTCGGGCCAAACTTGGCGCCGACTGAAATGCAGGTGTACTGTAGTACACTGTAGCATTTTGTTTGTATTCGGTAATAATTGTCCAAACATTGATTAATTAGGCTCAAAACGTTCGTCTCGCAAAGTACAATTAAACTGTGCAATTAGTTTTTGATTTCGTCTACATTTAGTACTTCATGCATGTACCGCAAGTTTGATGTGACGGAGAATCTTCTTTTTGCATAGTGCCAAATTCAGAAAATTGGGGGAACTAAACATGGCCTAGAGCTTCTTCATCGACTTAATTAAACAATCATGACAAAGGTGCACACACGTGGTTTATGAAAAGAAAAATGGTGAAACACAAGTCATTTTCGCCTAGAAGTCGAAGTCACGGCAACATGTTTTTTTTTTTTTTTTTTTTGTTTCAACCGTGTTTGGAGAAGCGCAAATCCTGCAAAAGAGGGTCTAAGTTTCTTTAAGTTAAGAGTTCCGTAGATCAGCTAGAGCTTATGGATTGTGACGTTTACTTAGAGAAGCTCTTGTTGTTTACTTAATCCACGCAAACTCTAGAGCTTGTTTGTTTCCATAATCTACAAAACCAGCTTCGAATTCGAACTTGAATGATAGAGCTCAATAAAAGAATCCAGTTATTGCTATTATTATCCTATTTAGATCCAAAGAAGCCCTTAAGCACATAAAAAAGAGAGGCTCCTGTGCATAAAAAAAATCTTTTTTCACAAGCGAATCTTAAGGAAAACCCCACGTCGACTTTAGCAGGGAGGCGCCTACTACGACAAACATGCCGTCGCCATAAAAGGAGCCATGGAAAAGCGCTTTACATTTCCCCTGTCCCTCTCCACTGCAGTCTGCAGCTGCAATTTTTTTTCTTCATTTCAGGGCAGTTCGAAATTCTAAGAAACAGCTGGTGCAATCATCATCATCCAATGCCGGATAGAACGCCCAGCGTTAACAGATTTTCGCAGAAAGTGCCGCTGCTGCGAGAGAGAGGAAAGAAGCAATGGTGGCGTCGCAGGGGAACTCCGCAAGCGAGCGAGCATGACGAGAGAAAAGGAAGCAGGACAGCGTGGAAAACAAGGGGGGCAAAAAAAAAAAAAAAAAAGCAAGCATTTCAGGCAAAGCAGAACGAGTGGCTTGCTCGCAATCATGGAAAGCGGCAGCAGATTCTGCTGTGCATGAGCATGAGCATGAGCTCGCAAGAGATCATTGCTTTCTTTTCTCTCTGACAGCGTGTGTAAAGCAGAGATGAAATCAAGGGAAAAAATTTCACCTGTGCGTGTCTCTGACAGCTCAAGAGTTCCCTTGATTTTTGAGGTCCATCATGGTCATCGCATCGCCCCCCTGAATTAGGTTATCGAAAGGAGTTTGTTTGTGTTCTCTGGTGAATGATGGATGCAGGGTAAAAAAAAGCAGTATTGGGAGTTCAGACAACTTCGCTATGTGTGTGTTCCGTGCATCATCCATGAATTGCATTGCATCAAAACTACACACCTCTCACATACTACAAGTATACTAGTAGCTCATGGCAACAAGAAGATGGTAATTAATTGTAGGAGAGGATTGCTCTTGCTCATATAAGTAACAGTAGCAGTCGTAATGGAGATAGATATAGCGTACTACGTCGATAGATACAAGAAGAGTTCAAGCCAAAGAAGAGGAAAGGGAGGAGGTCCCTGGCTGCGGCTGGTGGTGGCTACTAGTACTAGCTAAGATAAGAAGGAAGAAGGAATGGCTTTGGTGGAATTCGACAACAACAAGTCAGTCAGTCGAGGCCGGACCTGATCCTCTTGTGCCCGGCGCCGGCCGCCTGGCGGACGGTGCCGACGGAGCCGCCCTCGGACGCGGCGCGGCCGTCGGAGGCGGCGAAGAGCGAGGAGAGGTCGGCGTAGAGGTCGACGACGCGGCGGATGTTGTTGTTGAGCTCCCTGATGAGTCCCACGTTGCGGGAGAGGTCGCCGGGCACCTTGGACTCGTGGTTGTGGTTGATCTCGTTGATGAGGAGCCGGTTCTGGTCCAGCAGCGTCTGCACCTGCACGAAGCTCGTCTGGAACGCGTGGAGCACCTTGGTGTCGACGCCGGGGGCCCCCGCGCCGCCGCCGCCGCCGCCGAACCCCGACAGCGTCGTCTCGCCGCCCTCCATGGAACCGGACGCCCTCCTCTCTTAATTGGTGGTCGTCTTCGTCGTCGTGCTGTCAATTCTGCACTCTTGTGGGCTTGTCAGCAGCTGTGCGGCCGCAGAGTCTGCAATGGAGATGGGGGAAATTGGTGAGCACGCACGCATCTCGCAAGAGATGGATGGTGAGACAACTGAGATAAGGAGGATGTGGGTTCACTTGTCCACAAAGATTGCAATTTTAAAAATGAGTGAGTGAATGAATCTGGATGAGTATAGAAAAAAAAAAGCAAAGCAAAGGGGGCGGAGAGACAAGTTTCACTATTGGGGCATGGGAGGACAGGGTACCATGCTACAAGATCAGATGTACTTGCCGAATCTTTCCAGCTTGGGCCCCGAAAAAATCGACACAAATCTCGGAATTAACTGCCCCGATTTCCCTTGCCTTTCCTTTCTTCTTCTTCCTCGAAGAGAGGAATAGAGAGAGAAAGGAAGTCGCGATCGATCGAGAGACGAACAAGAAAGGAATTCAGAGAAACGAAAAGGTGGCTGAGGGGAATGATTGAGATCCGGAGCTGCGCGCAGAGTTCCCGAGAGCACGTGGTGGAGGTGACCTCGGGAGGGAGCGAGCGAGGCGAAGAGGGCGGCGGAGACGAAGGAGGAATCGGGACGTCCGGCCGGGGCGATGGAGCACGGACCGACCGTGGAATCGGTCGGCCCGAAATCGCAGCGAGACTGTCAGTGACTGTGATTCGGACGGGGAGGGAGGAAGGGAGACGGAGACGGAGACGGAGACGGAGACGGGCGGATCGGAGCATCGGTCCCCTGGCCGAACACGATGAGCGAGAGGAACGAAGGAATGAATCCAGCTGCAGTCAACTCAGCACCAGGACGATTTTTGCAGCAAGAGAGAAGAGGAGGCGGCGGGTGGCGGAGGTGGTGCTTACCTCGTAGCAGTCGTACTCCTCCTCCGTAGCGTAGCACCAGCACCTCCGGGGAGGTGAGCAGCGTCCTTGCTCTCTATCTATCCTTCAGATGCTCAGATCATCAGCAGAGGAGGAGAGGGGCTGAGGGGGAGTCGAGAGCGAGCGAGCGAGGAGGGGAAGGGGTGGAGGAGGTGGATGACGATGGGGGAGGGAGAGGGAGGAGGAGGGGAGGACAGGGAGAGGGAGGAGATCAGGAGATCCTCAGACACACGAAACAGGCAGGCTGGACTGCTTTCACCGGTTTTTTTATTGCCGGCCGTGAGATGGAGGGAGAATCTTTTGCCCTAGGACAAGAGGGAGGGCGAGATTTGAGGCACGTTCCGACACGTTTCTGCCTGCCTGTGCTGCTGTTGGGCGGCTGATGCATTTTCGTTACGAGAAAAAAATATTACACCGTTACTAGTAGGTCGGGTTGATACAAGGCCGGCCCATGCATTTGCTTTGCATTGACTGCTAGTATTCAACGCCGAGTAGCTTGTTCGCCAGGTCGTAAACGATCGTTATAAGTTAAAACAATATTTTTTTCAAATTAAATTAGCTAAACTAGTCAGCAGTAAATAATCTATGATCTAGCCTAACCAGCCGAACAGGCTAAAGAGTTTTGAATGTTTTATCTATCTATCTATTTGTTTATTATTACTATATAATACGGGGCTTTTGCTTGTGCCGTGAATCTGATCACTCATTCACTCCCCTCCCACCACCTCTCTTTCGTATTGTAGCGAGTCAGTTTGCTACGCCAAAAGTACTGTGCTTATTACTCTTTTCATTCAAATTCAAAGTCAAATTGAATACCGGAGTGTAGAGTACAGTTGAATGGCTCTAGAACCTTTTGGACCGGAGCAGGGTGGAATTCATTCCGAGTCAAAAAAATTTTTGGAATTGCCAGACAAGTTAATGTGCCGTCCATCTACTACGTTCATAAATGTTAAAGTCATCTTCCCTGCACATGCATTCAAAGTTTCAAACTTTCCAGTAATTTTCTTTTCTTCTATACTCTTTCCTTTTTCTTTTCTAGGATGTGCAGGCGCTCAATGGAAAACAACCTTTGACTAGCACTTATACAAATTCGCTAGCATTGTATTCACATCTAAAACCACTTCTACGTTTCATAGTCATAGACATTACAATAAATTTACTATGACATATTAGTTAGTAATGTTCATTGCAGACTGAAATAGTGCTTTAGTCAAGCACGCGTCCATGACACGCGAGGGCAAGCTTCTTCGTTAGATCTGTTTGGAACCGCTTCGCTCTTCGTTAGATTATGTTTTTAGTAAAACAGTGATTTAGAAACTCTAGCCTTTTTCGGAGCTCCTCTACTGTCTAGCACAGTCCCAAACAGGCTCTTAGTAACGACAGCTTCAATGATAATTTATGAGTAACAGAAGAAAGATAGAAACTATGTTTTTGAGCAACAACCAATTTTATGAGCGCACTCTAAGATAATGAAAGGTTTTCATTGTATGATTATTTACATTATGAGTCATATGCCAAAAGTTCGCACTGCTGAGGATTTCGTAATGCACGCATCCACGACGCAGGGAAAAAGAATGCTTGCTACGATTCATGTAGATGTGTTTCGTACCTGTAAAAATCTAACACCAGTAGCGCTGCTATATTGATTTATGATTAGTACTCATGCTGAGGATTTTTCTCTTCTAACAAATCAGCATAAGCTAAATTTCAGCTAAACTAACAGGCTCGTACGCCGGTTTGCAACTAATTCGTTGGTTGGGCTTTGGCAATATGTAACAGCCGGCATCACCAGCATCATCAAATCTTCCAACCATGCAACAAACATTAAACAGGTGACAGTGACATGTGAAATCACCATCCATATGAGATTGATTTCTTCAAGTTTCAATCGGGATCTGTCATTTTCGCCCATGTTTGTACTTGTGTGTAGTTAGGCACAGCACGGAAAGCTTCCCATAAACGCCAGGACATCACTTGGCAGTAGTAGTAGGCCACACAGATCTCTGTGGATGTGGGGGGTACAAGTGTAGATGCCTTGTAGCAGGGGTAGACCAGCTAGGCCACAACAAGATCAGATCTCCCTGATCTCTCTTCTACTAGGTTGCAGCCAAATCTGGAAGCAACATTTGCTTCGGCTACAAGGCACCTATACACCAATAGCAGTGTTTGCTTCTCTACTACTGCTTCAGTCCTTGTGTTTTCAAAAATCTCTCTCTCAGTTGCAAAATAGGCCCCGTTCGGCTTACCCTATATTTGGCTTGTTCAGCTTGTTTTTTCAGCCAGAACAGTGTTTTTCTCTCACAACAATTCAGCCAGAACAATATTTTTCAGCCAGTTTTAGCCAAGATTCAACAAGCCGAACGGAGCCAAAGAAGATGTTTAGGCCCTTTTGAAATGCAGTTTTTTTTTAATTTTCTACGTTTTTTTAATGAAAATGAATAGAATCTTGCAATTTTTTTGTGTTCCAAAGGTACCCTTAAATGCAGATGAAAACGGACGGGAAAACTCCTCTCCCGTTTCTGTTTCTATATTTTTAGCGAAACGGGATCGGATTCGCAAAAAAACAGAATTAAAAAAGGATAGGGATAGAGACATACAAATACGGACAAAGAGTCAGAAAATAATGGCCCCGTTCGGCTTGCTGAATCTTGGCTGAAACTGGCTGAAAAACACTGTTCTGGCTGAATTGTTGTGAGAGAAAAACACCGTTTTGGCTGAAAAAACAAACCGAACAAGCCGAATATGGAGTAAGCCGAACGGGGCCTAAGTTAGGATAACATAATCAATTTTTCTTGAGTATACATGAACAAAGTCACAAAATATTATACACTTACGAAGTTATCAGTTCTATATTCACTAGCATGTCATGTGTTAACATGCATAATTTGTGATCAGTAGCTTTATGAACATATCAATTTTGACATATATCTCACATAGATTTGCATAAGCCCTTTCGTAAAAGTTAGTATTGCCTAACTTTGGCAGAAGTTCTTGTATCGCTGATGTTCTAAGTTTGGTACCAGTCCCCGTCAATACACTTAAGTTTCCTGTATAAAAATTACAGCTGTGTGTACATTTCCTGCGAAACCATGTGCCATTGACTTCCTTTTACTATAATATGTGGCATTTACTTATCCAGAAGTCAACCATAGTGCCCTACTCCCTCACATTCTTTTTTATAAGATACAGCTTATACGACACGGTTTTCCAAATTATACTTTGACCTCTACTTTTTTATTTTGTATTATTTATACTTATAAATTTATGATAATTAGATAGTAGAATTAATTACAAATATAACCATATCAAATTTGTATTATAATAATTAAAAATTGTTAGTCAAATAATTGGTCAAAGGTTTTAAAGTTTGAATCTTGATTTGCACGTGTCTTATAAAAGAGAATGGAGGTAGTATTCTTCAAATTGAGCAGCCAAAGAAAACAGTCGTCTAGGTAGTTTCGGAATACTACTACCTTGTTGGTTTATCAACCATGGAACAATATTTTTCTCTCACAACAAATCAACAAATCAGTTTCAGCCGGCTTATCAGCCGCAAAAACCATCAGCCGAACAGCTCCACATACAAAGTTCAAATTTTCTGGATAAATACGACAGGTGTTTAACATGTTGCTGCAGAAATCCAGCACCATGTGACATTGACTTGAGACTTCTCTGCCCTTAAGTAATAATTGCAGAAACACTATCACCATGTTAGCGTATCAATCATACTTATCAGCCAACAACAAAACAGCATAAGCTGGCTTATCAAGCGAATAGGGTGATACCTGTGTACAGAAATTCTCGTGGATGATTAAAGACTTTGTTGAAATTGTAACACAATTTGAAATGCTTTTATTTTTTTGCGAAAGGAACTGCAGTTTCATAGTACAAGATAATGAATTGATAAACAATAAGGGATCAAAGCTTCAGCAGTTCAGCCCAACTGAAGAGCGCAGAGTTCATAGCCTCCTTGGAAGCTGAGGTACGTGCCTCCACTTTTCCACGCACTTTTATTTCTTAATCAGATATATCAGTATGATTCAATTGCCAGCCAGGCCAGAGTTTCAAAAGTAAACTTCAGCTCTTTTCCTTCCCACCCTCCTTTTTTTTGCCTCTTTTCTATTTTCCTTTCTCATGGTCTGACATTATCAAACGAAAAACACTTTCAATTTGTTTGTTTTTTACTGTATCTCTTCTTCTCTTTTGATCTGCTCTGCAAACCATGCTTTCCAGTCTCTCACCTTCTCATCACCATTTGCAACCTGCACAAAGGAATAAATAGTTTTGGTTCAGTTGTCCTTCTAGTGGCAAAGGTCCCTTAAAAATGAAAAGAAATGCCCCCCCCCCCCCCCAAAAAGGACCAGGATCACATGACCTGATGCCTGATTGAGCTAGCTAGTGCATACCTCAAAAATGAGTGTCTTTCGGGGAATGCTATCCAGAGCTTCCACACATATGGTAGCAGCATCCTCTTTGCTTATTCTTCCCTTGGCTGCTATGCCCTACGCATTTCATGCACAATACCATAGAGTGATACCTCACAACAATGAATAGCACAGGTATTCCAAGATGATAATATTCCTTTCAGTTTCCTAAGTCTAGAAATGCGGGTATAATATTCAATTTGTTGACTGCAAATTATATCGGACATCTATGAACACAATAGTGTCTAAATGTGTGCCCTGCTAATTGCATGATATCCATATAGTTCAATTACGGAATGCTGGGAAAAGAAACCGCACAATAATTGATATGCACTGGGGGTAAGCTGGGTTTTCGCACTGAGACCTCAGTAAAATCGAAACCTCTCTCGCCACCAGGAGTGCTTTGCAGAGAACCAGTTCTAATTATTGTACATGGGATGCCAGATGCAAGAACCACTTCTTCATCCCTCTCTGCTAGCTTCTTCAGCTTGCTGTTCATAATAGCTTGCAAACCACCACTATTTCTGTAGACAGCCAGCTGCAACCTTATCAAGATCTCATAGGGGTAAATGACTCATACTAGAGCCAGCTGGATAACAAGGAATTACAAGAGCATTGCAAACCTGTGATAGCAGAACAATGTGTTGAACACCCTTGAGATCGGTTGGTTCAGAGAAGAAACCATCCTGTAAAAATATCAAGTTCAAAGGTAAATCATGCAATTGAAGAGGAACGGCACTTATGTTCTCATATAAGGTACATAACTAACTTGGAAAAAGTCTATTTAACCCTCCACCTTTCATACTTGGTCTACTTCACCCACCAACTATGAAATCGTCTGTTTTACCCCCTGAACTTTCTAAAACCGTCTATTTTACCCCCTGGGCGGTTTTCAGCGGCGGGTTTGCTACAGTAACAGCAAGCTGCTACAGTAACAGTGGTTTGCTGCAATGCCGGTGGGTTTGAATTTTCTTTTTTTTATTTATTTTCGGTGAATTTTTGAAAAATCATAAAATAAAAAATCTAATTTTGTTGGACTCCGCATGAGTAGATCTACATAGTGAATATATAATACGGTATGCTTTAGTACAAAATTTTTACTGTAGCCTTAGATTAATTGGAAAATCCAATTTTGTCTGTAATTAATTAGAATTTATCTATAACTAATTTATACATAGTCCAATGAGTACGAAATTTTTACTATAGTTCAAGCATACAATAATTAGCGTACCACAAAAATTTCACCACAATTGGACCATAGAAGCTGCAACTATGAATTATTCCAATTAATTACAGACAAAATTAGATTTTCCAATTAATCTAAGGCTACAGTAAAAATTTTGTACTAAAGCATACCGTATTATATATTCACTATGTAGATCTACTCATCTGGAGTCCAACAAAATTAGATTTTTCTATGATTTACTATGATTTTTCAAAAATTCACCGAAAAAAAGAAAATTCGAACCCACCGCTGCTGAAAACCGCCCGAAGGGTAGAATAGACGTTTTTAGAAAGTTCAGGAGGTAAAACAGACGGTTTCATAGTTGGGGGTGAAGTAGACCAAGTATGAAAGGTGGGGGGGTTAAGTAGACTTTTTCCTAACTAACTTACACATCATAGATCTTTCTAAAGACAAAAATGAACACGATGTGGTTAATAAAAAAAATGCAATAGGTTGACCCATGAGTAGATTCAAATATGTGGCACATATATGGATAATACTAATCTCTAGTTGACTCATACCATGAAATTCTCAGATTTCCTATACGAAGAGGTCTTAACATGAAAGCCAAAAGGAGGGACTCAAGTACTCAACTAAATATGTTAGCTATCTTTTATACATAAAAAAAAACCAAGCAATGCCCTAAACATCAAGTCATCAGCTAGGGGGGCCCTTAAACAATTATCCAGATAATAAAACAGTACACCTCATGATTATTTTTTGGGCAGATAGTACACCTCATGCTTTGGGACAGCTAATAAATGAATAGAAACACCAAAGTTTTAACATACATCAGCTGGACAAATTACAGCACGAACGCCCCTTAGTGCTTTCTTTGTGAAGGACTTGTCTTCCATATCGCCAACCATGCACTAGAAATAAATGAAAATGTGATTATTTGAGTGATACTCGTTATACTTATCAGCAAAATATGACTGTACAAGATGGAGCAGTAAAAAAATGCATGCATTGTTTCTTTTCTAGCTAATTTCAAATCTAAAATATAGCAGTAATGCAGAATGTTACAATATCTGAGAAACACGTAGAATGTTCAAATGCAGTCAGAGCACTAAAGTGTCACCTCCACGTAAGTTCCAAAGGCTTCTTCAGTGGTTCGTTTATCCTTAACAAGTGCTTTTGTTCTAGCCCTTTTCAGAATTAGTGCTAATATCACCATCTGAAAATACAAGGAAACCAACCTGAATCTTTTGTCCTTGCTTCGTAGCTAAGGTATACTAGTAAAAGTTCAGTTTTTGTTGATTGAACTGAACCGTTAGGTGTTTCCTTAATGAGAATTTTATGCTCAAAGAACAGGTTGTGTTAGTCTGGATTAGTCTTACTAGAGTATAGTGTCCAGTTCAGATTACTGGGGAAAACAAAATGAAGACAGACAAATTACAGGATGACTCTAATAAACTCGGTACAATGGCAGTTCTGCCGCAGAAGGAAAAAGAAAATATGGAGATAAAGGGACACCTGTCCAATCTCACTGTCGCCATTAGTGACTAGCACAGCATCCCGAGGCTCCTCAATATCTACTGTCACCCCAGATCTGCCAACAAATAAGAAAACATAGCCGCCAAGGAGTTTAAGTTTACAGAGTGCTTTCTCGATGTACCTTGAGACTCATCCTCCTCATCCTCGGCACCCCCATCCTTTGGAAGCAAATCGGGTGCTCCATACCATCTCCTTAACTTTGGCCCCCCTAGCAAGATTCGAAACGAACAACTCAGGGTCAGGGCGTGCTAGGTTAGCTCGTAGCCCTGGCTCACTCTGCCACACTGACAATGTAACCATTAACCAGGACCCAATTAGATAAACAGCTACAGAAAGATGATTTTTCTTTAGTTGTTGCAACTGGCTACTGACTGTGTGATCCATACTACCTAATAAGAGCCAAAAACTCATTTCTTTTCAAGAATTTTAAATCCCACTATGCTGATTCAGGAAAACATTCAGGCACCACAAAACGAACATCGGCTCCACCTCAGCGAGTCACCTTCTAAGAAGAATGGCCCAGTCCAAGCCAGTATAACTCACATACCCTCGATGTAGTCGAGGATGCGGTCGGTGAAGCTTGCCTCGTCCTTTCTCTTGGCCCGGACGACGGCGAGAAGCGCCGGCCTTCTTCTTCCCGGAGAGAGCAGGGCGGCGTTACCCCTGTCCCCGGCGCGAAGTGGAGGCGGCGTGGGGGAAAGGCGCGGGAGCAGGGGAGGCAGGGGCATTGGAGTCTCGGCAAGGAGGCGCACGAGAGCAGAGAGAGAGAGACAGAGGTTTGCCTGCGCTCGCGCTCTCCGGCGGATTTCGCGTGCGTGACCGTGGTTGCCCGCTGCGGGATAACGCTTCAACGGATGGCCATGACCTGGCGCCGCCACCTTTTCTTGCGTAACCGTTATTATATGGGCCTAGTGCCTAATTGGGGCCCAGGGAGCCGAGCTTCCGTGCACCAAGCCCACCTAGAGAGCCCGATCCTCTATCATGGGCTGCAAATAGCAGTATCTGGTTCACGGCCCATGACTAGTTGAACGAACCCGCCTGCGGCCCCAACGCATCGCGCTAGGGTTTTGAGGCGGCGGCGGCCTGTCCTTTTAAAGCTGGACTGCTCGATTCTGCCGAGCCTTCTCCCTCGGTTGCTGTCTCTGTCTGTTAGGGTTTCGTCCGGGCGGAGCTCCGAAATCGCTCCTCCGCCTCGCGTTCGAGGCTAGGTAGCCGCCACCATGAGCCGCTCGGGGCAGCCTCCGGATCTCAAGAAGTAAGCGCCCGCATCTGTCTCCCCCTTCATATGAGATCCCGGTTTGCTCCGTTCCGTCGTGCTGATTTGGGTCTGTTTCCTGTGACGTCGCAGGTACATGGACAAGAAGCTTCAGAGTAAGTGATACTCTCTCGATCCCACAATCCAGGCCCCGGTAGTTCACCTCTAGTTTTGTTTCAAGAAAATAGTTTTTCTTTGATGTTAAGGATGGGATAGGCATGAGTGTGCCCAGTATGTTTAATCTTAGCGGCGATATGCTCACAGTGATTATTAGGGCGGCACCCAGTTTTCTGTCCTTGTTAGGTCTGTTTATTAGATACACGGATCAAGTTCTGTGTGGTTTCTCCTGTTGTGAACTTGCATCAATTGCTTCTGCGCCAAAATAAATTGTTTCAATTTTTTTTTCTGGCAATCTGAACATCCTTTTTGGTTCTAGTTTGTTCTTCAGCCTGACCATGCAGAGACATTGTATAAGTTTTATGTGCTCTGTTTGTGATCTTGGTATTTGAATTGCCCTAAATGATGAACATAATATGAAGGCTATGGATTTATCTCCAGATGAAGCTTTATGTCATAGTTACTCTGATAGGGCATTCACTCACATTTTCATTTCATCTAAATCATGTTGTACTTTATCGAATTATTAAGCGTCCTGATAGTCACAGAGCCATGTATCGATGGTTCTGTTGGTGTTTTGTATCCATCACCATGATAGAGTGGTGACTACTCTATTTGTTCTGCTGTCATGATTTCTCCCTCATTTTTGTAGTTATTACTCTGATAATCTAAAAGTTATTATGTTCAAAATCTATGTGGGATGGCTGCCTACATGACGATGATTTTCTAAAAGCTATGGATTAATTTCCAAATGAGGCTTTTTTTGTCATAGTTACTCTGATAGGCTACCATATCTACCTTTTCGAAAATACTTGCTTGTGTAAATCACCTAAGTTGTATTATTGAGTCAGTCAAGCTGTTGTTACCCAGTAGAGACTTTCTATATTTATAATGACATCTCTGAGGTCTCATTGTATATGCAGCCACAAGGCTTCCTTTGTATTTTTTTTCTACATGAAAATTTTGGAAAGACTGTAAAGTGTATTACTGAGTCAAGCATTCAGTCATTAGAATTTAGAGGCCTGGTCCATGACTATATATTTATAATGAGATTGAGGTTTCATTGTACATGCAGCCACAAGGATTCTTTTTTGTATTTTTTCCATGGGTGTATTGTTGCAATATCTTTCAGTTTTGTCATTTTATTTTTGTTATATCTTGGAGGTGCTGAGTTAGATCAGGGTTCAAAATTTCGGCGAAATTTCGCGAAATTCGGTAATTTCGGTGGTGGCCGAAAGAAAAATCCGAAATTTTGTAATACACTAATACATGTGTTATATAACTTTAGACTCAATTTTTTATTGTTTATATTGCATATTTTTGTATTCAATAGATGTGTAGTCATAAATCATACTGATATTTGTTTAGATTTAAATGTTTTTTTTAGAAAAAGCATACTTCATGTGCTAGTCTCTAAAAAAAATTCGCCGAAATTTCGTGAAATTCGGTAGTTTCGGTGGTGGCCGAAATTTTTGCAATACCGAAATTGAAAACCCTGAGTTAGGTTAATGTTTTGCCGTTGAAATTATGAGTGGCTTATGTGTTTACTGTTTGTCCATTTCTTCAGTTAAGCTGAATGCAAACCGTGTTGTTATTGGCACACTTCGGGGATTCGACCAGTTCATGAATCTGGTGGTGGACACCACTGTGGAGGTCAATGGAAATGACAAGACAGATATTGGAATGGTGGTAAGTTTTCTTCTACTGAGTTATTTGGAACTTTTTCCACGTGTACTTGTTAAGCAGTTTTAAATGATGTTATGAGAATGCTTAAAAAATACAGTTTTTTTGTAGCCGTGCTTAGTAACTCGCATAATATAACAGACTACAATTATCTGCAGGTTATCAGGGGAAACAGTGTTGTCATGATCGAGGCACTGGAGCCAGTTGCCAAGTCCCAGTGAATCATTATTCTTAAGCTGATATAGCACTAGCAGCTTGAAAACTGATGTAAATGATATCAGTGAACCCTGTTGTACCTTGACTAATGCTTTTGCGCAGCAACATAACTTGGGAGGTGGAATGTTTATCCCTTTTTTCTATGTGGTGCTTGTGGCTGTGCAAGCATCTACCCTTATTACTTGAATCTAACTCAAGCTCATCTACATGTTTTTTCGCAAGTACATACTACCATGTCACCTTCACAGCAGGCCTGCTACCAGTGCTGGCTCCTGGTTCAACGGCGACTACATTTACTGCCTTCTCGCGCTAACACTGGCAATGAGTCATTTCTTCTATTGTTCAACATTGCCCGTTGCCTTGTGAAGCACATGTGATTTGTCATCCATCATCCATAGTGGTGCATCTGGTCTGTCCTTGATGGAATCAGGATCAGATTCTTCCATCATCCATATTGGTGCATCTGGTCTGTCCTTGATGGAATCAGGATCAGATTCTTCCATCATCCATATTGGTGCATCTGGTCTGTCCTTGATGGAATCAGGATCAGATTCTTCTATAGTTCTATTGTTCTACACTGTCCGTTGCTTTGTGAAGAACATGTTTGCTGGCGCATCTGTTTTGCCATTCTAATGCGGTCTGATTCTTCTATTAGCTGTCTCCAACCATCAAATAGCAGCGGAAGAAGTATTTAATAGTTTATTTTTATTTGTAAAATCCGTCAGATATTAATAGTGTCGATTTATATGTAAATCTGTTAGATATTTTATAAATGCGATCTGGTAGACAGTTGTAACATAAATCATAAAGCACAATTAAACATTGACAGATTTAGAACCTGTTTGGTTCTGACCTTGGCCAACTGAAAGGTTCTAATATGGCTAGAGGGAGGTGAATAGGCTATTTAAAAATCTATAAATCAACTAGAGCAATTTGATTAGTATGACAAATAGCGTAATACAAACTTGCTCTAGCTCTACAAGGGTTGCAAGCCACCTATCCAATAATTCTAGTTGCAATGATTACTTAGGCACACAACTTCCAATGTAATTACTCACTAAGAGCTCTCAATCTTGTTACTCTAAAGAGCTTAACTTGATGAATGTAAATAATAAAGCAAGCTCTTAATTCTAATTACACTAAAGAGCTTGTATCAACTAGTTTGCAAGAATATAAATAAGTGAGTAGGGTGATTATACCGACATGTAGGGGATGAACCAATCACAAGAAGAATATATAGCCAATCACCGGGCGAATGCCAAAGACAAGAGACAATCAATTTTCTCCCGAGGTTCACGTGCTTGCCAACACGCTACGTTCCCGTTGTGTCGATCAACACTTGGTGGTTCGGCGGCTAAGAGGTGTTTCACAAACCTCGTCCACACGATTGGACACCGCAAGAACCGACCCACAATTGAGGTAACTCAATGACACGATCAATTTACTAGAGTTACCTTTTGGCGCTCCGCCGGGGAAGGTACAACTCCCCTCACAATCACCGGAGACGGCCACGAACAATCACCAACTCGTGCCGATCCTCCACCGCTGCACCGAGCCGTCTAGGTGGTGGCAACCATCAAGAGTAACAAGCGAAATCCGCAGCGCAACACGAATATCAAATGCCTCTAGATGCAATCACTCAAGCAATGCACTTGGATTCTCTCCCAATCTCACAAAGATGATGAATCAATGATGGAGATGAGTGGGATAACTTTGGCTAAGCTCACAAGGTTGCTATGTCAATGAAAATATGCAAGAGAGTGAGCTTGAGCCGGCCATGGGGCTTAAATAGAAGTCCTCACGAAATAGAGCCGTTATACCCCTTCACTGGGCATAACGCGGGCTGACCGGACGCTCCGATCAGACTGACCGGACTCTAGACCCAGCGTCCGATCAACCGATGTAAGCCACGTGTCATCCTGCGTTCAACAGGAGTCGTCTGATCTCAACGGTCATGACATGACCGGACGCGTCAGTTACAAAGTGACCGGACGCTGGATCTCAGCGTCCGGTCGTTTCCAGTAAGCTTCCAAACGTGAGATTTTGCTTGACCGGACTTACCCAGCGTCCGGTCACTCAACTTCTCTTCTGTATGCCCTACGTCAGCGTACGTCAGCACTGACCGGACGCACCCTGCCAGCGTCCGGTCGCTTCTAGCGCCAGCGTCCGGTCGAGGACCAAAACACGCGCCCTCTGCTGCCACTGACCGGACGCTCCGGTCCAACCAAGGCCAGCGTCCGATCACTTACAGTGGCCTCTAATTTTTCTATCTAGGGCGCCGGTGGCACCGTCGGACTGTCTGCACTCTACGGGCGGACACTCCGCCGGCGGAGTTCCTTACTCTTGCTCCCAAACTTCGCCACCCTTGATCAAATGTGTCAATCACCAAGTGTATCACTTTGTGCACATGTGTTAGCGTATTTTCACAAACAATTTCAAGGATGTTAGCACTCCACTAGATCCTAAATGCATATGCAATGAGTTAGAGCATCTAGTGTCACTTTGATAACCGCATTCCGATACGAGTTTCACCCCTCTTAATAGTACGGCTATCAATCCTAAATGTGATCACACTCGCTAAGTGTCTTGATCACCAAAACAAAATGGCTCCTACATTTTATACCTTTGCCTTGAGCCTTTTATTTTTCTCTTTCTTCTTTTCCAAGTTTAAGCATTTGATCATCACCATGCCATCATCATCGTCATGATCTTTGCCATTGCTTCATCACTTGGAGTAGTGCTACCTATCTCATAATCACTTGATAAATTAGGTTAGCACTTAGGGTTTCATCAATTAACCAAAATCAAACTAGAGCTTTCACCAACATTGCCTGGCTAGGCTCCATTTTGAGCTCTTGGCGGACGGATGGAGCTGTCTGGACGAGCACCCTCAGGCCACGCCGTGAACCGAACAGGCCCTTAGTATGAAAAAATTGTCAACCATATAAATAGCAAAAGCGTTTGGATGCTGCTCGTCAGCTGCTTCTCATCTCATGTGTAGCACCAGATTTACTTATGAAATATCTAGACGTAACAATAGCAACATATAGCCGTTTTTCATGCGCATCTCATGTGTAACGCCAGATCTACTTTTGAAACATATAGAAGCAACAATAGCAACATAAAAAAAGATAGATGAAACACTGTGTTTGAAACACTTGTGAAAACGCCTGAAAAAACATTTGAAACCCATTGCAAACATGCGAATATCTAGATGAAACACTTACAAACATACGCATGAAACAGCTGAAAACACTTAAAACATTTGCTTGCAACATGTATGTATATGCAACATCTAGATCCACTTTTGCAACATCAAGCAAATCCCTTGCAACATTTGTGTGGATTAGAAACATTTGGGATATACACAAGATACGCGTATAGGCATATAGCTATTCTAACATGCGCAGCATCCCGATCTACATTTGCAACATTGATATACAACGTTTGCAACATACCTCTGAAACTTTTGAAATATTTTGAATTGTATATTTGCAACCTGCATCGTATCTCGGTGCGACCTCCACCTTCTTCATTGGGGCGCCGGTGCGCCGCAGCCGTAGCAGGAGGCGAGGCCACAGGCTTCCACGCTAGGGCTCGGTGCTTCTCCTTGTGTCGGCGACGCTTGTCATCGTCGTCGGACAAGGTAGGCGGCGGAGGAAAAGTAGCATCAGGAGCAGCGGGCGTGCGCGGAACACGCACGGAACAGGAGCAGCAGGTTGGGCGGTGAAGCAGCATCAGCATTTCCATTCTTTTAATGGCTAATACACAAAACCGCGGCTGCTCTTTCTTAATAGAGAACATATCAGGTGCAAATCAACCAACCTGTGCAAACTTAGAAACTACCAATCAGAACTACTAGTTGTTGATCCAATGGATGGGGTGAGGGGGCTTAAACGTAAAAAAAGGGTGGCGGGTGGGGGACTTAAGCGCAAAAAAAAATCTCATCTCTCACCCCATCCATTGAATCAGCATCTAGTGGTTCTGATTGGTAGTTTCCAAGTTTACACATGGTGGTTGGTTTGCACCTGATACGTTGCCTTCTTAATATGCTAGACTGCCTGATAAACTACTGTTTCCTTTTTGTACCCTACCGATTTTACTTTCTGCCATGTCGCTCACGTAGCTTATTCATGTCATACTTTTAAATTGATCAATTAGTTATGAAGTATTCGTGAGTTTTTGTGGCATTATATGAATCTGAAGTAGGTTTTAGCTAACAGTGCTATCAAGGTAAAGGATGAGAGTATTTTTGTCGCACGTGATGCGAAGTCTTCAACAGATAGCCTGTTCAGCTAGGCCGGCTTGTTCGTCGCTGGTTCGTGAGAAAATACTGTTGGTTTATAGTTTATGTGAGAGAAAAATACTGTTCTGACTAAAAGATACTGTGCATATAAATAGTGCCAGCGTGAGGGGGCTGGCCGGCACCAGCCAGCCAGCCTAGCCGAACGGGCTGAGAAACCCCGTGGAGCACGGATCGGCAGAAAATATGTGAGCCTTTTACACGTGCATTATAAAAGATGGGCTTGACCTACAAGCCAGCGTTGAAAAAAGTCTAAAATACCCACAGGTGAACGACCCACAGGCTTCCTTGTGTGGCGGCCGGAGCTTTGCTCGGGCAAAACCATGGCGAACACATCCGGGCAGCAGCGAACGAGGGTGGATGGCTTCAGCAAGCAAGCGCTTGTCGCAGAGGGGAATGAGGCGGAGCCGGCGGCGGTCTTGGTAGGGGCCGAGGATGGCTACAGACAGTGGAACACGGTGGCGCTGCGAGCTCTGCTCCTCGGCAATGGCGACCTGCGCGCTCTGCACTGAGGAGGCCGAGGCGTGTGTGTCGTCGAGCGCTCGTCATCGATGCCGTCCTCGGCTCCTTCCCTTGCGCCATCTCTGGATCTCTACCAAAGGCTGCGAAGGTCGAGCACCCTTCTCCGTCCTTGCACGGAAGTGGCCGCGCTCAGTCAATCTCCATTCCTGAGCTATAATCGACCAAGGTAGGTAATCCATAGGAACCCCCTCCTCTCCCTCCCTATGCTTTTGGATTCGAAAATGGTGACCGGAATCGCCGAACGGCGAAGCTCCAGAGAGCTGCCATGGTGGTTACGGCGGCACGTCGAAGAGGCCACCCGGGGGAGGTCCCGCGTGGACCGGCGCAGCGCCCGGGCCACCGACGTGAGGCGGGCGGGCTCCTCCCTACGGAGCACGGCTCGGGCCTCGGCCTGCAGCCCCGCAAGCGCGACCAGGGCGACCCGAAAGCTGCCGTGCGCGTCGGCGAGGCGGAGGAAGTCATCCAACAGTCGCTCCACGAGAGGGGACGAGCCAAGGCGGCGCAACGGGTTCTGCGCCTGCGGGTGGTGCAGCAGCTCGAAGAGGGAGACGAGCACCTGGCCCAGTTGTGCCGCGCCCTCGGCCACGGCCTCCGTGGAGACGGAGGCGGAGGCCTGCGACGACGCCAGGCGGCCCACCAGTGCCCACAGGCTCACCGATCGGGCGCGGTAAGCCACGGCAGGGGCGAAGCCAGGAGAAATGGCCACTGGGGTCAGTACTCACCAGTGACGGATCCAGAAATAGGTTAGGAGGGGGGCTAAATTATAGAAGGCTAGAAATTTTACTAGACATACACCCTTTGGAAGGCTATGACTTTTTACTTGAAGGCTTTATCCAGAAATAGATTATTTGATTTGATTTTTCCATTCAGACTTAAGAGTTGCTCCCTTAGAATTTGGCCCGCGATGTGCATCCGCCCCTAGTACTCACGGTACTAAGTGCTGATAATACCATGCATAACATCAAATTGATAAAATAAAAATGTATATTGTGACAAAATAAGGTTTTGCAAGAGTAGTTACCTCTTACAACTTTCCTCTACAACTATGATGCAATAAATATCAAACAACTTTAATAGATGTCCTCAATCGAAGTAGATGCTGCTCTTTAGTGATATCACTCGTGAGATATGTGAAGTGTGCTGAATAGTACACTTAATGTTTGATGCAGTGCCATCTCCATCTCTTCTTATTCTTGAAGTGTCTCTATGACTATTGTCATTATCACCGGCTGGGGGTAATTTCCTTTTGTAGAATCCTTTCAATGTGCTCTGATTGCCTATCAAATTACTAAATTAGTCACATGATAAGAAAAACTAAAGCAAATAGCAGCTATGTGTACATTGTTAAAGTCACTACTAGATAGATACCTGGCGTCTTGCTGGAATGAAAGAGAATGGTCTCGACTTCTTTGCTGGGACGCAAGTTACACAATGCTTTCTGAGAATCTGAGTTCGGATTGTATAGCTGGAAAAAATAAAAACACTAAGACCTCAAAATTCAGACTTGATCGTTAATTGCAAACTGCATAATTGGGTATTTCTTGTTTGGGGTACCTTGTCTAGATGCTTGAGAGTAGATAGGACAGCACAGGAGAACATGAGATCGAGAACGAACTGAGCTACCGATGAGCGGCGGCTGAGCGCAGGCCGCTGGGTAGGGGCGACGCCCGCAGGAGGATTTGCAAAGCTGAAAGGGTGTGTGACCTGCCCCCGGCTTCTACCAGGCTGTTAGCAGACGCTGGATCGGATGCAAGGCAACGTTTGGCCTTCTCCAATTCACCTATGTGGCCTGCGTATGTATAGATTGATGGATCGGATGGGCTGAGCCTGAGCAGATGGATTGTGGACTGCTGTTGCTGGGCTGGGCAGATGGACTACGGACTGCTGTGCTGAGGCCACTGGGGTCTTACGTGATTTTTACTGGGGTTGTAGCCGGCCAAAAATTGCTCGGTATAAGGGTTAGGACAAAATCGTCGGCGTCGCTAGACCCCCATGCTTGAACGTGGCTTCGCCACTGAGCCACGGACTTGTTGGTGGGGCTGGTACCTGCGCCTCCGCCTCCCGATGGC
The DNA here is from genome assembly GCF_019320115.1 of Miscanthus floridulus. Classification (NCBI taxonomy): domain Eukaryota; kingdom Viridiplantae; phylum Streptophyta; class Magnoliopsida; order Poales; family Poaceae; genus Miscanthus; species Miscanthus floridulus. Next base: position 136,738,135 of record NC_089580.1, on the reverse strand, counting down.
GGTGTCGGGGACCCGCGCCCTCGTCCAGCAACACCTCTGCATCCGCTGTGTCGGTCGCACTGTCATCCTGCCACGCGCAGCACGTACCGCGGCAGAGCCCACGCGGCAACCCGCGCCCACCGGCTGGCCACACCCCCACCGTCGTAGGCCTGTCTTTAGATAAGATGGAGGGAGAGGAAGACGATAGGTTGAGGAGGAAGAAGGTGTTCAGGTCACTTACAGCTTGGCACCACCGGACAGAGGTCTCGTTCCGTTCGGCTTACTGAATCTTAGTTTCGGCTGAAAAAAGAAGCCGAACAAATCGGATATGAGGTAACCCGAACGGGGCCAGAGAGAGAAAGAAGGGCGAGGACAGGGTTACGAGAGAAGGGTATTTTGGCCATTATCATCGGTCGGGCCCACATATCAGGGCTGTCAAACAGTAGAAATCTAATCGAATGGCGTGGACGGAATGGCGTGGAGGACAAAAAAGTTTAGCACGATGACACCTGGGTGCATTCGAACTTTTTAGTGGCCTGTAGGTCACGATCATCTTTTATAATGACACACGGGTAAAAGGCTCAAAATATATGGATCACGGAGACGGTCACCCAAACCATGCAACCGAGTAGACATTTTTGCTGATGTTGTCGAAATAGTTTCTTGCTAAGCTTGTCGTGCTTTTTACATAAGAAAAAAAATACAGGAGGCCCTCATGACTTTAGCAATGAGAAAGCATGATGAGTGTCCTTGTAGCACTTTGTTCTCCAAATTTCAAGTTTGCAGGTTGTTTTTCTTTTCCCATTAGCAATCTTCCTAGTTGCGGCTTGCCTGTATGTCTGTCTTTACAAAGCTAACTTGGTCAGTGAATATTCTGTAGGCCATGATACTCTGTTGGTCAGTGGATATTCAACTATTATCTGCATCAACAGTCTTTGTTCTCAGGCTAACAGAGTCTAGCATTTGAACTTTTGTGATGGTTTTATAACGTGAACAAAATTCCAGCGTGTATCAATTTTACTTGTAACTTTGCTGTTGCAAGGAGTTATGTTTGAACTCCATCTATGCATATATTTTGCTTCAAAGAACTTTGCGGTTGCTGAGCACTCTCAAGTGAGAATTCATCGCTGCTTGTGTTGACAGGTGTCATCAAGTTCCAAAAAAATCTGTTATATTGCATTACGTATAAATACTCCCTCCGTCTTTATAGTGCATTTTGTCCATTCTAAGACAAAATAAGGGAGAGTGCAATAGACATATGTACCCATCACTTATCTTCCTAATGTATTGAAATCTGATTCTATTTCGCATGATTAAAGGGTGAACTCTTAGTCTCCTTATACACAATATGGCAAGTACATGAGTTCCTTGTACAAAATAATCATGTATTTTTATTTAAGTAAACATTATCTTCTTGTTCCCTGAATACACTATATTTGGTAACAAATTTCAAATGTCAGGATGCACAATATTTCAGGACGGAGGGAGTATATAAGGATGCTATTTATATTGATGGTTCCAAAAAATATTGAAGACCATGCTCATCTTATTATTATTTTTTGTTTGATCTGTTTTATATCAATAAGCCCAGTCTCAATGGGGATTTCATAGAGTTTTATGGGCATTAAATATGCTGACATGGCACTGTTTTGATGAAGAGAGAGAAGATAAAAGTTTCATGGGAGTAGAGAGAGTTTCATGGGGATGAAACTCTTCTACACTGTTTCCAAAATATGGATGTGTTGGAAACTGGGAGATGAAACCCCCACTGAAACTGGCCTAAGAGCAAGGCTAATAATACAGCCGGCTTGCTGGCTGTAAGGTTCTTTACAGCCTTCTCTCAGCCCACTCATACAGTAGTTAGCTCTTTACAGTTAATACATGGCCCACTTGTCTCTCTCACAGACTTTCTTGGTTCTTGTGCCCAAGCCGGCTGTAAGCTTACAGCCCGCTTCTCCTCTCTCTCCTCCCCTCTCTCCTCCACCTCAGCATTTAGTCGGCTTACAGCCTGCTATTATACTTGCTCTAAGCGTCACAATAGTTTCATACTCACACTTGATCTTAACTATATGCAAGCATTAAATGAACAATAGACAACTGAACAGACGGCCCATTATACAAGTTGTTTGTTTAATCATCTATTTGCCATGTGACGTCATCATATAAAATAGTTCCCTTGTTTGTCCATGGCGTTAATTAAGCTATCAAGTAGGCAAAATGATGACGTATCATTGAAGTTAAGGAGAGATAAGAAAATGGTTTCCTATACGACAGATTGATGATAGGAGAGAAGATAGATGATTGCATGAAAATTTTATTTGTAGAAACTGTCTATTGGAGTATAGTTTCTATATATAGTGTCTATATTAATTGACAAGTACGAAACTATCTTATAGTTTTACGGTTCGGACTAACCTTGGGGCAACTCTAGAGATGGTTTATCCAGGACGAAGAGAGTATTTCATTACTCACATACGGTGGCTACATTTAAAATCTAGAAGAAAATGAAGAAAATAAGATCGAGGACAGCAAGAGTGCAAGACACACACACGACTGCGTTGGTCTCTTGGAAATTGGTGCGGTTGTTTACTTTTTGATGAGGCTGTCAAGAAACCGTCTCCCTTGGGCCAATGCTATGACGCTGCCATTGAGGTAGTCGAGCTTTGGGATGGATCTGTAGCGTGCCTGTGCCCGTGCGTCGCCTCCCCCGAGGAGGAGCTCCGGGAGCGGCGCCACCAGACCTTGGACACATGCATCATGGAACATGGCGACGGTGGTTCGGCCCCTCTCGGCGTCCGGGACCACCCGGTGCTCGACGCTGACGTAGGCGCCGTTGGTGAGCACGTCGAGGACGTCGCCCACGTTGACGACGAGGGCGCCCGGCAGCGGCCGCACGGGGAACCACCTGCCGCCCCTCCTGACCTGGAGCCCCGGCGTGTGGTCGACGTGCAGCAGGAAGGTGAGGGCCGGGGTGTCGGTGTGCGGCGCGATGCCCAGCACCTTGTCCGGGTGCCGGCACGGAGGGTAGTGGTGCATGGACATGCTCTGCCCCTTCTCGTTCCCGGTCCCGGCGAAGAAGGCGCCTAGGAGCGCCGCTTGGCTGACACCGAGGTCGGTCGCCATGAAGCCCAGAAGGCGCCTTGCGAGATTTGTTGTCTCCACGGAGTACCTGTCAAGCGCATGCCTAGGAGGCAGGCAGGCAGGATCCATGGAACACTTGTTGATGCGTATCTAATCGACAGGGAAATTGAAATTCTGCGTTTCTGACACAAACCTACCTGAACGTGGGTGGGTTCGTCTCCGGCCACAAATCCATGTTCCTATCTTGGACTGGCTGCGTGATGAGGAGTAGGCACTCCGCCCAGTCCAGCTTCTCGCTGGAACCCCCGTTGAAGTGGTGACCGAATCCTTGGAATCCATCTCGGACGGCCACCGTGTTCTTGCTCTCTAGTGGCGAGCTGAAGAACTGTGCAGCGCTCTCCTTCATCTGCTGTATCGCTGCTTCCTCCACGCCATGGTTTATGAGCTACAAGAAACGGAGCCATGGAGGATAAGGATAGGATGGGAGAGAAAGGAAATGGATCGATATGATCCTCACCTGAAAGAATCCCCACTCTCTGCACGCGGAGCCCAGCTTTGCCGTCTCCGACGCCGACGAGTCCGGATCGACCAAGCTCGCCATGTCGACCACCGGCAGCTCCAGCATCTCATCCTCACCGACGACCGCACCAGCTGCCAGGACCTCCTTGGTTCGGATGAACCTGTCGTCAGGGAGCTTGTTGGCGGACTCGGTGAACAAGGCCACGGTGGCGTCCGTGATCTTTTCCCTGCCGAAGAGCTTGCCGGCACTACCATCGTCATCCGCCATTGTTGATTCTTCTGCGTGCCTGCCTACCTGCGGCTATGCTTGGCACGGCACAAGTTTACCGTCAAGAGTCCAATCATATACTTTATGTATATATGAATATATATACAAACCAACCCTCAAGTTCCTTACTTTTTCAGGTTTTTGGTTACGCGTCCGATCCCGTCCATGCCCATGCATGTGGAGATCCGGCATAATCGCAATTAGAGATGGAACAGAGGTTCAAGGGTGTAACTGAACTACGCCTGGTTTACAATGATATATTTGCATTTTTCTAAACACGACCAGGTGAAGTTGTTGGACCTGCTACTGTATTTAACAACAATCGGCTGACGTATCACGTGATGTTGCGCAATTTTAATTCGTACTAGTAAAAGTACCCGATGCGTTACCGATTTCTTACTTTTATTTGTCTCACTATTTACACTGGCCGGTGGTAGCCTCGAGCTTGTCGCAAGGTCGAGGCGGAGGCACATCAAAGGTGCAACCGTGGTAAACTGGAGGAGGACGGTGTCCCATTTGGTGTTAGATTCAAAATTTCATACTTGACACAAACCAACTACATTGTTGTAGGAGAAAAAGATGAGTTTCTTAACTTATAGGGCGTGAATCCGATTCCTCTCTACGCCGTTTCTCAATACCTTTTCTTTCTTTTTCTTTTTTTTTTGCTTCTATTTCACCCAATCTATCCTTCATGTGCACAACTTCCTCCTTTATGGTTACATGGATCAGACTAGGATTCTGATTTCTGAGGAGGGGCACGCGAGGGAGCGACGGGCTAGGAGGTGAGTGAGCGGTTACACGGGCCAAACTCAGATTCTGACTTCTGAGGAGGGGTGCGTGAGGAAACTATAGAGGGATGGGCTAGACTCCGGACTCTGACGAGGGGTGCAGGAGCGATCCAGTAGCGAGTGACGGGCCAGGAGGTGAGCAAGTGGTTGGACTGTTGAGAATATAGGATAGGTTGGGCTGGACGGAAATTAGGTGGGGAGAAAATTTACCTCGTGAAGATTAGATTAGCAAATATGTCCGTGCGTTGCAACAAGACGCATAACTTATTATGGAGTTATCTAGAACATTTGTGGTTTGAAGATCTATTTAACGATTCTGTCATGTGCTCTAATTCATCTTGGAATTAGAATGGTATCTTGCTAGACACGTGCTTTTGTAACTCTTATAGGCACATGTGAGACTTGGAGTTTTTATCTAATGATCTTGTCATACATTCTAGTGCTTGGACATGCTACTCTAACACATATATATATGCATACGAGGGAGTGTGTGTCATCATTTCAATTCTGAAGGGACCGTGACGCCTAAGAGGGGGGGTTGAATTTGGTAATTTAAAATTCTAACTCTAAACTATGGTCTCTTTTTCTAACCTTAGCAAAACCTATGCAAAAGATAAACTATCTAAATGTGCAATTACGGTTTTGCTAATGTGTTGCTATCTCTACCGCAAACGTAGTAAAGTAATAAATGTAAATGCGGAAGCTAAAGAGCAAGGTAGAGATATGCACACTCCCGTCGACGACTCCGGTATTTTTACCGAGGTATCGAGAAGCGCGCAAGCTTCCCCCTAGTCCTCATTGGAGCCCCTCGCAAGGAATCCCTCGCAAGGGCCAAGCTCTCGGTCGAGTAACTCCGTGGATAGCCTCGGGCCTTCCCCACGCGCAAGTGGGTCTCCGACGTGTCTTCCGGCAAGCCTCTCCCGGATGCTCCCCGCCGTCTTCACTATCAAGCTTCCGGCCAAAATACCGCGGGCCTTGTTTCCTCCGGTACACGGTGACGGCCACACCACAAACGCGGTTGGTGTGATCTCGCAAGACTTCAAGCCCCTCCGATGTACAACAATGGTGCGCGCAAGCACCGAGTGGTAAGAGGTATGCAAACCTCACTAAACACTAGGCCTAAACCTAGAGCAAGCGCATGAGCGATGGTCTAATCAACCTAAGCACTTCGTAAAGCACCTACGCTAATCACCTAATGAATCACTAAGCTCTATGCAGGTGGAGATCACTAAAATGGTGTATCAACACCCTTGGTATGTTTTCTCAGCTCCACACTCGTCAAATGGCCGGTTTGGGGTTGTATTTATAAGCCCCACTGAGAAAGTAGCCGTTGGGGTCGAATTCCCGTGAAACTGCTATTGACCGGATGCTGAATCGTCCTGACCGGACGCATCCGGTCGTCCCGACCGTTGAGCCGGCAATATACTGATCGGACGCTGGCCAGCGTCCGGTCGCAGATTTGCCACTCTGGAACCTTACTGTACTCGATCGGACGCTGCTGTCCTACGTCCGGTCGGTTGCCGCCAGCGTCCGGTCCAGTGTCCGGTCGCTTGTCTGCCGAGTCCTCTGCCCAGCGTCCGGTCGCTTGTCCAGCGTTCGGTCACCTCAGTGAGCTTGTTTCTTCGCGATCTTGCGTACGGCTTGGTTCCAATCTTCGTGCTTGGACTATGCTTGATATCTTGGGTCTTCTCTTGTGCTTCTAAGGTCTTTCTTAAGGTGTTGATCATCGGATCATCATGTTGCCTTCGTCCAAGTCACGTCTTGCACCCTATTAAACTACAAAATAAACACTTGCAAATACATTAGTCCAATTTGGTTGTGTTGGTCATCAAACACCAAAATCCAAAGTAAATGGGCCAAGGGTCCATTTTCCTTACAATCTCCCCCTTTTTGGTGATTGATGACTACACGGCCAAAGTAAGCAAATGATAAGAATTTGGAGATTAAAAACTACCTACTTGCTAGGATGCAATGCAAAGGGCAATGTTATATGATACTAATTTGATAGATACCAATTAAAACTTTACTTAAAAGCTTGTCTTGTCCTTGTAAATGTCCCCATGTGATATTATGGATTAAAGCCTAGCTTTCTAAAAAAATTCTCCCATTACTTAGACTAATCCATAATTCACTTTCCTCCCTTTCTCGGACCATTACTACTTGTAACTAAATGCTTGTCTTTGGTCCTTCAAATTCTCCCCCTTTGGCATCAAACACCCAAAAAGGAATACATTAGTAGCACATGGGAGGGTCAAACTTTGTGAACCAAAAGAAGGATTTGATTAGCATGGAATAGGTCACAAAACTTGACTATCACATTATATAGACTAAGCTCCCCCTAAATTTATGCATACATATGATAAAAAGCAAAGCATATGCATAATTAGCAATTTATTGCACAAAAGAGGTTAATCTATATAATGCATGGAGAAAGCAAATAAATATCAAAGTGAGATCAACATGGTGATATCGGTTTAGAAATACCACATGTGAAAATCAATTTGATTTCTACCAATTGAAGTATAATGCTTTCCTCCGGGGACTCAATTTTCCTTGCAATGAGACTACTACACACAAGATAAGCTTAAAAAGGTGTTAGTCTCAAAGCATCCAACCTGTAGATTAAGCTCCCCCTAAATTCGTGCACACAAGTGTTGAATACTTGTAAAATTTGTGCACATTGATTTAAGTATCAAAATACCACTTGAAAGATGATATTTGGGAGAGATTATCTACAATTTGGACTTTGGCACATATTAGATAAATAATTGTAAAACAAGCTATGTGCCGTGCTTCTAAACAATTTTAAACCATGTAGGTTTGCTCCAAGGGTTGGTAATGAAACCGAGCAAGCCTACCATATGATATACCTATTGAATGCATGACAAAAGATTAAGCATGTAAATGCAAACATAGGCATGAAAGATAACTAGATGCTTTAAGAGTATATCAATTGAAAAACAATACCAATTGAAATGAATACTAATTGAAAGTAATGACATCTAGTTACCTAACATGGGAAGGGGAATTTGGGTCCATAGTATTCACTAACCTACCTGGCAATGATTTTGTCTATCATGATGCACCCCATGAAATGCACCCAAACTTTGCCAAGTCTCCAAATTCTCTGAAGTCCGATGGACTTCTCACTTCCCTTTCGGTATCCAAACCTCCTTGGTGCTCTTCATGATTGAAATGATTTCCTTTGGCACCCAAAAACGTTTGACCCCATAGTTGGCTTGCTTGTTCACCTTGATGGCCACCACCTTGTCATTTTTCTTCTTCTTCAAGAGATAAGGTGTGGAGGCCTTCTTGTCCACCTTGTTGGTGTAGGTGTTGGAGAGCTTGCTTGTTTGCTTTTTCTCCTTCTTCTTTGCTCCTCCCCCATTCTTCACCTTGCACTCATAGGACTTGTGGCCTTCCTTATGGCACACGTAGCAAACAACAGTTTGTCCTTCATCAAGCTTCTTCACTCCCTTGATGGTGGTATCTTGATGAAGTTGGGTTTGCTTCGCCTTGCCTTTCACTTGAGTCAAGTCTTTGGTGAGGTGAGCTACTTCTTGCTTGAGTTGCTCATTTTTCTTTGCAACCTCTTGTGTGCATGTATCTAGAACAACTTTCTCAACACAAACTTGGTTGCACAAGGGTGAGTCTAAACATAAATCATTACAAGAAGTAGAGGCATCCTTTTTAGACATGTTAAAGATAGAGCTTTTATTTTTAGATGCCTTGGTGGGGGTTGTCCTAACAGCTTCAAGATTAGCAACTTTATTAGTTAGCTCATCACAATGTTTGCACATGGTTTCCATTTTAGCAAGCAAACTATTGTATGCTTCTTGTGAGCTAGCTAACTTTTCTTTTAATTTTTCATTTTTCTTTAAGAGTTGCTCATCATTGATTGTGCATGCATTTGTTGTTGCACTAGTCTCAAGTTTCTCAATTTTAGTAGATAGTTCAACATTGAGATTAGCAAAGTTCTCATATTGTTCAAGTAAGGTTTTGTATGCTTTTTGTGAACTATCTAGCTTTTCTTTTAGACTTTTAAGCTTCTTTTGTTGACTAGTGCAAGCTTTAGCATAATTAAGATTTTCTTGCACAAGTTTATGATAAGAAGGCATATCATCATCACTATCACTCTTACTAGAGGAAGAGCTTTCGTTACCTCGTGTCATAAGGCACACACGAGAAGAGCTTGATGATGAGTGCTTGCGGCCTCCCCTCTTGTGATGGGGTTCTTCTTCACTTGAAGAATCATCCCATGATCTTATTGATGTGAGGGCTTGGTTCTTGAATGCCTTCTTCTTTGTCTTGGGTGTACGCTTGTTTGGATAAACTTCCACAAAGTGCCACAACTCGCCGCATCCATAGCATCCTCTCTTTCTTTGCTCTTTTCTTTGATTTGTGAAAATAAAATCTTGAATTTGGATGGGCACACCCTTGACATTGAGCCTTTGGATCATCTTCTCCACCTTGTTGATCACTTTGATTGATTCTTCATCAAGATTAGTGGTGGAGGAAGATTGATCATCACTTGAATCTTCATCATCATCATCATCGTCCTCATCTTCTTCTTCATCTTCACTTGAGGAACTTGAGCTTGAGCTTGTCTCAACTTTCTTGCCCTTCATCTTCTTTTTCTCGTTACAAGCGAGAGCTTTGCCTTTGCTTGATGAAGAAGCTTCTTCTTGACCCATCTTACGTGACATTTCAAATTCCACTAACTTGCCAATGGCTATGCCCAGGGTCATGTTGCTCAAGTCCTCCATGTTGTGAAGGATGGTGATGATGCTTGCATATTTCTTTTGTGGTAGAACGGAGATGATCTTCCTCACGTTGTCCGCATCATCTAGCTTTAATAATCCTATTGAATGGAGCTCATTGATAATTAGATTCGATCGAGAATACATATCATGAATAAGCTCATCATCATTCATAGCAAAGGAATCATAATTTTGCTTAGCTAGACAATGTTTTTGCTCACGAACATTACTTGTGCCATCATGGAGCTCTTGGAGTTTTAACCAAATTTCATGTGCTGTATTTAAGGTGAACACTTGGTTAAACACATCCATGCTAAAAGATTCAAACAAGCAATTCTTAGTTTTAGCATTAAAATGCATTTCTTTTTCGTCACTCTTTGTGGGCTTTTCGGGATTCTTAATGCATTTCATCCCGTCATGAGTGACTCTCCATACACCTAAATCAACCGCCTCAAGGTGGTAAGCCATTCTAGCTTTATAGTATGGGAAGTTAGTGCCGTCAAAGTGCGGAGGCCTAGTAGTATCCATCCCAACCACTCTACAATAGCGTCGGCTCAATGGCGGTTAAGCCAAAGGTCCAAATATGAGCCAACCGGCTCTGATACCAATTGAAGGGACCATGACGCCTAAGAGGGGGGGGGGTGAATTAGGTAACTTAAAAGTCTAACTCTAAACTATGGCCTCTTTTTCTAACCTTAGCAAAACCTATGCAAAAGATAAACTATCTAAATGTGCAATTACGGTTTTGCTAATGTATTGCTATCTCTACCACAAACATAGTAAAGTAATCAATGTAAATGCGAAAGCTAAAGAGCAAGGTAGAGATATGCAAACTCCCATCGACGACTCTAGTATTTTTACCGAGGTATCGAGAAGCGTGCAAGCTTCCCCCTAGTCCTCGTTGGAGCCCCTCGCAAGGGCCAAGCTCCCGGTCGGGTAACTCCGTGGATAGCCTCGGGCCTTCCCCTTGCGCAAGTGGGTCTCCGAGGTGCCTTCCAGTAAGCCTCTCCCGGATGCTCCCCACCATCTTCACTATCAAGCTTCCGGCCGAAACGCCGCGGGCCTTGTTCCCTCTGGTACACGGTGGCGGCCACACCACAAACGTGGTTGGTATGATCTCGCAAGAGTTCAAGCCCCTCCAATGTACAACAATGGTGCGCGCAAGCACCAAGTGGTAAGAGGTATACAAACCTCACTAAACACTAGGCCTAAACCTAGAGTAAGCGCATGAGCGATGGTCTAATCAATCTAAGCACTTTGCAAAGCACCTACGCTAATCACCTAATGAATCACTAAGCTCTATGCAGGTGGAGATCACTAAAATGGTGTATCAACACCCTTGGTATGTTTCCTCAGCTCCACACTCATCAAATGGCCAGTTGGGGGGTTGTATTTATAAGCCCCACTGAGAAAGTAGCCGTTGGGGTCGAATTCCCACGAAACTGCTACTGAGTGGATGCTGAATCGTCCTGACCGGACACGTCTGGTCGTCCCAACCGTTGAGCCGACAATATACTAATCAGACGCTGGCCAGCGTCCGGTCGCCTGCCACCGGACGCGTCCGGTCGTAGATTTGCTGCTCTGGAACCTTACTGTACTCGATCAAACGCTGCTGTCCAGCGTCCAGTCCAGTGTCCGATCGCCTGTCTGCCAAGTCCTCTGCTCAGCGTCCGATCGCTTGTCTAGCGTTCGGTCACCTCAGTGAGCTCATTTCTTTGCGATCTTACGTACGGCTTGGTTCCAATCTTTGTGCTTGGACTTTGCTTGATATCTTGGGTCTTCTCTTGTGCTTCTAAGGTCTTTCTTAAGGTGTTGATCATTGGATCATCATGTCGCCTTCGTCCAAGTCACGTCTTGCACCCTATTGAACTACAAAATAAACACTTGCAAATACATTAGTCCAATTTGGTCGTGTTGGTCATCAAACACCAAAATCCAAAGTAAATGGGCCAAGGGTCCATTTTGCTTACAAATTCGTCTTGGGATTAGACGCTGAAATGTGTTCGGATACGTTGTTTTAACCCATTTAGGTGTGGGAGAGTGAGTGTCCTACGTTATAGTTCGATCGGATTATACACCATAGCTGCATTCTGTATTCTAATTAATAGCATGTTTTTGCCTGTGTAGGTATTAAATCAACTTTGTTACATCTATATTATGAGCGGAGCTCATGGCAAATAATCTTTTATTAGAAACTTTGGTGGGCATGACGCCACCTATCAACACCGATTACGTCAACATCTATGTACCGCCAGCCAGGAACAGCATGCGGCACCTGGAGCGGTCCATGGCGAGCATGGATATAGATGTGGACCCAATGGCCACAACGCCCATCACCAGTCACCACCGCCGATAGTAGTGACCAGTGGCGGACCCAGCCAAAAATCTCAAGTAGCGCGGATCACCATATACATATACCAAACTTTACTAATATTTGGAATACAATTTATGAAAATAGAAAAAATTATTACTTGAGACACAATTCAATAATCAGTACCAAACTCTTCCACAAGATGTGTTTGGCATAGTCAGCTAGAACAGACTCATGAGCCCAAAACCCTAGCCGCCCCTCCCCGCCACCGCCACAACCGCCGCCGGCCACCACCCCAGCGTCGGAACCAGGATCCAACGCCCCCTCCCCTCCCTCCCTCCTCCCACCACGTCCGGTACTCCCTCCACTCCTCTCCCCCACGTAGGATGTCCAGGGGTGCGCGACGAGCCACTCGTGGCGGCCCCCACCATAACGCTTGTGGCCGCGCCAGCGTCTACAACCTCTCCACCAGCTACGTCCTCCCTCCTCCCGTCACCTCCCATGCGCGAGATTCATAGCTGGGGCATGCATTGTGCGGTAGCCGCTGTCACCACCCGCCTCTCTTGAGCACGCCTGGGGGGCTACCCCAACCACCGGAGCCCCGCCGCCCTCTTCACTGCCGCCTTTGGAGTGCCCCCACCTGCTGTCTCCATTACCGGGATGGGTCGGCGGGACCAGATCTGGGGGCATGGGGCCTACACCCCCTGTCATGCTTGGTCCTAGTTGCTTGGTATCTGCCTCGGGGAGCCTTGTGTGCCCGCCCCTACAGCAGACCGGTGGCCCTGGATCTAAGGATGTTTGGCCTACCGCTGGGGGAACCACCTTCGCCTAGCCCGAGATGTAGCTAATGGAGGATGAGTCGTTGGTCATCGCCGAGGACGTCTTGGATGACAAGGATGAGGATGAAGACGATGGTGATGTAGCGGCTCCAACGATGGCTACACGGACTCCCTCTCTGTCGCCAGCGCTGTAGATGCCCAGCCCTGTAGCCACGGGCACCTCCCTCTATGCATACGCTGGAGTCAAGATGGGCGCCCCTGGATGCGTGTGGTCTCCACATGCAGGAGCTCCTCCCTGTCGCCTCTCGCCACACCTTTCTTCCTAGCAAAGCAGTCTATGGACAAATCCAAAACTCTACGATGGATGGAGGACTCCAGCGACTCTGATTTCGACTACGCCTCCTTTGCTACCCAGTCGCCATACTTGTAAGTAGCTCGTTGGACCTTCGAGGTGATGGCCTCACCCGTTCCGACAGCGCCCTGTGAGGGGGGAAGCTCTGCCTCACGTCCGGTCGTCATCACCAAGAAGAGGCGGTGCCGTCGCCGTCGAGCCAGGGCCCAGGAGCCAAAGGTCCTCTAGAGGCATCCCCACACCCGGCCGCTAGGGTGCCCATGCACCAGTGGCTTAGCCCGCAGCTGCTCATGCGTGTGCCTATGCACTAGTGCCTCGCAGCACGGCGTAGGGCGTCAGCGCCTAGTGCCCGCCATCATCGTTGTCGTGAGCCAGGCCTTGGGTGCATGACAAACGCCAGGCACCCATCCTCCTGATACACTTCCTCGAAGCCACGTTTCTTGAGTGGCCATGCTTGTCGATGCCGATGGCTTCACGCTTGTTCAAAGCCGCCGGCATAGGTACCGCCATACCTGCCTCACCCTCATCGCCGGTGCCACCTTCGCTCGTCGGTCTCTGCTTCAACTGTCTGGCTAGGGACCACATCGTTGCCCGATGCACCTTCCCATCCCGCTGCCTTTTCTGCCTTAGCACGGAGCACTGGGAGAGGAACTGCAAGCATGGTCACTCACCGCGGTGCCTCTCCTCGCAATGGGTGCAAGAGCCTCCAAGGCATGGTCTTCAGTGTCGTGCTGCTGGAGGCAACCATGGTCGCTCTGGTTCGTGCCCGCGCCGACTCTGTCTTGATCGCCATGGCAAAGATGATGACAATGACAGTGATGGCCAAGACGCCGGCGGTACGCCAGAAATGCAGCTTGAGCATAGGTGGGTCCCAACTTTCCAGCAAGCGCCACCTATCGTTGTCGGAGAGATTGTCTGCTAGGCCCAATCGGGTGTCGGTCCTTCGTCGTCTGGGCCACACAAGTCGTGCCTACTGCTGAAGGGGGCGCAACGTCACCAACCCTCGTCACATCCGGTATCATCTTCCCCCTTCCAGTCACCCAAGGCCTCCCATGAGTTTGAAATTCCTATTCTATCGCGGCCTCCACCCTCACTCCCATGGATGGATCCAATGCTTTGTGTCTCTGACTTGGATGCCACTGTTCATGCCTAGCCAATGTTTGTGGCCTCAGATCACCTGCTTCTAGTCTTGGAGCCCGACATGGCGCAGCAAAGTAGCCCTCCACAGGCCTCCTAGGCATCGGGGCTGCTGGCTGATGAGCAAGCGCAGCATCAACAACTCTCCATCGGGGCCTCCAACGACGCCCACGAAGGGCAGCCCGCTCAGCCCTCCGACGACGGCCCATCAATGCTGGTACATGGGACGGACCCCCCTCCTACTTCTGCTGCAGTCTTGCCTTCAGTCCAACCCACCTCAGTCGAAGACTTCATCGCCAGTCTAAAGTTGTCGTTGATCCAATCGCCACTGCGCCATCATGTCTCACGCATGCGGGTCGAGAACCTGGTGCCGCGCCGCAGTGATAGACTTGCTGCCAAGTCCGTCTACCATGACCCGAACCTGGAGAATTAGGCCAAGCGGGTCATGCTCAGCAAATGGTAGCCATCGGCGAGTGCCCTACTGTCAGCGGCGGCGACGCCTGACATGACCATCGCCACTTGGTTTCACGAGAAGTTCCAAGAGCCATTGTCGTCGTCCAAGCGTGCGGCAATGCAGGAGCTCTTCCCCATGGCTGGTGTTCAGGCGTCTTGAGCAAGGGATCGCTCAACGTCGCAAGCTCTTTGGTCACACATCTAGTTTCTTAGTCAGTTACAATAGCATGCGTTCCTCCACCTAGCGGTGCCTTGTGTTCGTGTTCAACCCGATCAGTCATGGCACCTCGCTGTGTTGTGATGTTGGACGTGTAAAACTTATAACTTCTTCTTAACGAAACACGTGCTATGCACGTTCTAGAAAAAAAAGATGTGTTTGGCATAAGGTCTAGCAACACCATTGAGCGCATCATAAAAGCAAGATTTAAGATGTGCTATAATATATTATTATGGTAATGGTAACATGGTTGCAGTCATAGATTAATACCAGAATGTAAACTTTGGAAAGGTCAGCAACCTTTTTATTGCTTCAAAATGAAAAATTGTCCTAAAATTGACAGCGGTAGTTAAATCGTTAGATTTTTTTTGTTGCAAAATATCGTTAAATTCTCTTGTTAACATAATCAACAGCTAAACAAGGCCTAACAACCCAACTAATAATCTTCCACCAGCCCAACTGACCCTGTAGGCATCACCATCGGGCACCGGCTCTGGTTCGCGATTGTTTCGTCGGACTCCCGTTCCCCAAATGCGAAGGCTACCGGCTGAGCACGTGGTGCGGTCTGCTGTGGTGCCAGTCTCCTGTCTCCGGCGGGCGCGCTGCAGCGCGGGCAGCGGGGAGACGGCGCGGTCTACGGTGGTGCCGGTCTCCTGTCTCCATCGACCGGCGAGCGGCGGCAACCGGCTGCGGCGGGCACGTTGTTAGCAGCGAGACGGTGAAGGTGGGCAGGGGCTGGCGGATAAGGCGGGTAGGCGTCAGCTCATGCCACATGGACGTGGCGTTGAGGTCGAGCGTGTGGGGCTCGCGGCATTGAGCACGCGGGGCCATGGCACATCGCCTCTCCTACCATCTTCAACCTTTGCTCGGCCGCTCTGGTAGTCGCGGCCTTACCAATACAGCTGCATAATTTATTAGACGACAGGCCGAGTCCCGGTTCTTTTTCTATTGGAAGGTGACGTATCCTATCAGACTGAGACCCTACCTTCCCCAAATCCAGAACAAAAATCCTATGACTGAGCGGAAAAAAATGCTGGTTGAATACGTGATTTAAAAAGGGAATAGGAGACTCGTTACCTCCGAATGAGGTGATTTGTTTATGCATGTAATTGGATAGGTGCACGTTTATGTGATTGGCTAGTTTTGAACAGGACAGAACAACGTTGGTTTCGGTATCTGTTTCATCACCATACGAAGGAAAATAATACAGCCAAATCCTGTGGAACCGAATATTTAGATTACGATTCCTATATTCAGCTTATTTGGAATCACAGAGATCTATTATAACTTGTATGAGCACGGATTATTATATACATATAAGTCCAGATAGAAGAATTTCTCCATTGTCTAGTAGTCGGAGAAAAACGGATAAAAAAAATGAACGAACGGAAAATAGGCTGAAATTTGTCTCTTTATTAAAAAAAAAGCAATTGCAGTGGATGATACAAAGTACAGTAGAACACAATGCCGCATCATTCTGAATGGACAAGAGCATGGATTGGCCAGAATTTCAGCAAGTTGTACAGGAAGCACACAAAAGAAGATACAGGCAAATCTGGCTGAGAAAGCCAAAGCAGTCTATCTATACTTATCCTGCACCTGATTGTATGTGCCTCTAATATAGGCATATAATACAAATATAGATTAGAACACATCAACAATGTAATGGTGGATCATAATGGCCCCGTTCGGCTTGCTGAATCTTGGCTGAAAACACTGTTCTGGCTGAATTGTTGTGAGAGAAAAATACTGTTCGACTGAAAAAACAAGTCGAATATGAAATAAACCGAACGGGGCCAATATTGTATTTATTATTTTTGTTATTTATCTTTACTAGTAAAATTGTCTGTGCGTTGCAACTGGAGAGAAGTGGTAAATGTTTATATGAAGCCAGGACGAAAATGTTACATATCTATTTATCTTTTATATTATATCGTTCTATAAAATTTAAAATCTATAGTTTATTTTATGGTGGCCATGACATCTGTTGATAGTCACTAACAACAATTATAAACCGTCAACATAACCTGCATATATGCTTAATTCCATCACCAATATAGGTTTAGAGGTTTAAACTAATAAATTCCACGAGTTTTAGTGAATCTGTGTTTTCAGCAGGGTTTATCCAGAAAATCGTCAAAGTGGACCTATTCGTCAAAGTAAATCATGTTTTTCCGCGGCGTAAACAACTCTAGAAGGTTCCAGAGGACACCAGAGGACTCTCCACCGAAGATGACCGTGAGAGGCTGATATGGGGAGCGGCCGACCCCACCTACAGGCCGGCTGGCCTATGGGCCCCACGTGTTAGCCCCTCCTCGCTACGTTAGTTCTCCACCGTCTTAAAGATTGCATCTACGCCATTTATTCAAGTTGGTTTGATCCGATGGTCCAGAATTGACGCTACCCCTATATATATGGCCCTGTACCCCCTCCCTGGAGCTATCTTGGAAACCCTAATTCATATCTCTCATTCAGATCAAGACACACCAAGAGGATTAGGTCTAGAGCTCTCCAATGTAGTAGAATAGTAGCTCGGGAGTGAGGGTCGAGTTGAGCTCATGCTCAAGTTTCGGATCTAGTCTTGGAGGCCTTGTAAAGCCTTGTATCTTCACTTCTATATCTTATAAGACTTATTATCAATTTATCATATTCTTATCTATATGGCTATGCCTACTTTGAATATATATCTTGCTTAGTTAAGGTTATCATTACTTTTGTGTGTGGGTTCATAGAGCGCTTAGCCTGCTAGTTTACCGGTTAGGCTAAGCAGCCGAGTCTCGTGTAAGCATGGTGCTTATACGATGCTCTGCCTGTGAGTACACCCTGTTCCTTGGTTGGGTGGTAGTAGCGGGAGGTGACCGCCCTGTCTATCCTTTATAGTCCACTCCAAATTGAGCAGGTTCTTAAATTGTAGGACCATAGTGGCGTCAGTAGAGTTATCTATTGTGGGTGCTCTACCGTCTAAGCGGTGTCCCGAAGTATACAAGAGTAGAGTTAGTCTTAGCTATAGTTGGTTATACTTTAACCATGTAATAAGAATATCACAGGAATCTACCTCACTTGTTTTTCTCCTGAGTTAACTAATTTATATTATCTTAGTGATCTATCCCCTACGTATCATTATGATTAACTCCTATCATTATATTTATCCCCTCCTCTAGGTTTGTTGGTATGCTAATACATACTCCTTTGTTACCCAATAAATCTTTACTCCATTATTTCCCTATGGTAAAATATAAATAATGATACCTGTAATACTCCCGATAAAATGCTACAATGGTATTCTGTGCGCTTGCAGAATCCTTCATTTTCTATTTATGTTAATAAATACCAACAAGCATTTTTGGCACCATTGCCGGGGAAACAATTTGTGTAAAGATTTAGATCATTAACATACCACTAGCTTTAGTAGGATTACCCATGTTCTGTTGAATTATGGAATAAGACAGGACAGTAGACGTCATTTTGACCTTCCGACAATCTTCCACAAGAAAAGAAGAAACATCGAAGAACCCAGGTGTGGGGGGTACAACCCCAGATACCCACGACAGACTACATGGGCTGCGCTGCCATGGGCAGTCCAGCCCACAAGACGAAGACCTACGATGCACGTCACTGCTCGACGTGTACCGTAAGGCATCAAGGGCGATATCTTGAAGATGCTATGAGATCTGTTAGGATACGTTCGATCCCATGATTCCTGTAATCTGTTATTGCTTTTCGGTTATCTCTTAGATCTAACCGACTTATAACCCTGCCCCCTGACTATATAAATCTGGCAGGGACCCCCCTCAAAACACACGCAATATCATACGATAGCCAATACAAACCAATAGACCACAAGAGTAGGGAGTTATGTCATGTAGATGGCCCGAACCTGTTCAACTCTTATGTCTCTATTGCCTTCTTGTTCTTGATTATGCGCACCTCTGCCGATCAATCTACCTTCATGGGATACCCCTCGAAGGACTGCCAAGCATCTTTTGTCGACAGTTGGCGTGTCAGGTAGGGGTGTGCGTGTTGTTTCTATGACGAACAAGATGGTACATTTTGCAGGCTCTTCGTCCTCTCTGAAGCCTGGCTAGATCTTTATGGTCGGATCGATCTCCTAGGTCATCAATGTTGATGGAGACAAAGAGATCATCGAGCCAGTGCAGATCGATTTTGCACCAACCACACCAACACCTGCAACAGCATATCCAATCTCAGAACTACCTTCGAGGTCATCTTCACCAACAACTCGCCGCCTACTCCCCCGCTACCCGAGGAAGTAGATCGACAATGATGATCTAATCGCATTCATCGATCAGGTTGGCCAAAAGCTCACCGACTGCCACTCCATCGTGGAATCAGCTCTAAACACTCTAGTTTAGCACCGACCACCATTCAATTTTGATCTATCGAAGGCTGATCATGAAACTCTAGGGCTTACGGCCGCCATCCATCAGGATGCCCTATGGGGCAAATTCGCCGACTAGGTGGGAGACATCTATTCTCTTGCCGACCCGATTGCCGACCAGCTCTCGCCGACTATCAATATGCTACAGATTTGACGACGTCCCGAAGCATCCCTCCACACCATCCTAGAGGAAAATCCACACTCCGAGTCCTAGGGCTCTACGGAGACTATCGCCAAAACCACCGCAGTCCAACCTCCTTTCCCACCCTTCTGAGGAGGTGGGATTTTTAATGTCAGTGTCGACAGCTCGCCATAGGATGGAGAAACTAATGAGGACCACGTGGCTCATGTCAACAAAACGCCAACCGTGTGTAGTGCCGAGCGAATGAAGCCACCATTGTGCTAGCTGAGGCTGCTTGTAATGGAGAATAGCTCGACTCGCAAGGGAGGCCATGCTCGCTCCACCACAACCTCGACGACGAATTCGTCCATGTCAATGGCCACGATGTCTACAAGACCCCAAGTGCCAACTTGGCCGTGGTCGCTAATGAGCTCGCTCGGCTCAAGCAAATGCCAGAGGTCGCCAAGGTCACCACAATGCTTAAAGCGACGCACTGCCAGGTCAATGAGATCCACTAGGATCAGGGACCCTCCTACTCAACAAGTTTGAATCGCCGATCCACCACACCAAGATCCAATCGCTGCCCTGGTAGAAGCCATTTCGTCGACCAGCATTGTGATGATGGATGACCCCTCTAGGGGGGAGCTAGGGGGAACCGCATCGACTTCCCTCGCCAACACGACCAGGAAGTCGATCAAGACATCCAAGCACACATCAACAACCTCTGAGATGCATAATGACATATTGATGGGCGCCGTTTCTCTCGCCATGAAGAGGAAGTACACCGACGTCAAGAATACGAGCAAGAGTTCAGTAATCCGGATGTAGCCCTCCAGCCACTTACATCGGCAATGCTACAGATCCCGATTGTGATGATCCCAAAGGGCCCTGAGCATTCATGAAAGCACTCCGAACACTCCAGTGGCCCCATGGTTTCAAAATCACTGGGGTTGAGCCCTATGAGGGGCGGATGAACCCCACACAGTGGCTACATGCTTATGCCACCGCTGCGAGCACCGCCGGGGGGGATACTAATGTCATAGCAAACTATCTTCCCACCATGCTTACGCCAACCATGATGAACTAGCTCACGAGCCTCGCCCTAGATTCCATCGGATCTTGGGAATAGTTGAAGAAAGTCTTCACCGACAACTACATGGCTATGTGTACTTGGCCAAGCACCAAGCACGATCTGAACCGCATCTATCAGAAACCGTCCAAGCTCCTCCATAGCTACATCAGATGTTTTTCCAAGATGAGGAATTCTATTACCAACATCATGGAAGCAGAAGTCATAACCGCCTTTATCCGAGGACTCCATCACCGCGACCTCCGCTCCAAATTCAATCGTAAGCCGCCAAAGGGGATTGGTGAAATGATCACGACCGTTGATCAGTACGCCAACGCTGAAGAGGTCGAAGTTTGCTTCAATGAGGATGGGGGCACACACCGCCCAACTCACCACAGCGACGAGCGCCCTAACGAATGCCACCATGGTGACCACCATTACGACGACCGCGGCCACCATTAGGACATTGTTCGTGATCGGTCAGAAAGGTCTAAAGCTGGTCAGTATCGCCACCGCCGACCAGACCACATCATGCCACCGTTGATGAACCCCATGCCAAGCATTACTACGATGAGCAGTACAAGAAGATACTTGAAGGACCGTGCCCCCTCCACAAGAACGACAAGCACAAGATAAAGGACTGCCTTGGCTTGGCTAAGGAGTTCCAAACCAAAAAGAAGAACGGTGACAACAACAACAGAGCCAGAGGTCGCCAACCACCTTGGGACAACAACGACGCCTTCCAAGATCATGACAAAGTGGTCGCCACTATCTTTGGGGGCCTCGCTGCCGTCGAGGGTAGAAGAGATCGAAAGCTCACCGCCCACTGGGTGCTCACCATCGATACACAAGACGCTGTCGCCAACCCTAGCTATCGCCCCTAGTCCAAAGTCCCCATCACCTTCAGCAAGGCTAACCAATGGGTGGACATCCCTTACATAGGGTGGTTCCCCCTCGTTCTCGATGCAACCATCAAGAAAGTACTCTTTAGGAAGGTACTCATCGATGGCAGAAGTGCCCTAAACCTCCTCTTCGCCGAAGTCCTAAAGGAGCTGGGCCTTGGAGTAGAAGACCTCACTCCCTCCAACGCCTCCTTCAAGGTGTGGTACCTGGTAGGGCATTCAAACCGCTTGGAGAGATCACCCTCCTGGTACAATTCGGCATGGCTAGCAACTTTTGCGTCGAGCACATCAACTTCTACATCGCCAACTTCAACACCGCCTACCACGCCATACTTGGTTAGCTAGCTCTAGCCAAGTTCATGGCCATACCGCACTATGCCTATTAGGTATTGAAGATGCCTTCACCTGTAGGAATTTTGGCTTTGTGGGCCAACCTCTCTATCGCCTACGCCTATGAAACAGAGAGTCTCTCCCTCACCGAAGCCACCGACCTCTCCATCCAGATGGCCAGCATGGTCAACAACGCCAAGATGGTGCCCGTTGACATCCTGGAGATCCTAGAGCTGGAGCCTCCTCGTGCCTTCGCTAAGTCTAAGGAAACAAAGGAGGTTGGCCTCGGCCTCAATGACCCCGCCAAGACCATCAAGATTGGGGCTCATCTTGACCTTAAATAGGAAAGCACACTCATCTCCTTCCTACGTGCCAACATCGATGTGTTTGCTTGGAAACCTATAGACATGCCAGGGGTACCATAGGAGAAGATCAAGCACTCCTTGAATGTCTCGCCGACCACCAAACCGATCAAGCAGAAACTCCGATGATTCATGCCAGACAAGAAGGAGGCTATTAGGGTAGAAATAAAATGGCTCCTAGCAGCCGGATTTATTAAAGAAGTGTACCATCCTGAGTGGCTGGCAAACCTAGTCCTTGTTCAAAAGAAGAATAAAGAATGGAGAATGTGCATTGATTACAATGATCTCAATAAAACACTACCCTAAAGACCCATTTGGTCTGCCTCGGATAGACGAGGTTGTAGACTCTACCGTCGGCTACGAACTCCTCTCCTTCCTCAACTGTTACTCCGGCTATCACCAGATATCCCTCAAAGAGGATGATCAGATCAAAACATTGTTCATCACACCTTTCAATGTGTATTGCTATACCACCATGTCCTTTAGACTCAAACACCGAGGCGACCTACCAAAGGGCCATCTAGACGTGCCTCGACCAACTAATAGGCCGCAACATCGAAGCTTACATCGACGACGTGGTCGTCAAGTCTAAAACCACTGATAATCTCATCGCCGACCTCGAAGAAATGTTTGCCAACCTAAAAAGATATAGATGGAAATTGAACACTTCAAAGTGCATCTTTGGAGTTCTATCTGGCATACTCCTAGGCTACATCGTCAGCGCCCATGGTATCAAACCCAACCCCGACAAGGTCTTCACCATTACTAATATAAAATGACCAACCTACATAAAGGTTATATAGAAACTCACAGGGTGCATGGCTGCTCTCAGCTGCTTTATATCATGCCTTTGCGAAAAGGGACTACCTTTCTTCAAACTACTCAAGGCCTCCGAGCGCTTCTACTGGTCGAAGGATGCTAATACGGCTTTTGAGTAGCTTTAGTTGTTTTAACAAAGCCTCCGATCATGATAGCACCTCAACCAGATGAAACCCTATTGATCTACATTGCCGCTAACTCTCGCGTCAT
Source organism: Miscanthus floridulus (assembly GCF_019320115.1). Lineage (NCBI taxonomy): Eukaryota > Viridiplantae > Streptophyta > Magnoliopsida > Poales > Poaceae > Miscanthus > Miscanthus floridulus. The sequence continues at coordinate 136,715,279 of NC_089580.1, read as the reverse complement.
TAGCATAGCTATTGTTGTTGAGCACGAGAAGTTGGACATGCCTATAAGGTACAACGTCTAGTCTACTTCATCAGTGAGGTTCTTAAAGAGTCCAAAACTCATTACCCTCAGGTTCAGAAGTTGTTATACACCATTCTAGTCACGTCGCATAAGCTCCGCCATTACTTCAAGTACTACAAGATCACCATGGTTATTGAGTTCTATCGGGGACCTAATACTGGGGTACCCAACGAGATGGAGCAAATAACCATCAAGTGTTGATGCTCCCGAGTAGGCAAGAACGCAACTACACTTCTTGCCCTGCGCCTCGCCCGACCCCCGAGGGTTGGCTCCGCCTCGCCCAATGGCTAAAGGGTAGGCTCTGCCTCGCTTGATGGCTAAGGGTAGGCTCCACCTCGATCGACATTCTAGGGCTGGCTCCACCTCACCCGACATCTGCACCTTGCCCCTTCATGATGATGAGCATAGGGTAAGACGGGACACTTTGGTCAACCACAGTACCGAGGACCATGCCCTGTGCACCTACGAGAAGGTACCATTAGGATACGATGGGACGGGTGATTTAAGCCCTCGCAGGCAGGGCAGAGCCCTAATAGTGTTGTAGGCGCCGACTTTTGTCCTATAGTGTTGTAAGCGCCAACATCAACTCTCAGGCGCGAATACCAACACAAGCGTACGACAACCACTACAGTCTAGGAGAGAACTCACATCATCTATAGTGATAGATGTATGGTCACCTCCCCGTCTACTCCACGCGGAATCACGGCTCGACACCCTAACACACCACACCGTCTACCGGGGGAGGAGGGGACATGACCACACACTAAAACGAGGCTAGAGCCTGGCCCTGTTAGGATCAATGAACATGCTATCCCTGGTATGGTCTACCATGTCAGCGGGGAAGGCTCAAGGGAAAAGGAAGACCCGTCCTCCATGAACAATGAGTTCATGGGGATGATCGAAAGTGTCACAGAATTCCTCCACGGCCTCCTCGTGGAGGGGCCAGGGTTAGACTCTAGCTCTGACTCTAGTAGGGGGGGCCATCATCCCTCCTAGGAATGTTTCATGGTGGGTACCCCCAAGGGACATGTCGAAAGCATCTTCGTGGAGGAGGCTACCCCGACAGGCAACCTCAGCGGCGAAACCAAAGGGGAGATAGTGACCCCACCTCACGTAGGGATGGAGCAGCTAAGAGCCCAAAAGTGGGAGATCGATGAAGTCGGACAACAGCTTGTCCAGGAATACACGAAGGTTAATTAGGAGATCGAACACCGTGGAGACGAGGGGTGCGCTCGCATCGTGGCCCATGATGTGAATCGAAGGATCATCATCGATGATGAAACCCTTCCTCACTTCGCTTAGGCAAGCCATAACATCACCGCCACAATGGTCCTGCTCCATGACCTTCCAGAGGGCATGACACCTGAGGATCGTCGGGCCCACCGCGTGATTCGCACGTTGCTCGAGCGTGCGGTAGCCCAGCTGGTAGAAAGCTTGTTGTCTTGGTGATGCGAGCTCGACACTAGCCAGTGCATGCCCTTGGTGCACCCCACTAGGGATGCATCAGTCCACTAGGCACCACAAGGCGGTAGGCAGTGTGCTACGATCTCGATACATCAACATCTCGGCTGCAACCGCGACGCCCACAGCACCCTCGATGCCCGTAGACACACCTACAGCGACCCAAGAGAAGGAGCCCACCATGGCTATCATCCTCATCGTGGCGGACGCTATGACAATAGCGAGGACCGGAGCCCAAGCCTCGGCCTATCGGGCCTTCAGGCCTTCAGCCAGCATATCCTCAACACTGCTTTTCCACCAAGGTACCGACCACCTACCAATATCCCTAAGTACTCTAGGGAGACAAACCCTGGATTTTGGCTCGAAGACTATTGGCTTGCCTATTAAGTCGGTGGTGCGAATAATGACGACTTCATTATCCACAACCTTCCACTATTCTTGGCCAATTTAGCACGAGCGTGGTTGAAACACCTGTCATCCAACGCAATCTAGAGTTGGGTGGATTTGAAGATCTTTGTGAGAAATTTCTAGGGCATATACAAGCACCCTAGGAACCCATGGGACCTCAAGAACTGCCATTAGAAGGCTGGTGAGACATTCAGTGGATACATCTGGCGCTTCTCCCGATAGTGCAACGAGCTCCCTAACATCGCCGACGCCGACGTGATAGGAGCCTTCCTATCCAGGATGACCTATGAGTCTTTGGTTCATAAGCTAGGACATAGGGGCCCGTGAACCATCAAGAAACTCCTGGACATCGCCACCAGCCATGCCTCAAGAGAAGAGGCGGTCGGAGTAATCTTCGATTGTCTCGCGGGCAAGGCAAGGCGGGACGAGGGTACCGGTGAAGGCACCTCCAATCATTCTGCCAAAAGAAAGAATAAGAAGCAACGATGCGAGGACTCGCTCATGGCCACTGCTGACCGCAAGGGTGGTCGGAAGCCCGTGGAGGGCACTCCGAACCACTTCAAAAAACTACTCGAGGGGCCATGCCCAAACCATGCCTTTCTTGTTAAGCATCTGCTTAAGGACTGTGGCCTCATGCGCTGGTTCTTATCCGAAGGCCCCAACAAAGGGGAGCAGGGGAAATACCCTACCCCTACTATGAACGACATCAAGGATAAGGATGATGGCTTTCCAATGCCGAATGGCTACCTTATGATCTTCGGAGGATTAGCGGCCTATGACTCCAAACATTGTCAGAAGGTCACATGCCGCGAAGTCTACACAGCCTAACCGGCCACACCTCCCTTCCTCCGGTGGTCAGAGTCCACCATTACCTTTGATCGGACCGACCATCCAAATATCATCCCACACCTAGGGAGATATCCGCTTATGGTTGACCCAATCGTCGGCCCAAAGCGACTCACCAAAGTACTGATGGACGGAGGCAGCGACCTCAACATCATGTATGCTAAGATGCTCGATGAGATGGGTGTCGACTGGACGCGCCTCCACCCAACCCAAGCACCTTTCCATGACATCATGCCTGAGAAGCAGGCCATGCCACTCGGGTAGATCGATCTGCCTGTTACCTTTGGGGATCAGTTCAATTACTGAGACCCTCACCTTCGAGGTGGTTGGGTTCCCCGGAACCTTCCACGCCATCCTAGGACGTCCATGCTATGTGAAGTTCATGGTTGTCCCCAACTATACATACCTCAAGCTAAAGATGCCAAGCCCCCATGGGGTCACCACCATTGGCACCTCCTTCCAGCAGACCTATGAGTGCGAGGTCGAGTGCGGCTGCCACACCACAGCAATCATCGCCACCAGGGAACTCGCCGTCCTTAAGGAGGAAGTCGCCGAAGAAGTGCCCGATGCGAAGAAGTTGACTAGGTCGTTCAAATTGGCAGAGGACTCCAAAAGGGTCCTCATAGATCCTAGTAGCTCTAAGGGTAAAATAATACGCATCGGTTCCATGCTTTCCTCCAAATAGGAAAGCACGCTTGTCAACTTCCTCCGTGGCAACAAAGACATCTTTACATGGAAACCCTCGGATATGTTGGGCATTCAGAGGGAGGTCACTAAGCATACCTTGAAGATCCATCCAGGCTCTAGGCCGATGAAGCAACGCCTGCGTCGCTTCAATGAGGAGAAACACATGGCCATCGCCGAGGAGATAGCCAAACTTTTAGTGGTTGGGTTCATCAAGGAAGTATACCACCCAGAGTGGTTAGCTAATCCCATTCTTATACAAAAGAAGAGTGGGAAATGGAGGATGTGTGTTGACTATATGGGTCTCAACAAGGCATGCCCAAAGGATCTATTCCCTTTGTCGTGCATAGACCAAATAGTCGACTCTACCTCGGGGTGCAAAACCCTCTACTTCCTTGATGCGTACTCTGGCTACCATCAAATCATGATAAAAGAGTCCAACCAGCTCGCGACATCGTTCATCACCCCCTTCGGATCGTTCTGCTATGTCTCAATGTCATTCGGTCTGAAGAACACTGGGGCTACATACCAGTGCTGTATGCTCAAATGCTTTGGGGACCTCATTGGGGGACCGTTGAGGCCTACATTGATGACATAGTGGTTAAGTCCAAATGAGCCGACCACCTTGTTACCGATCTTGAGCAAACCTTTGCAAAACTCCGAGCGAATGGCATCAGACTCAATCCCAAGAAATGTGTTTTTGAGGTCCCGTGGGGCATGTTGCTCAGCTTCAACGTCTCCAAGCATGGCATCAAAGCCAACTCAAAGAAGATTTTAGCCATCACGAGGATGGACCCAATTCAAAACATAAAGGGGGTCCAGCGAATCATAGGGTGCCTCGCCGCCCTCAGCCGATTCATCTCACGCCTCGGCAAACGAGGCCTCCCCCTTTATCAACTCTTGAAGAAAGCCAACTGCTTCGAGTGGACATCCAAGGCCTAGGAGGCACTTAACATGGTCAAACTGCTTCTGACAAGGCCCTAGATCCTAGTTCCTCCAAGCGATGGAGAATCCCTCCTGATATATGTAGCGGCCACCACGCAAGTGGTTAGCGCTGCCCTGGTGGTAGAGCGGGAGGAAGAGGGGCACGTCCTCAAGGTGCAGCACCCTGTGTACTTCATCAGCGAGGTACTATCTAACTCTAAGACCCGCTACTCCCAAATCTAGAAGCTCCTATACGCCATCCTCATCACCAAGAGAAAGCTACGCCACTACTTTGAGTCACACCCCATGACGGTCGTGACGTCATCCCCCATAGTGAGGTCATCCAGAGCTAGGACGCCACAGGAAGAACCGTGAAGTGGGCACTCGAGTTGATGGATCAAGGCATCATGTATGCCTCCCAAATGGCGATCAAGTCCTAGGTGTTGGCTAACTTCATCATGAAATGGACCAAGGTCCAAATACCACTGGCGGTCGTCGATCAAGAGTACTGGATGATGTACTTCGATGGATCACTAATGAAGAAGGGCATCGGTGTGGGGCTGGTCTTCATATCACCCCTCGAGGTTCGCATGAGGTACATGGTTCATCTCCATTTTCCCTCATCCAATAATGTGGCTGAGTATGAAGCACTCATCAACAACCTATGAATCACCATCGAGTTGGGCATCCAACGCCTCGACATCTGGGGTGACTCCCAGCTAGTCGTCAACCAAGTCATGAAGGAGTCAAGCTGCCATGATGCCAAGATGATTGTGTACTGCCAAGAAGTCCAATGGCTAGAGGACAACTTTGACAGCCTTGAACTCACTCACATCCCAAGGCGCCTCAATGAAGCGGCCGATGCGCTTGCAAAAGCGGTGTCTAGTCGAGAGTCGGTGCCAACGGGTGTCTTTGCTAGTGACCAACACAAGCCCTTAGTATGCTATGAAGGGTTGGAATGGACTGACAATGGTCTGTCCGATCTAGCCCCGGGGGCTAACCAACCGATGGCTCCGTCTGGCCCTAAGGTCATGGAGCTTGAAGAGGATCCAGCAATAGAGCCCGACCCTCTAGATGACTGGAGAACACTCTACCTTGACTACATCCTCTGTGACATGCTATCGATGGACAAGATGGAAGCTCAATAGCTTGCACATCGTGCCAAGTCCTTTGTTCTTGTAGAGGGCGAACTCTACAAACGAAGCCACATTGGGATCCTATAGCTCTGTATCCCCATCGAATAGGGGAAGCTTCTGCTGAGTAATATCCACAGTGGGGTCTACGATCACCATGTTGTGCCTAGAACCTTGATTGGGAATGCATTCCGACAGGGCTTCTACTGGCCCACTATAGTAGCCGATGCCAAGCAGATCATACGCACCTACGAAGGATGCCAGTACTATGCTCGGCAAACTCACCTCCTAGCCTAGGCACTCTAGATGATCCCCATCATGTGGCCCTTCATGGTCTGGGGGCTCGATCTAGTTTGGCCTCTCAAAAAGGCGCTCGGGGGTTACACCCACTTGCTTGTGACCATAGACAAGTTCACAAAATGGATCGAAGCTCGGCCGATCTCCGTGATCAATTCTGAGCAAGCTGTGTTGTTCTTCCTTGACATCATCCATCGCTTTGGAGTACTGAACTCCATCATCATGGACAACGGTGCATAGTTTACCGGCAAGAAATTCCTTTGATTTTGCGATGAACAACACATCCAAGTCGATTGGGCCACCGTCGTGCACCCCCAAACAAATGAGCAGGTTGAGCGCACAAATGGCATGCTCCTACAGGGTCTCAAACCTAGAATCTTCAACTGGTTGAACAAGTTTGGCGCACGCTGGGTCGCTGAGCTCCCCGCGGTGATCTGGAGCCTGAGGACAACTCCTAACTGAGCCATCGGCTATGCACCTTTCTTCATGGTCTATGGTTTACAGGTCGTCCTCCCAACTGACCTCAACTATGGAGCGCCAAGGATCAGAGCATATGACGAACAGGAAGTTGAGGCGTCCCACAAAGACTCCATGGACCAGCTGGACGAAGCCCACGACATCGCCCTCCTCCGTTCGGCCAAGTACCAGCAGGCGCTACATCGGTACCACAACTTATGGGTATGGGACCGAGCCTTCAATGTTAGGGACCTAGTTCTCTATCTCGTGCAGAGCAACAAGGACCATCACAAGCTCTCCCCACCCTAGGAGGGGCCATATGTTGTTGTGGAAGTACTCCGGCCAGGTGCCTACAAGTTGAAAACCATCGATAGCGAGGTCTTCACCAATGCCTAGAACATTGAGTAGCTATGTCGCTTTTACCCTTAAATAAACGCATACTTTTTCTTATTAGTTTTTGTCATCAAAATCCCTAACCTATTGTGACATCCGACCCCTGCAAGTGTGAGGGGTCGGACCTCACTTGGGGGCTAATATAAGTATGTTTACCTTACAAACACTCTCTGTGTTATCTTTGCAAACATTCTCTGTGTTTTCCCTCTTTTCTCATGGTAAGTCCTAAGGGCTAGGATTTTAGGAACAAAATCTGAGTGTAACTGGTAGGTACTATGGGAAACCCACACCCCAATGGCTATGGCCTCCATGCTCATCAGCGTGATTAGAATTAGCTCGCCCACACTCTGAGTCTTTTGCGACCGTAACTATGGGAAGGGTCGGAAGGCATTAAACCTCCTTTGCCAAAAAGAGGGAGAAGAACCGAAAAACTGTTTGTCACAAGACAATTTAAGAACTTGTTCATCTTTTTACATAAATTCATCACTTACAAAGTGATTTCATCATGAAAAGGACTGATGTATTCATAAATACAAAAGATTGTTCACATGGGGGCTCCCCCACAACTTATTCGATTATAGTTTCTGACCAGTTCTACTATAAGCACTACTACGGTCGCCACGCCACGCTCTCCATCGGCAACGTCTGACTACTCTATGGGATCCTTGAGGGTGCCATTGTCTACAATGTCGAGCACCACATTGGTGACTGTGGTGCCTTCGCCAGGGCGTCTAGGGACTATGCCATCGTGATCAGCTGCAATCCTAACAATGACACCTAGACAGGGGCGCTTCCCGCTAAGGAAAGGCCGCCATGGCTGATGGATGTCTCTAACATCTCATTAGGCTTCAAGAACTAGCTAATTTGAGTAGCTGCAAGGGCACCACCCCCTATCGACGTAGTCCTACGTGGCTTCCCCACTAACAAGGCTCGCTCGGAGAAGATTCACCAAAAGAAGTTCTCATATGGCTACATTTCGACGAAGGCCTCGCGGACGACGGCAAAGCCAATGACGCTTAGCACCCTTTAGTGCACCTCCTCCTTCGGTAGTAGTGGCCCCTTCTTAGCAAAGATGGCTAGCACCATCTCATCTATGCTGGATGACCTCTAGCTCAACATCGCACTCTGGATTCATGAACGGACCTGATCGCCGTTGAGAGACAGAAACGAAAAATTGAGATGCTCGTGCTGGTCACGACGGCCCCATCGCAAACGTCGGACCCAAACCCCGCACGGATATGTCCGGTAAGAGCTTCTCATCGCTCATGCCACCAAGGTAACATTATCGACCCCCACTTTCATTTTAATTAAATTGTACATTAATCCCATACATCCAAACATTGCGTATGCAATCTCTGCATCTCAAACGCTTCATGTCGTGCCACGAAGCGGCACCAGCCTCATTCGATATGAGCGGCGATTGACTGAGGTTCGAAGGCCGGCTCGTAAAGGGCTCGAGGCTACCTCGCGTCAAACAGAGCTAGGGAAGAAAAACTGAGATGAGCCCCAGCGGCATTGCCCAACCCCGCTCAGAAGCGAACAGGGACATCTCAACCTTTCTTGTTCGATTCTAACCTCAAGCCAAACCCATAGAATCTCTATCGAGGAGAGGCCAATGGGCCACCTGAGCCTATCGAATGCATCAGCTAATGATGGACCTAGATTCCTTATGAACATACCCGTTAGTGAGCTCATTGAGCGTGACACTTGAGCCATCGAGGCAAGTGTCGTCAGTTCAGCCCCTTCGGTTGTGAAAATCGAGGACAGGGTGACGCGCGAAACACGACCGACCCCTATTAGACCCCAATGGACTCGGGGGAACGAGTAGACCCCAACGGACTCAGGGGCTCAAGCCACTCGATCCGAGATTGAGGTTCGAAGGCTAGCCCACAAAGGGTCCGAGGTCACCTCACATCAAATAAGAGCCAGGGGAGAAAACACAGATGAGCCTCAACGGCCTTTGTCCAACCCGCATTGAGGCGGATAGGGTCATCTCAACCTTCTAGTTCAATCCAACCTCTAGCCGAGCCCATAGAATCCCCATTGAGGGGGAATCTGTTGGAAGACGGGTCAAGGAGCAATGGAACACCACCTGGGGGCTTTACCGACCTTGTCGCAAAGCAACGAGATCAGATTTTGTTCGAACATCCCCATTAGCGAGCTCATCAAGCACGTCACTCGAGCCATCGAGGCAAGTGACGCCGCCTCAACCCCTCTAGTTGCAGAAACCATGAACGGAGCTACAATCACAAAATGAGCCGACCCTTGACTGAATCCCCGCTATGCGCGGGGGCTCGAGGAAGGCCGGGCCAACAATAAGACCAAATGCATGGTCATGGAATGATCGTTAAAATCCTAAGTAAGGGGTACATGAGAATATAAGAGTAAGCTTGCAACCCTCGTTTCAGTCTCCAGTAATATCCGGCCCCAATGACCGCAAGGGGTCGGATCTCACTCGGGGGCTGATAAAGGTATAAATACCTCCTTTTTTCAAAACAGTCATTGCATCAGACCTCTTCCTCGCATTAAGGTTGACGGCAAGGTTTGTGGGAATAGATAAACGAGCATGCCTGGTAAGACTGCAAAAAACCCATGCCCTGACGGTTATGGTAACTTTGCTCACTAGCATAATCGAAATTTCCCCCTTATACACCTTGGGCCCTACAGTCTTAATGAATGAAAGGATCGGATCGCATAAACCTTTTTCTGAAACGTAGAAGGGAAGAAAGTAAGCTCAAACGAATGAAATAAAATTAAGAAACAAAATTACGAATCTATTTTCGGACACAAAAGTACCAACACTTGTCCACATATTACAGATAAATGTTTATCAAACTTATTCGACTAACTACTTCCTTAGAGGGAGAACTATGTCTTTCAGCCTTCTCAATCTCATCCATCTTGGAGTTTTCATAGCCAGGCGCGAAGCTGAGGCTCATTGCCTCCAAGTTAATCTCCTGATCATAATGAGAGCGGGCAACAACAAAGGCTTGGGTAATCTCAGCCTGAAAGGCATTCTCTTCAAGCTGGCACACCCACACCATGATATCTACAGCACGGACCGCAAGTGAGCCGGTTTCCTCCGGCTGCGCCACCCCTAGGTCATAAAAAACAACCCCACCGGCAGTGCGTAGGAGATCGTGCCCATCACTCTTAGCCTAAAGAATCCTCTACACCTCGGCAAGCTCCATGCCTAGCCCAGTAGAGATGCTCTTGGCCTCTAGCTTTTAGGCCACCATGGCTCCAAGATCCGCCTAGAGGGAGTTGACCCCCTGACACGCCTCATCGCGCTCTTGGATGGCCTGGTCGCGCTCCTCGTGGGCCGTGTCGCACTCCAAGCAGAGTCATTCTATAGTCTGGCATAGCTCATCTCGCTCCTGATGTAGCCGAGCAATCACCTTGGCATCCACATTCACCCTCTGCTGTAGGGCCATGGACCAATCCTTGGCTTCTAGCTTGAGATCCCACTCCATCTCTAGCTTAGCCAGGAGGTTGATGGACCACTAGTAGGCCTCGGCATCCTTCTGGAGTAGCTCATCCCACTCCTTTTAGACCCTAGCGGTCGCCTCCTCATCCTGCTGGACCCTCACTGTCAGATCCTAGAACATCCCATGGATCTCCTCCATGTCCCAATGCACCTTGGCTTCCCGCTATTGGGCGGCGACAAGCTGGGCGCTTACATCTCCATGCAGCCAAGCCTCCTTAGTGAGGCAGTCCCATTCCACCTTCTGCTCATGGAGGAACCAAGATTTCTCCCGGCTACAAGCAATGAGGGACTAAAAAGAAGACCAGTGTCAAAAATAGAAAAATACATGGCGAAAGAAGAAAGCGAGAGGGAAGATCAAGTGGATACCCAACCATTGGGAATGATGACATCATGCAGGATGCCCCTGGCCTGGTTTAGGACATCCATCATTATCGAGATCCCTTCATCGAGACTCCCCCACTCTATGCTCTCAGTAGCATCATCGAGCGAGAAGATAACCGACATTGGATCTTGGGGATCCGTCCACTGGAGCAGCGACTCACCCTGCGCGGGCGAGCGGCTGCCCCCTAATACCAGGGTTGAGGGCGACCCCTTGCTAGTCCTCTCCACCACCGCCACGACACCCGAGGACCCTCCAATCATGTCCACCTCCATCCAACCCGCCTCGAGCATCGTCGCCTAGGCCACCGGTGGCACGGATCGTGCCGCTTCCTCGGACACCACCGTGGCTGCGTTCGGCTACGCTTGGCTTATCACGGTCATGGCCACCTATGCTTGTCATGCCAGGGCCTTAACTCATGGTGTCATGCCCACCATAGAGTGCGCCACAAGCGTGGGTGGTAGCTCCATTCGCTCCGACATAAGTGGCGGAGTCACCTCCGCCGTCGTTTGCTCGGCGACCCCCGAGGGCGCTCTATCAGCCCTGATATCCGCTTGACCCATCGAGGGCATGGGTGCCACCGTAGGCGGCGCCTGAATGGCCAACAAGGCTGCAACATTGGCTCCGCTCCTGCCCGAAATAGGAGCAACGTCGGGCGACGGTGCCCGCCCTACCTAAAGAGCAACACTCTTCTTGGGCGCCAGAACCAAATAACGGCCCCATCTCAAGACTCTACAATGAGTTAAAAGGTGTAAGGTCACACTAAAAATAGAAAAATAGAGGAATTGGTGACTTACGCCAGCGCCGTTGGGTGGTAGGAATGTTTTGGGGATGAACCCCTAGTTTCTAGCTCCAACATGTCTGCGTGGGATCGTTTCAAGCTTACCTCCTGCTCCAGGGCAGAGGGGCTCATCTCCCTTACCTCTAAGGGTGCGGCGGTGGAACCGCCCCTCTCTGTCAGTGACTTGGGCACGGTGGTAGAACCACTGCCCCTATCAACTTGTGGGGCATGGTAGTAGGGCTGCCTCCCTCCATCGGCACCCTAGGCGTGGCGGTAGATCCGCCCGCTTCCATCGGTCCTAAGGACGGGCCAATGGTTTGGCCCGTCTCCACTAGCCGCATGGACTTGCTTCCCCCCACATGGAACGGGAAGGGTCCCTACATGGATGAGGGGGTACCTATCAGTGTATCCTCGCCCTCTAGGACATCCCACTCCACATCGGCAACTACCTCATCATCATTGTCTTCGTTGTCTGTCTCCTCTCCTCGCACCCGTGCCTACTGTTTCTACTGTTTCTTCTTCTGCTTGGAGTCCTTCATCTTCCTCTGCCACTCGGCTATGGCATGGTTGGCTGCCTCCATGAACTTGTCCTTTGGCAGTAGAGTCGGGCAATCTATAAAGACAAGTTTCTTCGGCTGGTCCTGCTATCCCAATGTCAGCACCAAGGGGTCAGGAATTCAAGTAAAAAGGAGGCACGGGGAAAGAGAACTTACGAAGTCAATGAACCTTGGTTTCGGCTACATTAGGGGATGCCCCGACACCAGATACACGAAATCAAGGATGACGCCGGCGTGGTCCTTCGAAGGCTCCATTGCCTCCATTATGCGCTGCACCACGTTGGAGGGGGGAGAGCTTCATCAACAAGAACCATCCCTTCGAGCAATGCTCCAAGCCCCATCTAGAGTAGGGGAAGTGCACGCACCATCAACGGCACCACCCTCCTCATGTGGTAGGCGCCGATGATCCCTGGCCCCTTCACGCCCCTCTCCTTCAGAATTTGGAGGGTGGCGAGATGGTCCTTGATCCTATTCTTTTGTTTGTCCGAGACACCCCACTTCCACAACTCTAGGAGCTCTTCGATGATGCGCCCAGAGAATGCTGGTAAGGGGGAGGCAACGTCGTCCTTAACATAAAGCCAATGCGAATGCCACCCCTTATTGGAGGTCGACAGACGCATCGATGGGTATTCATTCACCCGGTTGTTACAGAGATGAATGTCAGCACATCCCACCAGCACGCTCAGCTCTTGCTTCTCGGTCCACTTCTTCAGAAGGTTGACGACAAAGAGATACCACCATAGGTCGAAGTGGGGATCAATTCCTAAGAAACCCTCACACAGGGCAATGAAAGCCACAATGTGTTGAACCCCATTGGGAGTAAGGTGCTGCAACTCCACCTTGTGGTAGTCCAGCAACCCCCAAAGGAACTTGTGGACAGGGATGGTGAATCCCTGCTCGTGAAAGCGAGCGAAGGACACAACATACCCTTTAGGTGGTGACGGCTCGTCCTCATTACCAGGCAGCCACCACTCCTCGGCGGTGGTCAGCGGACAAAAGAGGCCACGGTGAATGAGGCCCTCCAGGCATAGAGGGGTGATGTTAGATCTACACCACGGCTCCATTGAACAATTGGGAGGGGGTGGATGCGAGCTTGATGGCGATTGCAATGTGGATGTGAGCTTGATGGCAGCTGCCATGTGGGTGCATGAGGCTCAGGCGATTGGCGGCGTAGGTTATAGATGCAAAGGCGAGGAGGCAAAATACAAAACCCTAGGAGTGAACCCCTTGGATTTATAGGGGCGACCGATGCGTGAAGAGCAACCGCCTGCCTAGGCCTCCAAACCTGCCACGATACACCACCGCGTCACGTCACGGGATATGCGCCCGCAATCCCTATCCTTTCCAACCAAAGTCGCATCAGACGTTTCTCCTTCCCCTATAGACCAGGACTCTTTCCCACAAAGGGGATACGGGTCAAAAAACAATTCTTTGGCCCGCTAGGGTCTAGGAGTTTGAGGGCTAGCCCAATAGTTTCGGTGGTCGTCCCAACAAGGGAAGGGCCCGCAAATGGCCAAAACCCAGGCACACGAGCCTCAAAGGAGTCTTGATACACAATCAAATCTCAACTGGGCTGACCCTAGACAAATCCCTGTGAATGGGATACCAAGATTCCCTTTAAACTGTCCAGTCGACAAAAACCAAATCTCACAACCATAGCCACGAAGGGTCTGAAATTACCCCCAGGCAATTCTACCTGAATCACCCGGGGGCTCAGGGGCTACACTCGACATGTGCGCTTATGCGCACCCTCTGGCAAATTGAAATACTCCCAGGTGATTCTACCTGAATTAGCCGAGGGCATGGGGGCTACACCTGCTGGGTGCGCTCGCGTGCACCCTCCAGCAAATCAAAATACCCCCTGGGCGATTCTACCCGAATCACCCGGGGGCTCAGGGGCTACACCTATCAGGTGCGCTCACATGCACCCTCGGGCAAGTCAAATCACCCCCCAGGCGATTCTATCCGTATCACCTGGGGGCTCAGGGGCTACTGTCGGGGACCTAATACTAGGGTACCCAACAAGATGGACCTAATAACCATCAAGCACTGATGCTCCTGAGCAGGCAAGAACACAACTACACTTCTTGCCCTGCACCTCGCCCGACCTCGGAGGGTTGGACTATGCCTCGCCTAGCCCCTAAGGGTTGGCTCCACCTTGCCTGACCCCTGAGGATTGGACTCTGCCTTGCCTGATGGCTAAAGGGTAGGCTTTGCCTCACCCGACGGCTAAGGGCTGGCTCCGCCTCAATCAACATTTTGGGGCTGGCTCCGCCTCGCCCAACATCTGCACCCTGCCCCTTCATGATGATGAGCATAGGGTAAGATGGGACACTCTGGTCAACCACAGTACTGAGGACCATGCCCTGCGCACCTATGAGAAGGTACCATCAAGATACAATGGGATAGGCGCTTTAAGCCCTCCTAGGCAGGGCAGAGCCCGAATAGTGTTGTAGGTGCCGACTTTTGTCCTATAGTGTTGTAGGCACCGCCATCGGCTCTCGGGCGTGGATACTAACACAGGCGTACGACAACCACTACAATCCAAGAGAGAACTCACATCATCTACAGTGATGGACGTATGGTCACCTCCCCATCTACTCCACGTGGAATCATGGCTCGGCACCCTGACACAACGCACCGTCCATCAAGGGAGGAGGGGACATGACCACATGCTAAAACAAGGCCAGAGCCCAACCCTATCAGGATCAACGAACATGCTATCTCCGGCATGGTCTACCATGTCAGCGGGGCAGGCTCAAGGAAAAAGGAAGACCCGGCACCTTCGAAGGACCCTCTCTACTTCTGGTTTTTCCTCTTTCTCCCATCTGTAACCCCTAGTCCCCCTTGGTCTATAAAAGGGAGGACAGGACACCCCACTAATGGACGGATCAATTTGACACACAACACACAGCCAAGCAGCAACCGAGCTCTTGGCGTCCTTTTGACCTTTCCATCAGAGACTTGGGACATGTTCCTCTCTTGACTATTTGTACCCCCTACTATGAATCTTTTTTGGTACTAATAACATGAGCAGCAGCAAACTAGACGTAGGGACATTCCGCCTAAACTAGTATAAACCTTGTGTCCTTTAGTACACCATCCGAGCCTAACACACAATAATATAAATTTACTAGTTGGTGTTTGTTCAAAACACCGACAAGTTCCCTTGAGGGGACATCCTCCAGAACAAGAGGCCAATGGCCGCATCATCAAGTGGGCAGTCAAGATCGGCACTTATTCCATAGAATTCAAAAGTATGCCTACCATTAAGTTGTAGGCACTGGGTGATGTATTTCAACAATGCCCTCAACATCAACAGTGATGGTGCGAGTGGACCGATATCTAAGAGCCCATCCCCACTGCTTGCCCCAAGCACTGGGTGATGTATTTTGATGGTGCCCTCAACATCCATGGTGCTGGTGCTGGCATTTTATTCATTACTCCAACTAAGGACAAGCTCTGTTACATCCTCTAAATTCATTTTCCAGCCTCCAATAATGCCGCAAAATATGAAGTATGTCTCCACAGACTTCGTATGGTATATGGAGACTCTATGCTAGTCATCAACCAAGTCAACAAAGATTGGTCCTGCTCTAGTGAGAATATGGAAGCATACTACACTGAGATCAGGAAACTCAAAAAAAAGTTCTACGGTATCGAGTACCACCATGTGGTATGAGATCAAAATCAGCTCGCCGACCACCTATCTAAGATAGGCTCTTCTCATGCCACGATTCTACCTGGGGTCTTTGTTCAAGACCTCTATACACCGTCTATTAAGGAAGAGAAGGAAGTTCAAGAAATCCCCCCTACCGAGCAGCTAGTACTTGCAGTACCTTCACCGATCGTAGATTGGAGGGAACAGTTCATCAAGTACCTCACCAGCGCTGACGTACCCATCGATAAGACAAAAACTAAATGCCTCATCTGGCATAGCAAGCATTATGTGCTAGTAGATGGGAACTTGATGAGGAAAAGCGCAAGGAAGGGATACTGCAGAAATGCATCACCCGAGAAGAGGGTGTAAAACTACTCCTTGAAATACACTCTGGCTCCTGTGGCAATCACACTGCCTCCAGAAACCTAGTCGATAAAGCTTTTCGAGCAGGTTTTTACTAGCCCATGGCCATCTCTAATGCAGAAGACCTCATCCAACATTGTGAAGGATGTCAATTTTTTACCAAGCAAATACACATGCCGGTGCAGCAATTACAGACCATCCCAGCTTCTTGGCCTTTTCCTTCCCGAGGACTGGACATGATTAGGCCTTTCAAGCCTATGCTAGGTGGTTTTTGGTACATATACATAGCCATTGACAAATTCTCCAAGTGGATCGAATACAAGCCACTGGTTTTGGCTACTACAAAGAAGGCAGTCGAGCTCTTCGAAGATATCATCCATAGATTTGGTCTCTCGAATAGCATTATCACCGACCTCGGAACTACATTCACTAGTCATCATTTTTGGGACTTCTATGAAGACTAATGCATCTCCATCAAATACATCTATTATGGTAGAACCTCCTAAGAAATCGGGCCCATGTGCACCTATCGTTGTCTTATCAGACCTCGGATAGCGTTCATGAGTTCCCAACAACTCAATAGGTCTGTCGAGTGTCCTCGGGAAACCCAAATCATCCACGATTCTCTTTTCAAATAGGATCCCAATCACAGACATTATAGATTACAATAGTTTATTCAAATATATACCAGAGTAAAAGATAGCGGAAGTCTTAAGATAACATAGTTACAAACCAGTTATTTTCAAACTTACAATACCATAAGTGTCATACAACCATAGTAGCGGGATAATATTACATTAACTTTATTTATCATACAAACTAGTGCCTTGTCCAAAGGCCATTCATCACTCCTCATTGTCATTGACTTCAAACATAGACATGCAGCAGGGACCAAAACAAGCCTGCGCATGCGACTCACCTGCAACAAGGGTTAACAAACCCTGAGTACAAAGGTACTCAACAAGACTAACCTGACATAACAGGGTGTAAAACTTTAGAGATGCAGGGGTTTGGGACAAGGTAAGTATGTAGCAAAATTCAAAGTACTTTGCCAAAAGCTTACTATTCTTATCCTATTTTTCAGTTTTACCCCTAAGTCCTTTTAGTTCATTATCTCAAACTAAATGTACATTTCTCATATTCCATTCCTTCTCATTTCATTCTTTTCTCATGTTTTAGTAATTCACCTGTCCTGCATTGCTTCTATAATGAATTGAGTCTCCATATCCGTGGAGCACCGGCAATTTGAATTGATTCAAGTCCCAGCTGGGGATTCCTTATCACACGACATATGTAGAACTTAATCTTGCATATATCAACCTCGCTATCGGATCCTCCTATACTAAGTCGTCTCCACGCCACTCGAGAGCACAGCACACCTCAAATCCGGCCACATTCCAGCCACGAGGGTACACGCTACTCCTGCCATCTCTCCACTCCTAGTGCATGGGCATTCGTCTTAGCATCGGATTAGCCGAAGTAGGCTTACCGGAGTATGTGACCAGTACTACAAAGTGTCTCGTTTAGAAGATCCACAATGAGTGGCCTTTAAGCGACATAGTCGGCAACATTACCCAACATTCAAGATAAGTTACCCGACTAGTCTCTAGTTCATTCTATCTTCTTTCTTTCTTGGGCCAATATGCCATCTTTGATTGTATCGAAACTTTTACTTTGAAAGCCTACCATAAAGCATACTAAGCATTCTACGCCTTTGTAAATGAAAACATCTTCAAGGATGGTAAACAATTAACAAGGTAGGTAATGCATCAAGTAGGTAACATTTGACATATCAACTTAATGCAATAAGTAACATAGGTGATAAACTTTTCAAAGTAAACAAGGTAATGATTTAATGCATAAACCGGGGCTTGCCTTCATTGATGATCTCAGGTTCCGGATCCGTACCACAATTATCGAATCCCGTGACAACCGGGGATTCTTCTAGAACTTGCTCAACTAGAATCGTTTCACTCTTGGGTTCTACATGAAATGATAACATATGCCTTAACATGATGATAATGTAAACATGATGCTTTTATGGTACATGAAATGTAAAAACACCCCGCAAATGATTTTATTTCACGGTACATTTCCAAGCCAACAAAACCAACTTACAATCCTACCATCAAGAACCACACATGTGACTTGACCAAATGGATCTTGAAACCCAACTAGTCACAAAACATGACCAAAACAAGATCCAACACTAATCAAACACTTAGGGTTTGCCATTATTTATTTTTTGAATTAATTTGCAATTAAGCCCAAAAATTAACTTGTTCCAAATGACCTGAAAATTTTATGTAAGCTTCCGCATGACAAATTAGTGTACCAAAACAAATTTCATAATTTTTGGAATTATACAGTGACCTACAAAAATCATGGAAATTGTATTTTTCAATTAATGGACTGAATATTTGAACATTAAAAATTTATTCAAATTTCAAGTTTCAAATTTTTAAATCATACTAGAACATGTACAGAAGCTACACACAAAATTTTAGAATTTTTGGAGCTATCATGAATTTCCTACAAATTCCCAAAATTTCAGCACTATTCACAAATTCAGAAAATAAAAATTTTCACTGTTCTTCTTCCTCACTCGCACTAACAGCTAGGCCCCACTGTTAGTGACTCAAAGAAATCACGGCGGCGCTGCCCTCACTGGCCGGCCTCAAAATGCGCCAACGGTGACGCTCCGGCGAGGCCGACCTCACCAAAATGATCTACACACTACTACGAACCCATCCCAGCCCTCAGATCGGAAGAAGGCGCGCCGGAGAAGGCTCCACGCCGGCCATGGCGGCTTGAGCACGACGGCTCACGGCGTAACCCCGGCAATGGCGTAGTAGAGTCTAAAACAAGGTAAGTATCGCGCTCAGTAGCTCACCACGGTCACCACGGTCTAAAACGGGAATGACGACGGCGGCAGCTGCTATTTATAGCCGGGAGGTGGATGTTGATTTTTAAAATAATTATAGAACTGCCACTGCGTCCATTTTTCAAATTACTCACAAATTTTCTAAAGAAGTTGAAAATCTCCAAAAATGAAAGTTGTTCAATTTTTCAAACTCTACAACTTTGCTTCTAGAAATATTTTCAAATTCTGCCTCCATTTTGAAATTTGAATTTGGGGTGCATTTGAGCATTTGAATCATTTCAAAATTACTCCAAATTTTATATGTAAACTTAAAAAACTTTGAATACCAAAGTTGATCCACATAAAATAACCTCCAACTTTGCTTTTTGCCTCAACCCCAAATTCCATATGGATTTTGAATTAGTCAAAAGGGGCAAAAAGGACTTTTATAATTTGAATATGAATTCAAATTTGATTTGTCTTCCTTTTACTTAAATTTTGATTTTTGACCAGTAACATGGCCCATTAGGGTTATTTAAGTCAAATGACACATGACCTCATATGATCACATGAAATTTGACCCTTGGGGTCATGATCTTTATTTAGGGTTTTGAAACACATCACATGAAATAACAACATTATGAAATAAGGCTTATTTAGTGAATGCATTCAAAAAATTTCTACTTATGAATGCTTTGCAATGCATATGATGACATGTCAAATTTTAGTGCTAGGTCAAAACACCAGAGGTGTTACAACCCTTCCCCCTTAAAGAAATCTCGTCCCGAGATTTAAAACTTAAGGCTAAGTAATGGAAAAGGAAATGTGTCAAGCTAACACATTAGAACTTTATTCAAAAAGGCGAGTGAGGGGGTTTTCCATTCTATTGACAAACGAGATAAGTTATAATATAGACATGGTATTGCAACTAGATAGAAGCGAAGAAGTCAGGAAAATTCTCTTCTAAGTAATCCTCGGACTCCCAAGTAGCTTCATCTTCAGTGTGTTGATTCCATTGTACTTTGTAGAATTTGATCGTACGTCTCCGAGTGACTCGATCTTTCTGATCTAAGACTCTAATGGGGTACTCAGCATAAGTCAAATCAGGTTCCAGTTCTATATCACCAAAGTTGATCTCTTGGTCAGGTACTTGAAGGCACTTCTTTAACTGAGATACATGGAAGATATCATGCACTGCTGACATGTGATCTGGTAGCTTGACGTGATAGGCGACTGGTCCACATTGTTGTTGGATCTGAAAAGGACCGACATAACGGGGCGCCAACTTTCCCCGAATCCCAAAACGATGAACTCCTTTCATCGGTGATACCTTGAGGTAGACATAATCTCCCACTTTGAATTCTAGCGGTCGTCTCCTCTTATCAGCATACCTTCATATTGGCTTGTATGAGTTTAACTTTCTCTTCAGCTTCCTTGACCACATCTGGTCCAAAGAATCAACGTTCTCCAGCTTCTGACCAATTTAAAGGTGTTTGGCACCTACGGCCATACAGTGCCTCGAATGGTGCCATTTTAATGCTCTCTTGATGGCTATTGTTATACGAGAATTCAGCTAAGGGAAGGCATTCATCCCATTTAGCACCAAAAGAAAGAACACATGCTCTTAGCATATCTTCAAGAATTTGATTTACCCTTTCAGTCTGTCCATCTGTTTGCGGATGATAAGCAGAACTACGGATAAGTTTAGTTCCCAAAGACTCATGTAGACTTTTCCAAAACTTGGATATGAACAATGACCCTCTGTTAGAGACAATGGTCTTGGGTGCCCCATGCAGACTGAAGATTCTATCAAGATAAAGCTTTGCATACTGCTTCGCTCGATATTTATCTCTGACTGGTAAGAAATGAGCTATCTTGGTTAGACGATCAACAATAACCCATATTGAATTATAGCCTGCAGTTGTCCTAGGCAATCCCACGATGAAGTCCATACAAATATCTTCTCACTTCCAAGATGGAACTGGCAATGAATGTAATGGACCTACAGTCTTCATATGAACCGCTTTGACTCTCTGACAAATATCACACTTGGCTACATATTGAGCTATTTCTATTTTCATTTTGGTCCACCAATATCTCTTTCTTAGATCATGATACATTTTATTACTACCCAGATGAATGGAGTATCTTGTAGAATGAGCTTCATCAAGAATCTGCTTTCGCAGCTCCAGATTTTTGGGTACTACCAATCTATCCTTGAACCATACAACATCTGATTCATCAATCTTGAAACATGTTGGTTTTCTAGATCTGACTTTATCCTTGATATGGGCTATGCCCTTACTTTTCTGTTAAGCATCAATGATCTGATCTTTGATAGTGGATTCAATTGCAATATTGGACAGGGAACCTTGTTCTATGATTTGTAAATTCAGATGCTCCATCTCTTGACACAATGTTCGTTGCATAGGTTCTACAATCAGACAATGACAATGACTCTTGCGACTCAGGGCATCGGCAACCACATTAGCCTTGCCCGGATGATAATGCACTTCTAAGTCATAATCTTTAATAAGTTCCAACCATCTTCTTTGCCTCATATTCAATTCTGACTGGGTGAAGATGTATTTCAAACTTTTGTGATCCGTACAGATATGACATATATTGCCCAATAAATAATGTCGCCAAATCTTGAGTGAATGAACAACAACAGCTAATTCAAGATCATGGGTGGGATAATATTCTTCATGCTTCTTGAGTTGTCTAGAAGCGTATGCTATGACTCTGCCTTCTTGCATTAGAACACAGCCAATACCAATTCCAGATGCATCACAATAGATATCAAATGGCCTCTCGATATCAGGTTGTGCTAATACTGGTGCAGTTGTCAACAACTTCTTCAATGTCTGAAAGGCCTCTTCACATTCTGTTGACCATACAAACTTAGTTTGATTTTTCAATAGTCCAGTAATTGGCTTCGCAATTCTGGAGAAGTTAGGGATAAACCGACGGTAATACCCTGCCAACCCTAGGAAACTATGAACTTGATGAACAGTTGTAGGTGCTTTCCAATTAAGGACTTCTTCTACCTTGCTCGGATCTACAGCTATACCTTCAGCAGATAGCACATGACCCAGAAATTGTACTTCCTCCAACCAAAATGCACATTTGCTGAATTTGGCATATAATTGGTGATCTCTTAATCTTTGTAGAACAATACGGAGATGTTCCGCATGTTCCTCTTTGCTCTTAGAGTAGATAAGAATGTCATCAATAAACACCATGACAAACTTATCCAACTCAGGCATGAAAACTGAGTTCATCAGGTATATGAAATGAGTCGGGGCATTGGTCAGCCCAAAAGACATGACTAAATATTCATATAGACCATATTGGGTAGTAAATGCTGTCTTCGGCATATCTTCACGTCTGATCTTAATCTGGTGATAGCTCGATCTCAAGTCTATCTTTGAGAATACCTTAGCTCCCGCAAGTTGATCAAAAAGCAAATCAATTCAGGGTAAGGGGTATTTGTTCTTGATGGTGACTTCATTTAATGGCCGATAGTCAACACATAACCTTAAGGTTTGGTCCTTCTTCTTCACAAAGATTGCAGGGCATCCCCAAGGTGATGAACTGGGTTGAATGAAACCATTGTCTAACAACTCTTGTAGTTGCATTTTTAGTTTTGCTAGTTCTTTGGGTGGCATCCTATATGCTCTTCTAGACACTGGTGCTGTCCCTGGTTTTAGATCAATTCTAAACTCTACATCTTGGTCTGGTGGCAGACTAGGCAGATCATCAAGAAAGACATCTGTAAACTCACATACCACTGAAATTTTCTCGACTCCTTCAATAATAGTTGCACAGACTGTTTCCACTATACTCTTAGGAAAGGGAAGTTGGATGAGAAGTTGGGTGTTGCTGCCAGGTGCATTTACCCTTATGGTTCTACGTAGGACATCTATGATAGCCCGTGTTGAGTTAACCAGTTCATACCAAGGATCACATCTATATCTTGATCCTTTAATATCAGCATATTGGTAGGGAACTCATAACCTCCCAAATCAATAGGTACATGCTGAACTACCTCCCTCATACAGATTCGTCCCCCGGGCAACTGTATATGATAGGGTTCTTTTGTTTCCCCAATAGCTATCCCATGCTTCATAACAAATGTACGATTGATAAATGTATGGGATGCACTAGAATCAAATAAGGTAATTGCAGGGTGCTTAGCAATGGGAAACATACCCATCATAACTAGTTCTCCTTCTGGAATAGATTCCACTTGAGTATAGAAGACCCTTCTAGTTTTCTTCTCAGCCTGACCCTTCTGATTGTTCTGAGCATTGCCCTTGTACTGATTCTGAGCTTGATTAACAGGGGCTTTGGGTGCATCAGGATTGTTCTTCCTAGGATACGGACATTCTCGAGAAAAGTGTCCGGGTTTACCACAATTATAGCATGGAAAATTGTGATTCTAGGGAGTAGCATTGCGGTTTGCATTATTTGTATTATTTTGCTGCTGCGGTGCTTGATGAGTATAAGGCGTATTAGTTGCAGGGCGAATGAAGATTTGTTGCCTGCTTTGGCCTTGTTGTGGGCGGAATGGTGTACGGCCATGATTTTGAGGATGATAGACTATCTTCTGACGCTTTCCACTCGATGATCCAGAAGTAAATATTTTCTTCTTCTTCGCCTCCTTGTGTCAGCAGTAATTCTCTTCCGAAGCGATAGCAATGTTGATTGCCTCGTGGTAAGTTGTGTTACCACAAGTTGCCATCATGGTCTGAAGTTTAGTGTTTAGGCCTCTAAGAAAATGATTCTTTTTCTTCCTATCAGTATTCACATACTCAATAGCATACTGTGACAGGTGGTTAAAATGCCCAACATAATGCATCACTGGGTGCTCCTCTTGCTTAAGAGCCAAGAACTCTTCTAACTTCATGGTCATCACACCGTCTGGAATATAATGTGCCTTGAAGGCATCCTTGTACTCCCTCCAGTTGATTTGGTGACCAGCGGGCTGTACTGCTACCAAATTTGCCCACTAGGCACCAGCAGCTCCTCGGAGTTGCTGTGCCGCAAACCTAGGTTTCTGAACCTCAGTACAGTGAATCAGCTCAAACTTTTGCTCTATTGTCCTAAGCCAATCGTCTGCTTCTAAAGGTTCTTCTGCCTTAGAGAACACCGGTGGACGTGTGTTAGTAAAATCCACATAGGTTGACTCGTCATTTCCATTACGACGGCCTTGATTAGGGTATGGTGCATGCTAGTTCTGCACCAATTCCCTTAACAGCCTAGCATTCTCTGTCGTTGCGTTGACGAGTGCGGCTATGGCATCTGCCATAGTCGTAGGCATTGGTGGAGGATTTGGGCACTCATCATCATTGTGTGAGCCACTAGCACCAGTTCGGGTGATAGGACGAGGCATCTGTTAGAGAAACACATTTACTTACATTATTCTTTATTGAAAGCATTTAAAAGGTTTCATGCTACAAAGGGTCCTTATTTATATTACATGTCATGTATCCCACAAGACAACCCTAGTTTTCTAGGAAAGCAGTAAAGGAACTACTTCTACTCAGTCTTCAGCATCCGTGCCCATATTGGACGAAACCTCATCTTCATCTGAGAAGTACACCAACTCCTCAGGATCCTCCTCCTCTTCTTCATTCTTGACTTCTCTTGGAGCTACAATCATTTCTTCATCGGTAACTTCACCATCCCCATGAGGTGGATGAAGTTGAGCGTACAACATGTGGACATTCTCATGAAGAATAGCATTGTCCATCTCTAGGTCTTCTACATAGAACTCTAGCTCATGGACGCATTCATTGGCCGCATCCTCTTGTGTCCAGGCTTCATTCCGCAGCTCCATGGTCATGGTGATGCCCCTTTACATTTCCGCTAACTCCTCTTGATCTTTGGCATGAGCTCAACGAAGAGTGTTGAGCTCCTTGTTAAGGTTCTCGACATTGGCGGGGTTGCTTGAAGATCCTTCCACACCTAGGTTCTTGGAACTTCCCTCACCAAGCTCGTGGCTTCTTGGTGCCAATTGGTGACGAGGGACTCCATGAGGTCCGGTGGACTTGCGTGCGGTTTTCTTGGTCTTTGCCATAGCTTGTAGGATTTAAGGTAGGACTATAAGAATAGCTTAAGGATAATGGAGGTTAGCAAGAATGGGATTGACATTACTTACCCAACCACTATTAAGGGGATTTATTATGCAATGTGCTTAAGCATGATGCATGAATCGATCTTACAAATCTAAGTACAATAGATTTATATAATCATAAGTACTAGATTTTTAATTCATAGGACAAACCTAATCATATTATCCACCACAAACTTTCAAATAAGACAGGATTGAGTCTAGCTCAAAGGTAAGAAGAAAGAAATTGAACTTTCAAAATATCATGTTTACTTTCCTTGATCCAAATCATTTTAAAGGTTTTTCCAAAGTAACCTACAATGATCTTAGATGGGAACTGCTCTGATACCAGCTGTGGCAGAACCTCCTAAGAAATCGGGCCCATGTGCACCTATCGTTGTCTTATCAGACCTCGGATAGCATTCACGAGTTCCCAACAACTCAATAAGTCTGTCGGGTGTCCTCGGGAAACCTGAATCATCCACGATTCTCTTTTCAAACAGGATCTCAATCACAGACATTGCAGATTACAACATTTTATTCAAATATATACCAGAGTAAAAGATAGCAGAAGTCTTAAGATAACATAGTTACAAACCAGTTGTTTTCAAACTTACAATACCATAAGTGTCATACAACCATAGTAGTGGGATAATATTACATTAATTTTATTTATCATACAAACTAGTGCCTTGTCCAAAGGCCATTCATCACTCCTCATCGTCATTGACTTCAAACACAGACATACAGCAGGGACCAAAACAAGCCTGCGCATGCGACTCACCTACAACAAGGGTTAGCAAACCCTAAGTACAAAGGTACTCAACAAGACTAACCAGACGTAACGGGGTGTAAAACTTTAGAGATGCAGGGGTTTAGGACAAGGTAAGTATGTAGCAAAATTCAAAGTACTTTGCCAAAAGCTTACTATTCTTATCCTATTTTTTAGTTTTACCCCTAAGTCCTTTTAGTTCATTATCTCAAACTAAATGTACATTTCCCATATTCCATTCCTTCTCATTTCATTCTTTTCTCATGTTTTAGTAATTCACCAGTCCTGCATTGCTTCTGTAATGAATTGAGTCTCCATATCCGTGGAGCACCGGCAATTCAAATTGATTCAAGTCCCAGCTGGGGATTCCTTATCACATGACATATGTAGAACTTAATCTTGCATATATCAACCTCGCTATCAGATCCTCCTATACTAAGCCATCTCCACGCCACCCGAGAGCACAGCACACCTCAAATCCGGCCACATTCCAGCCACGAGGGTACACGCTACTCCCGCTATCTCTCCACTCCCAGTGCGTGGGCATTCATCTTAGCATCGGATTAGCCGAAGTAGGCTTACCGGAGTATGTGACCAGTACTACAAAGTGTCTCGTTCAGAAGATCCACAATGAGTGGCCTTTAAGCGACATAGTCGGCAACATTACCCAACATTCAAGATAAGTTACCCGACTAGTCTCTAGTTCATTCTATCTTCTTTCTTTCTTGGGCCAGTATGCCATCTTTGATTGTATCGAAACTTTTACTTTGAAAGCCTACCATAAAGCATACTAAGCATTCTACGCCTTTGTAAATGAAAACATCTTCAAGGATGGTAAACAATTAACAAGGTAGGTAATGCGTCAAGTAGGTAACATTTGACATATCAACTTAATGCAATAAGTAACATAGGTGATAAACTTTTCAAAGTAAACAAGGTAATGGTTTAATGCATAAATCGGGGCTTGCCTTCGTTGACGATCTCAGGTTTCGGATCCATACCACAATTATCGAATCCCGTGACAACCGGGGATTCTTCCAGAACTTGCTCAACTAGAATCGTTTCACTCTCGGGTTCTACACAAAATGATAACATATGCCTTAACATGATGATAATGTAAACATGATGCTTTCATGGTACATGAAATGTAAAAACACCCTGCAAATGATTTTATTTCATGGTACAGTTGCAAGCCAACAAAACCAACTTGCAATCCTACCATCAAAAACCACACATGTGACTTGACCAAATGGATCTTGAAACCCTACTAGTCACAAAACATGACCAAAACAAGATCCAACACTAATCAAACACTTAGGGTTTGCCTTTATTTATTTTTGAATTAATTTGGAATTAAGCCCAAAAATTAACTTATTCCAAATGACCTGAAAATTTTATGTAAGCTTCCTCATGACAAATTAGTGTACCAAAATAAATTTCATAATTTTTGGAATTATACAGTGACCTACAAAAATCATGGAAATTGCATTTTTCAATTAATGGACTGAATATTTGAACATTAAAAATTTATTCAAATTTCAAGTTTCAAATTTTTAAATCATACTACAACATGTACAGAAGCTACACACAAAATTTTAGAATTTTTGGAGCTATCATGAATTTCCTACAAATTCCTAAAGTTTCAACACTATTCACAAATTCAGAAAATAAAAATTTTCACTGTTCTTCTTCCTCACTCGCACTGACAGCCAGGCCCCACTGTCAGTGACTCAAAGAAATCACGGCGGCGCTGCCCTCACTGGCCGGCCTCAAAATG
This sequence comes from Miscanthus floridulus, assembly GCF_019320115.1. Taxonomy (NCBI): domain Eukaryota; kingdom Viridiplantae; phylum Streptophyta; class Magnoliopsida; order Poales; family Poaceae; genus Miscanthus; species Miscanthus floridulus. The sequence continues at coordinate 136,687,859 of NC_089580.1, read as the reverse complement.
CGCCGACGGTGACGCTCTGGCGAGGCCGACCTCACCAAAATGATCTACACACTACTACGAACCCATCCCAGCCCTTAGATCGGAAGAAGGCGCGCCGGAGAAGGCTCCACGCCGGCCATGGCGGCTCGAGCACGACGGCTCACGGTGTAACCCCGGCAATGGCGCAGTATAGTCTAAAACAAGGTAAGTATCACGCTCAATAGCTCACCACGGTCACGCCGGTACGTTCGGTGAAGCCGGAGACGGTCTGGAATGGCCTGGCCACGTCGAGGCGATGATGGCGGAGCTCCGGCCGGTCTCGGGGAAGAAGGCGTTGCGTCGGGCGACTCCGGCCAACCCAAGTGATGTAGGCAAGCCACAGAGAAGCGCAAGTCTGAGGCGATCGTGTAGGCATAGCTGGGCACGATGGATGCTGCTCGACGGAGGCTATGGCGAGCGGTGGAGCAACTAGCGGCGGAGCAGAGCAGAAGGGGAAAAATGGGAATGACGACGGCGGCGGCTGCTATTTATAGCCGGGAAGGGGTTGCCTAGCATCGACAGCGCACGCCCGAGCTCGCCACGGCACTGGCTGCATGTCAACGTGCAAAGAAGCGGCGAAATCCGATCAGCGGCGACCTCCGCGTGGCGCCGGCGTCAAGCAGAGAGGTGGATGTTGATTTTTGAAATAATTACAGAACTGCCACTGCGTCCATTTTTCAAATTACTCACAAATTTTCTAAAGAAGTTGAAAATCTCCAAAAATGAAAGTTGTTCAATTTTTCAAACTCTACAACTTTGCTTCTAGAAATATTTTCAAATTTTGGCTCCATTTTGAAATTTGAATTTGGGGTGCATTTGAGCATTTGAATCATTTCAAAATTACTCCAAATTTTATATGTAAACTTGAAAAACTTTGAATACCAAAGTTGATCCACATAAAATAACCTCCAACTTTGCTTTTTCCTCAACCCCAAATTCCATATGGATTTTGAATTAGTCAAAAGGGGCAAAAAGGACTTTTATAATTTGAATATGAATTCAAATTTGATTTGTCTTCCTTTTACTTAAATTTTGATTTTTGACCAGTAACATGGCCCATTAGGGTTATTTAAGTCAAATGACATATGACCTCACATGATCACATGAAATTTGACCCTTGGGGTCATGATCTTTATTTAGGGTTTTGAAACACATCACATGAAATAACAACATTATGAAATAAGGCTTATTTAGTGAATGCATTCAAAAATTTTCTACTTTATGAATGCTTTGCAATGCATATGATGACATGTCAAATTTTAGTGCTAGGTCAAAACACCAGAGGTGTTACATCTATGTTGCCCATCCTAGAGCCAACGGCCAGGTCAAACGGGTGAACGACATGATCCTTGATGCCCTCAAAAAGAAACTATACCAGAAAGAGGAAAAGCATCCGGGCAGATGGCTCAAAGAGCTTCTAGTTGTGGTCTAGGCACTACGTACTCAAGCTAGTCACAACACTGGTGTGTCTCCATATTTTTTGGTCTATGGCTCAGAGGCCATACTTCCCACAGACATTGCCTTCTGAGCACTAAGAGTATAACATTATAATGAAGAGCAAGCCGTAGCTGTTTGGATAGAGGACATCGATAGGTCCAAAGAAGAATGCCTGATCACTTGCATCCGCATAGCCAAATGCCTAGAAGGCCTATGAAGATACTATAATCGCAATATCAAAGGTCGTTCATTTGCGGTCGACGACCTAGTTCTTCACAGAAAGCAAAAAACTGAAGGGATGCACAAGCTCTCCTCCCTATGGGAAAGGCCTTACGTGGTCAAAGAGGTTACCCGACTAGGGTCTTACTAGCTATGTGACATAGAGGGAATCAATATGCCCAATTTGTGGTACATCGAGCAACTTATACATTTCTATCCCTGAAACGCTCTAGATATGTACTCTTCACTCCATAATAAATGAAGTTTTTGTCACCATAATTTGTGTCCATTATTTCTCCGCTCTAGTTTAATCTCCATTTATGATTATCGACTCCAAGCTACTCCTTAACAAACTCCAACAATTATACATGATCTCCATAAATGCTCCACTTCGTTTCTCCATACTAAAATATCTCTAAGATATTTTGCCAACCATTGAGCAGCACACGTTCCGCTCTGTGTTCTTTGGAGAAAACCCTACCTCTGATCTCTCCCTACATGTGCTACAGGCTCTAGCGCTCTGCATTATGGGTGGTCGGCTGTGGTTCCTCAGTCACGTCTGTTCCTCCTACACGTGCACGGGCTCCAATGCTCGACGTTATGGAATACGGGCTAGCCAAGGCCAAGAGCTCAGTAATGAACTAACTGCTCGGATGCTACTGATACCACGTACAAATGCGTTAGGGTTAACAATACATATATTTTTCACCAAAAGTACTAGCAAGCCGCATAAACATGCATACAACGTCTACTTACAACATTTATACGAATACATAAATGTTTGTTTATGCCCTCACGCATTTAACTCTCCTCTCCAGCTGTTCCATACAGGTTCATCTCCATTCGGGTTATTGTGCTTGGCCCTCACCGTCTACCTCATCGGTCGGCTTCTTCACCATGTCCTCCACCTCATCTTTCAGTTGCCCCTACTTCGTCACACCCGTCCCTCTAGCGAATTCGGCCCCTATCGCCTAAAGATTGATCGTAGGGAAGTGGGACCAGACCACCGCTAGGGCATGCATCATGACAGAGACAACTACATCTCGGTTGAAGCTTTTGAAGTTCTCCCACGCCGCCTTGCACCTGTCAATGATGGCATCCGAACAGGGCGGCCTGTCGTTGGGCTGAGGAGCTACCTCTATGTCGATACAGTCGAGCACTGGCCTGACTCCGACCACCACAGCGTCAAGTTTTCCCCTCTAGGTTCTTGCCTCTAGCTCCAGCATGTCGAACTGCGCCTTGGTTATTCGATGGTATTCTGCAGACACCAAAGGGATTTGTCAAACAAAGAAATCATATCAGCAACAACTCTGACCATGAACTACTCACCCTCTAGATCATCGGCTAGTTTCTCCACTCACCCAGACGCCTTCTTCTCCTCTTGGAGTTGGTTGGTGACTTGACACAACCGTCCGAGCTCTACATCTTGCTCTATAAACATAACAGTTAATAGCAACATCAAGACTGTTCGGTAATGCAGAACAAATTTGCTGATCCGTAGTACCTTTCTTCTGTTCAGAGACATTTCTCAGCTACTCGGAGGTGTGCTCCAGCTGCTTAGAGCTGCTTCTCAGCTGCTCAGAGGTGCGCTCTAGCTGCTCGAAGATGGTCTTCAACTACTTGGATAAGGTGCCCTTATGGTCCTCTAGGTCCTTCACATTTGATTCAGCAAGATCCCTTTCGCGCTTGTGCCTAAACATTCAAGATCCATCAACATTGGAACCCTACCACCTCACAAGTTTGCATAGACATATATATATAACCATGTGTAGATTAGAGAAAAAGTCGATGTCACAAGAATTCAAATCACATCTCAAGTGACGAATACAGACGTTGCACTACTCACAAATTCTATCATGTGAGTCCTGGTAAGTACGATCAAGAAAGGTGAGATAGTCTTGCTCATGGACTTTAAACTTGATGAGTAGCTATCTTTTAGTTTTTGCATTCCACTACATGTTTACTTTAAATAATCCATGCATCCACTCCATTTAGTTTAAATTCTCTCATATAAAATTTAGTTCCTTCCATACATTCATGCCACTTGCATCCTTTATCTTAAAAAAATCTCTCACCATGATCATGCTCTTTCACCTCTATTTGAATAAATCTCTGTAATGCTTTCATGTTACCTTTGTCTGCTATAGTATGCTTTAGTTTGGGAGTGTTGATCTCACTTCCAAAGGCCTTTTAAATTAAGCATGGTGCTTAGGTTAAAATGCCTTCCTCAATTAAAATTAGACATGGAGTTTAGTTTGGTTATTGAACTAAAACTTGCTGTAGTAGATACTGGTTATTTTGTTGGACTAACCCTTGTAGAAAACTCTCAAGCTCAAATTGGGGAAGTCCTGAGATAAATTCACACTGGAGATGAAGCAAGGCACGTGAATTCCAAAAACTTTGCACAAAGAAGACCAAGCTCATTCTTCATGGATGGAAGAACTGTGAGTATCAAGGTTTATTCACTTATCTTTTGTTACAAGTCATCTTAGCCTTGAACCATGCTAGAACGCAGCCAACACATAAAACTTGTTAATACACAAAATCTATGCTAAACAATCCTAAAACCATCCTTCTATTAGCATAGAGGAAAATCACAAAAAAATGGACAACAAAACCCGTGTTTCAAATTTATTATATTCCCTCGGGTATGTGTCCAGTAATATTTTGCAGAAAGAATCAATAGAAGCTATGCATGTTCATGGTTTGGAATGAACCTACAAACCCAAACCAAACCACCACTTCAGTAATGGAACAAAAAGAAAGAAGACGAGTGCCATAAAAAACACTCACTCATAGGAAGTGGACAGACAAATCAACAGGTCATGAGTAACATCGAAGACATCTTAGCATTAAACCTTCCCAAGACAAGCTAAGATGAAGATGAGAAGCAAGGATGCAACTCACCTTTTATTAGCCAGAATATGCCTGCTTCCATCATCTTCAAAGACACTAATTTGCACGTCGGCAACTAGGACCAAGATGATGAATGCCACTACATCATAACAAACATCCTTGTGCCGACAGACATCATCAATCAATGGTTCATTAACGACTGTGTCTCGTAAGGCCGTAAATGACCATGGTCGCTCAAAGACATCCCCTAGTCATTGAAGATGAAGCTTCAAAGTGAGTACCAATGAGGTTCCTTCCTTGACCATCAAGACAGCTGGCATATCACTAGCAAACAAAGAAGAACAACTCTCTGTCATGCCATTAGAAGACAAAGACAATCAGGGAGGAACTTGAGTTGCATCTCCAATGAACATCAATTCATCAATCAAGAATCAACAGAAATTAAGGTTGATGGAAGAAGAGCATGAAATTGTCCATATCCTCATCTCAGGATCAGGGCATCGCATTCAAGAGAGATTAGTCCTCTAGTTAGGATCTATTCTTTATACACAAATAGTTAGAGAGTGAGGGAAGAGTTGGGAGAAAGTACCGACCCATCAGGGCTATGTCTACGGCTTGTACTTTGGCGGATCTAGGCTTCTCCAAGTCTACATCTGAGATACCTCTGGTAATTGATTTCTATTTAAAGTAAGTTTTGTGCTCTTTTGTTCACGGGTTCATAGTTCTTTTGAGTGCTCTAGTCTTTGTTAGATCTCTGGATTAGAGTAGTAATCGTTAGCATAAGCGTGGTACTTAGGCTATCGGCTACCTATGTTTGCTCCCTGCATCTTGGTTGAGTGGTAGCAGCGGGAGGTGACAGCCCTGTCTATCATTTGTAGTCCACGCCGAATTGAGCAGGTTCTTAAATTAGTAGAACCGTAGTCGCGTCGGTAGAGTTATCTATTAGCGGTGCTTTACCGTCTAAGCGGCGTCCCGAAGTGAACACTAGAATCATAAGCCTTGCTTTGCATAGGGTCATAACCATAGGAATCCTCTCTACTCATACCTTAAACCTTGATTGCTATCTCTGGACGAACTAGTGTTTAGACGACATACACATGTTTCTCTATGGATACGATACTCGATAATATTCCAAGTAAAAACTACTTCAATACCCGTGCGCTTGCGGATTTTGTCTCTGTGTGCCTCCACAGGTGTCAACAAGTTTTTTGGCGCTGTTGCTGGGGAAACGGTTGCTGTGATTTCATCGAACCAAGTTTGTCCTTGTATCTTTTATTTTATTTATCTTTAAGCATGGATAACATCATGCCTATCAATCAATTCGCTGCTTCCATGGGCGCACAACTAGAGCCACTGGAATCTTCAAAACCTATCCTTACACCTAGCTATGAGTTATGTCCGTGTTTAATAAATATGGTCTAGGAACAATCGTTCTTAGGAGAAGGCGATGAAAACCCATATACCCACCTACGAGAGTTTGAGAAAATTTGTGCATGCTTACATATCGCGGGCATGTCCCATGAAACCTTAAAGTGGAAGCTATTTTATGTTCTCTTTGATGGGAAGAGCTAAACACTAGTATACCCGAACCATCGGAAGTGTACAAGGAGATTGGGAAGCTCTATGATCTAGCTTTTGCTTATCTTTCTTTCCTATGTATGGAGTGGTTAGCCTTCGAATAGAGGTTCTATCTTTTAAAGAAAAAGAAAAAGAATCTCTTGGTGAGGCATGGACACGTTTTAATGACCTAGTCAATTCTGGCCCTGATTCATATTTCTCATTCAGATCAAAACACACCAAGAGAATTAGGTCTAGAGCTCTCCAATGTAGTAGAATAGTAACTCAGGAGTGAGGGTCGAGTTGAACTCATGCTCAAGTTTCGGATCTAGTCTTGGAGGCTCGGCATAGCCTTGTATCATCACTTCTACATCTTATAAGACTTATTATTAATTTATTATATTCTTATCTATATGGCTATACTTACTTTAAATATATCTTGCTTAGTTAAGATTATCATTACTTTTGTGTGTGGATTCATAAAGCGCTTAGCTTGCTAGTTTACCAGTTAGGCTAAGCAGCCGAGTCTCGTGTAAGCATGGTGCTTATATGATGCTCTGCCTATGAGTACACCCTGTTCCTTGGTTGGGTGGTAGCAGCGGGAGGTGACAGTCTCGTCTATCCTTTGTAGTCCACTCCGAATTGAGTAGGTTCTTAAATTGAAGGACCATAGTCGCGTCAGTAGAGTTATCTTTTGTTGGTGCTCTACCGTCTAAGCGGCATCCCAAAGTGCACAAGAGTAGAGTTAGTCTTAGCTATAGTTGGTTATACTTTGACCATATAATAAGAATGTCATAGGAATCTACCTTACCTGTTGTTCTCCCGAGTTAACTAATTTACATTATCTTAGTGATCTATCCCCTGAGTGTCATTATGATTAACTCCTATCATTACATTTATCCCCTGCTCTAGCTATGTTGGTATATTAATAGATACTCCTTTGTTACCTAATAAATCTTTACTCCATTATTTCCCTATGATAAAATATAAATAACGATACCTGGAATACTTTCGGTAAAATGCTATAATGGTATTCTATGCGTTTGTGGAATCCTTCATTTTCTATCTGTGTTAATAAATACCAACAACATCCACAATATAAATTAATATCGACGGCTTGGGCCGGACGTCCAGGGGCTAGCCTTACCCATGAATTGATTTTATTCCTAATCAAAGCTACATCAACAATTTAGTGATGTGAGTATTTATTTATAGAAAAGAATCTAGAGTTCAAAGAGAAATAATATTATATTTATTGTTTCATTTTTATTTATAGAAAAGTTTAGGTTCCCTCTAGACCAGTCCCCAACCAGATAGGCCATGGCTGCCGGTGACGTCGTGGATTGAAGTGTTTTAGGCGTTTTTAACTTATGTTTTAAGTGTTTCATCTAAATGTTGCATATGTTGTAATGGTAATATAAGCATGTTGGAAGCATATGTTTCTGGTGTTTCAAATATTTCATCTGGACATTTCAAAAGTTGATCTGGTGTTGCACATGTTACAATTGCTATACTCGAGTGTTTCATCTGTTTTCAGATGTATGTTGCAAATGTTTTATCTGGATGTTTTAAAAGTAGATCTTGTGTTGTAGGCCACTTTTCACCTGTTGCTGCTAGTGCACCATCGTGGTTGATGTGTCGACGCCTAAGGCCTGCAGACACTTTCACAGCGCGCATCCACAAGCAGAGCAGGTGGGCGCGGGGCGTAGATCCGCCGTGCGAACGCGAGATGGGTGTGGGGTGTGGTTCTGTCGTGTGGGGTGCGGGATGGGCATGGGCCGCGGTTCTGGACTCTGGCGTTGGCTGGGAATGGGATGGAGAGTGTGGGATGCAATGCGGGCACAGGGCGCCGGAGCTGCGTCCTGACGCGGGCTTGGGGTCAGACGTCCGAGCGCTAGCCTTACCCATAAATTAATTTTATTCCTAATCAAAGCTACATCAACAATTTAGTGATGGGAGTATTTATTTATAGGAAAGAATGTGGAGTTCAAAGAGCAATAATATTATATTTATGGTTATATTTTTATTTATAGAAAAGTTAGGAGTTCAAAGAGCTATAATATTACAGAACATGCACGAGCCCAAGCAGCAAAAAAAACAGATTGAAACGAAGAAAAAAGACACGGATATGGTGTTGGTAATGCGGACAGAACACAGATTATGTTGGACGAAAATTTAAAGTTGGCAAAAATTTTGCCTCTTTAGTTTTAGGTCAGATCAGAAATACGTAAACGGTAGCCAAGTCAATGTCTTAGTTGGACAAAAGATTTTGTGGTAGAAATTTTGCATCTTTATCAATAGATATAGATATAGATATATACTTATTGGATTCGAATGGGCGTTGGTAATACGGATAGAACACGGATTATGTTGGATGAAAATTTAAAGTTGGCAGAAATTTTGCCTCTTTAGTACTACTAGCCAGCATACCCGTGCATTGCAACGGGATCCGATACATAGTGAGTTATAGCTCGAGTCATGAGCTCGAGTCAAAAATTAAATTAACTTAGTGGTAAAAATCTTTGTTTCCTAAGGAGTTAAAGATTAAAATGGTTGTGATCAATAATTTATTGTTTGGTTTTACTCTTATTATATTTACTAGGTAGCGTATTCGTACGTTGCTACGGAATAACTAATAATTTATACTAAAAACACACGGATCACACGATAAGATAACAATATTGTTAAATTAAATACCAATGTTAAAGTGACATTTAATCCAAAAAGTAAAGTTTATAAATTTAACACAGTCACGGAGTGCGCGGCGTCACAGGCTCATAAACTCTAGAGCTTCTAGAGATTGGGTCGAATCTAACCTAGAGCCTCGGAACCCTGCATCTTTTTCTGGACGGGCTTCACTTCGGATGCGACGGTAGCAATATCAACGATCTCCAGTCGATGGACCAAGTCGTATGGATCCCCATACAATGGCTTAGACATGTAGATTTTGTTCTCCTTGTACTTAGATACACTTGTTCCACTGAAGCTTTCATTAAAATGTTTAGACACGAACAGTGTCTAATCATCGATGTCCCTCACCGTGGACCACTCCGGCGTACGATCATAGAGGTTGCACTTGTAGATCGCACTGCTATAGGAGAAGCTCTATGTCTCGTGGAACATGCTCACCATGGTACCCACAATATGCAGCTCACCGTTTGATTTCAGATAGCTACGGTGGCAGAGCCCCGCAGGTGGCGACAGCGATGGCAGCAGCGTCGCGGTTGGAGTAGCGTCGGCGACGTTGCTGCTGTAGACGAAGATTTCTCCAGTGCAGTCGATCACCAAGAACTTGTCTTGGCAGTGGACGATGGACCCCATGGAGAACTCCAGTTTGGTTTCGAGCAGCGTCCATGCGCTGTTGACTCCAACCCGGCAGAACGTGACCTCCATGGAGCACCCAAGTATGGCCATGGCCACGCACTCGTGGCTGGCGGCGTCAGGCGACGCCGAGAGCATGATCTCACAGAAGAACACATCCCTCATGTCTTCTAGCTTGATGGCTCTGCCTGCGGCATCCGTGTCCCCGTAGCCATTGGTGGGATGGAAGATCCACCAGCCGTGAACCCTAGACACGTGTTCCAATGAGGACGCTGCCGCGACGTGTTCGCCTGCTGGCGGGAGCTCAACACGAGGGGCATGGGCACCGGTGAATGGATTCAACAGCGTCACGGACGCCACCTCGTCCATGAGTGCCAGCCACCCATACGAGGAGCCACACGCCACCTTGCCACGCACGTCGGGCAGCGTCTTGGACAAGACCTTCGGGATGCAGTAGAAGCCGACGCAGTCCGAGTTGGGGTCGAACGGGAGCAGCAGGAGCGGCCCGAAGGTCGCGAGCGGGATGGCAGCGCGCTATGGGGAGCAAGCGGATCGGAAGGACGTCGCGTCATGGCCTGATGCGAGACATTGTCCGATGGACTCGAGGAGATCCTTTGGCAGGCTGGATCTCCAGTCAGAGAGAGATAGGGACCTTCTCTTGAGATTGGGAGGCTAAGACATGGAAGACAGATGACATCAACTATGGTTCACGCTAGAAACAGCAAGCGAGGGTGATGGAACACGTGAGCGTGAAACAAAATGAAAGAAGGAAAAAGTTGTCCCTTTTACAAATGCAAAGAGATGAAGTAATTAAATATATGCAAATTTAGTAAGGTTCTCAGAAAATGCAAAAAGATTCTTTTTGTCTTAATTCTCTTTTCTTCTGTGTTAATTGTCTTTCCTTTTGCTCGTTGACATGTATGCTAGTGCATGCAAACATGCAATGTGTATATGGATAGCACAATAATTTTCTACTTCCTATTTTGTCGTGATTTCTCTATCACATGACAGGCAATATTCAATCAAGGAGATGTCATGGGATTGCAGGCGTTGGTAGACGGACGAACCAAAACAAATGTCACACCAAAAAATATCAACACTTTATTCTTTTTAGTTATAGGAGATTAGTACACGAAAAAACGAGGTGAAGAAAACAATGAAAACAAAATCAGAAAAGTCGAGCCAGTGTCAAAAACATCCATGAGAAAAAAATTCTAAGCATACTCGAAGCCAAGTAAAATACAGTCATGACAAAAATTGGAATGTACTCTAAAAAAATAGCCACGGAAAAAAATCAGATCATATTCGAAGCCAAGTGAAAAGCATCCAAATGAACGTAAACCAACACGTACTCGAAACAAATAAAAACAGACAAACCAGGAAAAGTGAAAAAAGAACAAAATAAAGAAATTCTACACTTCTTTCCTCTTTATTAGATTTCTATTCTTATATTTTTTCATTTGAATTAAGATTCCTAGTCCGATTACTCGGAGTTGGAGAGATCTAATTGGATTAAGTTTCCTAGTTGTCCATATTATTATATTTTTCCTATTCGGATTAAAATTTCTATTTACTCAAAATCGGAGAGATCTAATTGGATTAGGATTTTTCTAGCTAGTTATATAAAGAGAAGGGCTATAGGTAGTTTTCTATATTCACAAAGTTAGTTAAGGGATGGCCGGATCCAAAAAAAAAATAGGTAGCAAAAAATTTTGCCTCTTTATTATTAAGTATAAATATAGATTAGGTTAGATAAAAAATACGTAAACAATAGCCGAGTCAATGTCTTAGTTGGACGAAAGATTTTGTGATAGAAATTTTGCCTCTTTAATAATATGCATAGATATAGATATATACTTATCGGGTTCTGTTGTTATGAACGGATATGTTTGCTAGTATAAAAAAGAAAAAAATATTGATGGATAAAAATAGACAATGTAAAATGGACTGGGCCAACAACATGGGCAAACAAATAAAAAACAAGAAACAACGGAACAGACTTTAGCACCGTTAAAAACGAATGGACGCTGCACAAGGGAGAAAAAGCAAACGTTGCAGGGGAAAAAGAGAAAAGAAAACGACGCCGGGACAAAAAGGACTTGAACACGCTCGGGAACGCGGGGACGTATAACAGACTTGAATATTGTCGACTTTTGAGCCGTTGATCGGGCTGGACGAGAAAACGACGCCTGCCCTCACCCGCACCGTCCCTGCTCGCGCCCGCCCGTGCCGCGCACGGCGAGCCCGATGCGCTAGGTGCTCGCTAGCTTACTCTTGGACTTGCGCCTCCCCTCATGGCCGCGCTTCATCCATCCGCCTCTACCCCTGCCCCTGCCGAGGTCCACGCTGCCGCGAGCTCCACACCGACGTCCTTCGTGCCACTCCGCGGCTTCGAGCTCTACGTTGACGAGCTTCCATTCTTTCAAGCAGCAAGTAGATGCTACGCTGAAAGCACATGTTGTAATAGTATGTGATGTAAACTAGGCTCGATCTTTCAAAATGTATGATAGCATCGATTGGTGGAGACTCGACGTTCACGATCTAGGCTTCGAACCAAGACTGATTCGGACCCCGCAACCGTTACACCATTGCTCCATTGGTTATCAACCACGCGAACGCGATTGACCTCGCCAAGAAGGCTTTCCTGTAAACGAATCGAGAACACAAGCAAGAATGAGATAAACGCAATCTGAAATTACAAATAAATATGAGGCTTATGATAATGAGAAAGAGTTCAAGTCTTTATTCGAAAGGACTAATCGTCACAGGCGAACAAGATCAAGAACTGAGGCCCTGGTTCACAGCAAGCGGCCTTGGCGGCGACAATTGCAGCAAAACGACGTCTGTTTCATGAGGAAATCAAGAACTAAACAAAACCCAAACTCTAAGGAGAGCGACGGCTGCTATTTATAGAGTCTTGAGCGTCACCCCCTGGACGCGCCTCCCTAATAGGCTCAAACACGATACACGGTCCAACGGACCAAAAGACGGTGTCGCAGCACCCTGGCAGATTCTGGACGCTGACTTGTTTCGATGATTCCCGTTGATTCCGAAAGTCTTTTGACATGAAACCACTTGGATTGATTTTCTTATCAAATTAGCTTTCCAACCATATGTGGATCATCGAAAACGGAGTCCGGATGTGTCCTGGATGACCAGTTTAAGACAGACTGGTCCTGGAGGCCGAGGCAGACTCGAACTTGAGTTGCTTTGGGCCTCCACCTCGAGGACTCGAACCAAATTAGCATCAGATCTCCTTCTTGACTTGGACACATTTGCTGGCCTCCTACCCCTCCGTACCATGTGCCAAACATTGTCATATGCATGGGTGTCATGTCCTCATCAATATGTCTCAAATGTTTTAGATGTTTCAGAGATATGTTGCAAGTGTTGTATATCGATATTGCAAATATTGATCGGGATGTTGCACATGTTGTAATGGTTGTACATGTATGTTTCATCTGTTCTAGACAAATGTTGTAAGTGTTTTGTCTGGATGTTGTAAAAGTAGATTTGGATGTTGCATATACATGCATGTTGCAAGTATATGTTTCAAGTGTTTTAAGGTGTTTCATACGTATGTTTGCAAGTGTTTTATCTATATGTTGCATATGTTTGCAATGGTTTTCAAATATTTTTAGGTGTTTTTACAAGTATTTTAGACGCTTTGTTTCAAGTGTTTCTTCTGTCTTCTTTTGTATGTTGAAACTGTTGCATCTGAATGTTTCAAAAATAGACCGGGCGTTGCACATGGGATGTGCGTGGAAAGCGGTAGGTGGCACAGACGACGTCTGGGGCGACGTCGAGGGTGTTGCGAGCCCACTGCTCGTGCGCTCCCTTGTGAGCCTGACGCGCTAGGCACTCGTTCGCTCCCTATGCGGGCAGCGTCCGGACGCTAGCGCCCGATCGGACATCCGGCATCAACAAGTCCGTTTAATATTAGTATAGATATAGATATAGATATTGATATTGATATACTAGCAAATGTGCCAAAAACGTACTCTAGCAGGCTACCTATCATACTACCTACTTTTGTTGGCTTAAGTAATCCCCCCTTCTACTACCTACATCTATTGGGCCAACAAATCCGGCTACCTATTTGTCTTCATCTCTTTTTCCTCACGACGCGCTAGGAACCGCCCGACTCCGCGCCCGCAGGCTTCCCTCCCCGATCGCGCTACCGTCCTCGGTGGCCCTACCCCTACGCGCGGTGGGCCCTGCTCGTCGGTGCGGGGGCCCTGCTCCCCAGCGCGGCGGCACTCCCTCCCCGGCGCGCGTTGACCTCCTCTTCCCCCGGCACCGGTGGGAGGCAGCTTCTCGGCGCAACCTCCGGCCACACCGTGGCGGATCCGGCCTCCACGACGGTGGCCGCGCCTCCACCGGTGACAACTTCATCCATGGAGAAGAAGACGGAAGAGAGAATGACATGTGGGACCCTCCTATCATTCTCTACGAGGATGGGTTTGAGTAGTCTGTTTTAGGTAGTGCTGCTTGAGTCGAGAGCAAAATTTGGGTAACAGAAAAATAGGTAGCTATCTAAACAGACATTTAGGTAGTTTAATTTAGGTAGTACTGCTTGAGTCGAGAGCAAAATTTGGGTAACAGAAAAATAGGTAGCTATCTAAACAGACATTTAGGTAGTTTAATTTAGGTAGTACTGCTGGAGATTTTCTAAGGTCCTTTTGGTAACGAGAGTATAAACTAAACCCTATTTAGGAATGTGATTTGTCATGGAGCATCCAAAAGCGTTTCTATGTTTTGAACTAGAAACATGGCCCAAATAGTTTCAGCGAATCTTTATTAGTAACTAAATGATTTAACTGATTGTTGCAAGTAATTCTATTTTAGCAGAGTAATATTTCTAAAAAGAATTTAGATCTGAAAAGTTTATAAGAAAAGCCGGATAAGGCACGAGGAGTCGAGGATATATTCGTTATTTGTTGGTGAGGAAACTTAGATGAAATTACACATATTTTTTTTCGGCCTAACCAAATTCATTGCAATGTACATTTGGGCCTCGAGACGTGTGGGCTCGAGGCCCAATCACTACACTTCCCCATGAAGTCTCATATCGTATTCGCACGCCATCGTCATCCAAGGGCCAGGGCGAAACCACACCTCTCCAGCCATCCCTGCCTCCCGCGCCGCCGAAGGCAGAACCCTCCTCGTCGCCTCCTCCCCTGCCCACGCCCGCCGCCTCCCTCCAGCGAGACCACACACGCCGGACTCGGCTTTGTCGTCGTCGCCCTCTTCCCCTCCTCTCGTCTCCTGTAATGGCGTCGAGGGGAGGCCCCTCCGGCTTTGTCGGTGAGCCCTAGCCTTTTTCGGATTGCGCGCTCTAATTTGTTGAATCCTCTTTCTCGAACTAATAGCGATCGGGACCTAACCCTACTTCCTGTCCTGCGAGGGGATGGATGGATACTCGGATCCATCTGTTTAGTTACGGCGAATTCGCGTTGTTGGCTTGTGGCGCTGTCCCCTGTGGGATATAATAAACTCCATTGTTATTCGGCTCTCCTGATTGTGCTTGTGCGCGAGATTGGTCTCCGTGTGTTGCATTCACCCGACACTGTCCTGTGGCGTAATTAATCTAAAGTACTATTCACTAGTATTATCACCTTCTTCTGAATTTTCAGCCCGAACTGCACCTCCGTGCCCTGTTTTACCCACACCACTGGAGCTGGGAATAGAGTTGGGAATAGGAATTGTTAATGCCAAGGCCTAGATATTTACTCTATGCATTGGAGCATTGGTCTTTAGGGGATAGATGTTTTCTTTTGTTCTACGACTATGAGCACATTCAGTGTTTTCGAATGCCACAAGTGCTAACTATTGCTTGATGCCCCATGCAGATTATTTTCATAACGGCACAAAGCGTCATGACAGCAATAAAGATGTATGTGTTATTTTCCCGGTTGCTGCTGTTCTGTCTGGTCGTTTGTTTTTTATTGAAATATCATCTGAATGAGTTGTAACTACTGTTACCATGTCTCGTCTCATGCTTAGTTTGTTCTACCATTGCAGAACACAAGTCAGCAAGGCTCGAATGCTATCAGGGTGCAAAAAGAAAGGAAAACAGAATGGGCAAGACCTGGAAGAGTTTTCAATAGAAATATTACTAGAGGAGGTTACTCTCGAAGTTCATTGCCTGGTAAACCTTCGTATGCAACATGCTTACAAAATAAAATGGCATGTTTTAGTTTCATAGAGAATAGCAGAGTATATTTTCTGCAGTTCTTTTGGAAGCATTATTATGTGAAAATTTTGACCTAGCCAGAAGATTGCCTCCCTTTTTTATGTACAGTATGCACCATAGTTTTTATTTGTATTTATGATTTATATAGGTTGTGTAAATCCAAGATCAAGCTGATATTTTCTCGGACATTAATGGTACCATCTTAGGCCTTGCTTGTTAAGGCTCTAGCCCACACTTCCACGTCAGATCTAAGTTTGTAGGCCAAATAAAGTGGTTTGAACTTTTAATTTAGTCTACACTCTACAAAATAAAACAAGTTGACTCATCCAAACAGAAAATACCCTATAAGGCTGTAATATATTTTTCAAGTACAGCTATCGCTGGCCATACTAATCCTTCAGTTCGCCTTTTTAATGCTGGTTGTTCTGAGAATAATTTTCTAGATATGTTCTTATGTGAGCCTGTGGCATGCATGGTGATTTTTTGGTTGTAAAACAGATGCCTATAATGTGTAGCACGTTTCTACATAAAGCCGGAGTTTTTTTTAAATTTGATTTGCTCAGTTTTACTGTTGCTACTGTTGCATATGAGTTATTTTCAACCTAGCAACCTATTTGCTTCTGCTCTTAGCCTTCTAGCCACCACCCATGTTTTCATAAAACACATTAAACATATGGAACATTATTTACTCAGATAAAACATTGACATATGTGGATACTATGGCAAGATGGAAGTTCTTGACCTCTTGTACTTGCATAGCATTCTTATGTAACATCTATTAACTTTTCACAGTGGTTATGGCTATATATTCTGAGGCAGCAGTAGATGCTTCATTCTTATGTTGTATATCAGTAACTAGCACCTATGTTATATGTTTAAAACATTGAAGTACACAAGTTATTATGATTCGTCACCTGTGTTTATTAATCCAGCATTTTGGAATAAAGCTTCTTTTAACCTTTTGACATTGGACACTTTCAGGAGTCACACAGGAATTTCGGATCGTCAAAGATAACAGAATTAAACTGAAAAAAGTTAGTGAGACTTTGCCAGAAGCATCTCAGAATGGCGATTCTAGCAATGAATGTGCTGTTTCAAATGTTAGAGATAAAAGGTAGAGTATGCCAGCCGTCCTCTATGGCCCTTTGTATTCTTCTTTCCATGTAAAAAATGGAACATTGTAGCGGTACTCACTATTAGAAAATATTGCATTATTTCAAGATAATTGCATAACACAAAATTATGGATATAGCTGTGGATTCTTAATCTTACGCACTGTTTTCTTCCATCTGTGTTATTTGTATTTTTTATATGGCTGCTATATGTGAACCTCCCCCCCCCCCCCCCCCCCCCCCCCCCCCCCCCCCCCACCCCCCGCCCCCACCCAACCACCCCAAGTGGCAGTCCTCATTTCTTCATGTTTTTAGTAGTTTTATCAACATATTTCTATTAACTGTTTGCATTGCTTTAGTGTATGTTTACTAGTATTATTGGTTTCTCTGCTTTATGATCTGATAGCTGCTTTATTTCTTTGCTGCATCATTTTCACCAGTATCACATCTGTTCATATATGTCGTTATCCTGTTTCTGAAGCTCAACTGAAAAGCTAGCTGCCCAACACCGCTTGGTTACTTGCAATGCTAATGGGCATGGAGCAGCTCATGCTGACAATGGTATCAAAAGTGCTACTCAAGCCCATGATAAGGAAGTCAAGCCTTCTATTGTCCTAAAGTTGGAACAGTCTGAAGGGGGACAAGCATCATTGGTTGGTTCTCATGCAGTTTCTGGAAAGGGCAACCAGAACACGGTGGACACTGCAGCATCAGGGAAAAATAATTTTGGTGGTGAACTTTGCTGTTCTTCATCAGATCCAATCCATGTACCCTCTCCTGGTTCTAAATTAGCTGGAACTTTTGGAGCCATAAAGCGTGAAGTTGGAGTAGTTGGTGCTAGGCAAAGGCCATCTAATAGTGCAGCAACAAACACATCTGCTTCTAATGGCTTAGTCAAAGTGGTATCAGCACCAAAGGGTAATAATCCTTCAAAAGAGCAACAAGCTGGACTCTCTAGTGTCTCTCTGAGAAATATCTGTTTTAATTTGCCTGTACCTTTGAGCAATAAGCAATCTCATCATGTTAGTCATACAAAAGGTTAGCATTTCCATGGGAACTTCATACGATGACAAATCTTGATCTTTTGATAAATAAACAAATAGCTTGATTATGATGCCTATGTCCAACTTTTTGTCACACATAATTATTTTTTCCGTAAGAGTAAGACATCATGAATGAACATGCATGTTCATATTATACTTCTATGCAGAAAATTATTAGTGATTTATTTAATAAGGCATTCACCGAGTAAAACTTCATTTTTTTTCTGGAACTCCCCATCCATTAGACCCATATTTTCTCTTTACATTTGCACCACATTATCCTAAGCTACTTGGAAGCTAGATGCTATCAGTGTCACACTGAAAGGGATTACATTTTAGATTTATTGAATTTTTTTACCAGCCTTTAATAAATCAGAAAAATGTTTAACTGTCATCAAGGAACCATGTGGAATTTTTTTTATATGCATTTCTGGAGGGATAGGCTGTGCTTTTTCCATCTTTATTATTGGTTTACCTTGGTCTAGCAAATTGATGTTTAAAAATACTACTCACTTGTATGCAGTTAGCCCACATCTGGAGTGGAAGCCCAAATCAGTAAGCCCCAGCTCTATCAGTCATGGAGCTACTGCTGCACCTCCTGCTGCTCCATCACCTGTTGATGATGGAAGTACAACAGAAGTGTCTGCTTTGTCTAAGAAGCTTTCACATGCTAATGTATCACATGAACATGTTATTATACCGGAGCACATCAGGATACCAGATTCCGAAAGAACTCATTTCATCTTTGGTTCTTTTGAATCTGAAATTGATCCAAAGGCTTCTTTAGCAGCCTCTTATGATATTGTGGCTAAAGAAGACTTGAATGATCACTCTCCTTCAAGGTCCGAAGCATTTTCGACTAATACTTTGTAGCATGTTTCAAGATGCAATTGTACCAGCTCCAGTGTTTCCATCTGACAATTTTTCTTGACTGTCTACTTAAAACTATTTCATCTTTAAATTGAGACTTGTTTTTTTTTGTTGCCTACAGCCTGGCAGCATTGGATTCCACATCAACCGATGGGACTCCTAATGGTAGGATGGATAATGTTGTTTCCTGCAGTCCACTTCCACAGTCAGAGTCTGCTGTTTCAGTTTCTGAACATCAGCAGTCATTGACGGAGTGTGTGGAGGTTCGGAGTCCTGGTGTTGTCGGTGAGTATGGAACAAATGAGATGATTTCAAGCAAGGTCACACATTCTCAACCTCGACTCCAGCATCAGGAAGCTACACAGAATTTTAAGGTATCTCACTTGAAAACATATGACAACATTTTATTTGCTTTCTGTGTACTACTCATTTATATACTTTTGATTTTTTTTCTTAAACTTACACTTTATGATGTACCAGGCATACGAGCCAGATTCTGGTTATGGGATGTCATTTATCACTAAAGTTGTGGATGGTGAAGCAACCCAAAGTATGGCTTATTCATCTGAGGTAAGATCAATATTCTGTTTCCTGGTTGATATGTTTAGAAACTGTAATTTTATCTGGATTGTTTGTTTGCAAACTTTTCAAGCGTGAGAGTTTTAAGATTGAAATTGACTGTCTTCTGCTTTCTTTTGCACTCACGGGGTCTTCCTTTTGTAGGTTTATAGTTGTGATTAATAAAATTTGCATTGTTTAGCATTATGAAGATTTATTCGAGAACCTGCCTATAAGAACCTATTAGCATCTAGTTGCGTCAGGGACTTGCACTCCTATTACTATTAGTACATATTTGGACCTTCAGTAACCTTTACGAACATCAAGTGCACCTAAACAACTAAGTTTTTGCAATGAAGTGCCAGATGGGATGTATATTTAGTTGCCTTATTTCCCTTACTTTACACTCTAGGCTAGTATGTCTTTTCAGTGGTTGTATTGTATGATGCATGGCTGTTGGCTCTTAACCTGCATGAGCAATAATCATGCTAGTATCTGGATTCTGTTGCTAGTGCTTATCCATTGCCCCAGGCCTATGTTCATTGGCAAGGCTTTACGACAACTTATGTGAGATTATGTTGGCAGGCCATGGTTTTACATTCTGTAAATGCCTATCAGTTACCTGCATGTACAGCAACTCAACAACCAGTGCCCCAGATGTTTTCTCAACAATTCCAAGTGCCTCAGTATCCAAACTTTTTGCCATATCGGCATGTTTTCTCACCACAGTTTGGGTCTCCAATGGTTGTCCCAAACTATTCAAGCAACCCTGCATTTCCTCAGTTGCCACATGCCAGCAGCTATCTGGTGATGCCAAATGGAGCCTCGCAACTAGCTGCCAGTGGCATGAAATATGGATCAAACCATCAGTATAAGCAAGTGTTTCAAGGAGCCCCTGCTGGATATGGCTATGCAAATCATAATGGTTACCCTGTCAGTAACGGTGTAATTGGCGGCACAGGTGCTATTGAGGATACCAATATGAGTAAATACAAGGACACCAACCTCTATGCACCCAATCCACAGGTAGTGTGAACTCTTTTCTGGACCATTAACTATTTCTTAAGGTTCTTTGGTTCCTGTTGTAATCTATAAGCATGACTATAGCCTTTTATTTTCCGCGACTGTCAGGTTGAAACAGCAGATTTATGGGTTCAGAATCATAGAGAGAGTCCCAATATGCCATCTGCACCGTTCTACAATATGGTGGGACAACCAGTGTCCCCCCATGCAGCATACTTACCACCACATAGTGGCCACACTGCCTTCAATCCCGCCCCTTCCCATCCTGCTCACTTGCAGTACCCGGGCTTTGCGCATGCACTGCACCCAACATCAATGACTATGGTGCAGAACCCGCAGGCCATGGTACATCAGCCGGGTGCACCGCCATTGGCAGGAAATCTAGGCCTGGACATGGCTGCCATGGTTCCTGGTAGTCAAGTAGGAGCATTTCAACAGAACCAGCTTGGCCATCTTGGCTGGACCACCCAATCCTTTTGAGATTTTGACGTGCTTCTATGATTGGATAAGTGAAATTTCGGTTCCGTGTTGAGAGAGAACCTAATTGAAGTGCCACGCTGTAATATGCAGGATAGACCTGATGATTACCAGGTTTTTGTTTTATATTATTGATAAAAGGGGAAACCATTTTATAGTGCCGTTGTGATTTTCATGAAACTGTTTACTGTTTACTTCCAGTTTCTTGTTCCAAAATTTTATTATAAAAGTAATAAAACTGAATTGCCATTTGATTTGATTACTGGTAGTCGCAGAAGCCTAAGCTCACCTAAAAAATCTTCGACTCAAACCAAAGCAAAATGTTGCGTAGTAGCATTATGCTGCATTGCATTACTGCTAAAGTAGTACCTTTTGCTGTCAAAGTGATCCAAAATGTAGATGCTAGCTGCTTCTCAAAAGTGACTCACAACTATTGACACAAAATAAAATAAAAAATAAAATTTCACAAAATGAATTTCACAAAAGTGCCTGAAATAGCTAGGGGTTTTCGGTCTGTTCCGCCCCGCAAAATGCTTAAGTCTATTTTACTCGAGGAATAACCTCACAAAATGAAAGAGGGAATAGGGTCATATAGAGGTGAGTGCAAAAAAAAAAAAAAAAAAAGAAAAATTACGTCAGCCAACTGTAGCTGGTACGGTTCTACATAAACGCGTCAGTGAGAACGCAGCCCACAACAGCGGCGACCGTAGAATAGCCTGCCGAACAGGCCATTATCCAGCCGCCTTCGGAAATTAATTAACAGAGGCAGTTTACACAAACCACATGTGTAAATAGATTTATAATGACGGTAGAGTCAGTGGTTCTCAATCTGACACCAGTAGAATGCCATCAGTTTTACTAGCCTTTCACGCTCGCGGTTTACAAATCAGACACTAAAGATGCAAAAGTGCGGCTCCTTTACCTTAGCTTACTCGATTTATAAATCCTAGCAACGCAGATGATTATAGTTCACCATATTCATCTCTCGTCAGGTTGGTCCAGGAGCCACTGTGATGTATCTGGGCTGGGCATCCACAAAAAGGTGAAATGAAACAGGAAAAAGGCATCTACAATGTTGTGCCCTCCCTTCTCTAACAAGCTTGATCTCTTTGTTTTGAGTAGTAACGAGACGGATAAGATCAAACGCCTTAGTGCATGTGCACACTCATTGGACCTTTCTTTTTTCTTGGATTGGAAAACCTCGACAAAGGCATCTTGTCACATGCCTTTTCAACTGTCCAGCTACAAGTGTTGGATCCACTCATCAGCATCTTAGCGCCAACTGATACGTTTGCACACGGTGTCCGCACACTGTTGTAGGTGATTCAAGACATGCGTGCATACTTTACTCTTAGGACATGGTAATTTGACGACTAACATAACTGTTTGTTGTTATTATTATCTCAAGGGAGCTTATGAGAAACTTGATGCTTGAAACTAGGTATTTACTTTGGCTTGAAATATTTATAGCCAACGGCACAATAGCTATGTGGCCCCATTTGGAAGTGCTAGCTGAAGCAGCACCGCTCGGTAAAACTGTAGAAATCAAGCAGCATCAACTGTGGCCCCGTTTAGTTCCACCCAAAAGCCAAAAATTTTTGCATAGTAACCGTCACATCAAATCTTGCGGCACATGCATGGAGTATTAAATGTAGACGAAAAAAAAAATTAATTACACAGTTAGTCGAGAAATCATGAGACGAATCTTTTAAGCCTAAATAGTCTATAATTGGACAATTTTTGTCAAATACAAACGAAAGTGCTACAGTAGCCAAAAGCCAAAAAATTTCGGAACTAAACACGCCCTGTCTTGTGGTAAAAGTGCAGCCAAGCAGAACCTAAAAAACTAGTAGTGGGGGCTTAGGAGGGGCTCTAAAAATCCGGCGACGGTAGCGGGGCTCGAACCCGACCGACCTGATGCTAGATCTGTCCCATGCAATAAGGAGACGGAGGCATTTGAAGCGGTGTGGGCCTATAAGCTTTTTGAGTTGTTGGGTACAAATAATACATATATTGACGAAGTGGATTCTTGGTCCTTATGTACAGTGTACCTTATTATTTACTAGCAACAGCTACTGTTAATGGCTGCTGAACGAATAATTATTTATATTTCCATGTATCAGCAAACACCAACACATATTCCATTGTACTATAGTCATTGATCAAGTATACATCAATCGAAGCATATATATGTCCAAGGTTTTAGCTATAGGTTGCATCAAGTCTTACAATTCACTAATAATCCAGGCGTTAACAAAACAGTAGTTTCTGTGCTAGGGTATCACTCCTGATCCACAAGATCCACGAGGGCCAGGAAGGTGCACGAATTCCTCTTCTACTAAGAGTTCTTCGCTTTCGCAAAATAGTTTCATCATTTCATAAAAGATTCAATAAAAGTAACTTGGCTACTCAAAAGTTGAGACTCTGTTTGGCCCATTACTTTTTTGAGCACTTGATGAAATAAATAAGTCCACAACATTTTTCACTATTTATTCTTGCGTTACTCTCACACTCCCAACTAAGGTTTCATTTTTCTACGCAAAAAGAAAACGACATTTCAATTTAAACTTTCTGCACTTCTCATGTGTAATATGCAATACCTTTTTCTAATAAATTCATCAGCTTTTCAGTGATCCCTTTCCGATTTACTAGGTGATTGTCCGTGCGTTACAATAGGAGCAACAAACAAATTGCACAAGATGTTTAGTATGGCTAAGCCAAAAATCAAAACCATGGTAATTATTCACTTTTGCACTTGCGTTGTACTATGATAATTGATCTTCGCAACGTGTTGTTTATAGCAAATCATTTTTACATGAATATTAATAAGGCATGAACAATTAGCACTAAGGCATATAATTCAAACTTGTGCATCTTTAAATTTGTGCGTCTTCTTTGTTTGGGGCCCTCCCAACGGCACCCACCATAGCGTTGGTCTACGAGTTGTCGTCCCTACCATTACGTGTGGCACCTTAACAAATCTCGTTGGTGTCGCTTTCGATAATGATCTCCAACCTGCCCACGTTTGTGCTTTTGCTTGGGTATTTGATTCCAGTTTTGCCCCTCCAACGATACAGAGCAGAAAAATCTCATCCGGCCCCCACCTTCCTCCTACCTAAAATTGTGAGTTAATTAGATTGGAGCTCGAGTGATGATAAGATGCGGCTGTTTCGTCAAAAAAAGAAAAGAAAAGATGCGGCTCGTACTACACTGCAAGTCTGCAACCTTCTGTTTTAGCAACAACAAAAAAAAGACGTCTTTTATGGTTTGGTCAATCTATTATGTGCAGTGGTTTAAATAACACTTCTTTGACCTATCCTCTCGTCAGTCGTCAAATATAATGGTCTGTCGGTTGTTATAACTCAAATCATCATAAGTATGATTAATAAATTTATAAAGAAAAGTAGTAACATCTATCACACCAAAAAAAATTATAAAAACACATTTCATATTATATCTAACAAAACTTACTTGATATCGTAAATATTTATTATTCTTTTCGATAAACTTGGTCAAGCTTAATATACTTTGACTTAGAATAACCGAAAAAATCATTATATTCCAAAACAGAGTAGGTATGTGCTAGAACAAGTGCATATTGTTGTGTAGTTTTGGGAGTTCCGATTACCACTTCTATGGTTAGTACCCCTCTATTCCAAATTATAAGACGTTTTATTTTTTTCTACATACATAGTTTTTGCTATACACTTAAATATACACTATGTGTAGATACATAATAAAACTAATGTATTAGAAAAGCTAAAACGTCATATAATTTGGAATGGAGGGAGTAACTTACATAAAACAATGGTCATTTTGAATTTAAATGTATGTTGTTGGGATTAGTGTTAGCTAGAAAACACCTTCATCACAAAAACCAAACTACTCAAGTTTCAATCCATAATTCATACCCAATTCTTTTGTATTGCTATTATTTAATTATTTGTAGAACTGTATGTGATTTTAATAGTCAATCTAAATTTAATAATAAGCTTTCCATAAGATTTGAGCACAACGCTTTTCTAAACACATTTATACTTAGTTATTAAAGCATGACATTACTAAATCTTTAGCTACAAAAAGGATTTGCATCTTGTTTAGTACCGGTTAAAATGGTTAACCAATTACTTTGCACCAAACCTTCATTTTCAATTAGTTGACAATCAAGTTTACCTACATAAATATTCCGTTGTCACAAAAGAAGGCAACACAACCACAACCAACAGCTCTTCTAACCATCTAACCCTGATAATAATATTTATATTACATAGTTTAGAAAAAAAAAGTTATCTGGTCTGAAATATAAACCATAGCTGCGAGTACTAAAATAGTGAACCGCATTGTTGACAATTTGTATTGTAAAAGAATGTGCATAACATGTTGCTCCTATGCCCTGTGTGTCTAGCAATTTTGCTGGTGGATGATGTATGATAGTGATGAGAGTGTGACAGATCATATTTGTTTAACCCAAAAACAGAAAAAAGAGAGAGAAGAACCCAGCAAAAAGGATATACAACGAATGTATATTTGGCTGCGGGGGGAGGGCCTTTCCAGAGTAGTACCTCCGTCTAGTCTTTCCAGGACCAGGAGGGGTACTGGGGAGAGAGAGAGAGGGGGGGGCGGGGAGGGAGAGGAGAGAGAAAGAAGGGGACTAGATTGACGCGAGGACGGAGAGGTACTTCCTGCTGCTTCGTCTTCAGTCACGTCAAATTTGCTGTTTCTAGCCGGTGAATCTTTCCTATAGTGGATTCTTGCCTTGGTCTCAAGCAGTCAAGCTTCCTGAATTGTCTGGTGCCTTGTTCAGTTCCTCCGCAGTTTTGTGTGGATTTGGTTCTTGCCTATATTCTTGCTTCCGCATCGATCTACTCATTTGTTCCTTCAGCTGGATCTTTGGAACTGTTTCTTTGAATTATTGGTTGGGGAGCACGTTCTTGTTCAGTCTACTCTTTCTTGGTCCGGCAATAGAACAAGAACACGAGTCTTCCATGGTGTTAGAACTTAGTTGAGACTTCACTTTTGCTGATTTGGCCCTCGTTTAGTTGGGCCGATTCGGCGGCGGCAGGATCACTGCAGCTACACTGTAGCTACAGTGACGCTATGTTTTTATTTGGTAACACTTGTTCAATCGTTGACTAATTAGGCTCAAAACGTTCATCTCGCAAAGTACAACCAAACTGTACAATTAGTTTTTGATTTCGTCAACATTTAGTACTTCATACATGTACCGTAAGTTTGATGTGATGGGAAATCTTCTTTTTGTATAGTGTCAAAGTTGGGAATTTGGTGGAACTAAACACACCCTTGGTATTATTTTAAGCTATTTCGTGAGAATTTTAGGCTAAACTTGGGCGGGCGGTGTGATTTTTCAAATTTTGTTGCGTTATGTTCCATTACCAGCATGGTTTATGTGATCTGTGTCAAATATATTCTGCTTGGAATTTCAGTTGTTATTCCCCTGGTTAATGATAGGTCTCCAAAACATGGACGAGTACAGATTAGGTATTACTTTAAATTAATAATTCCAAAGAATCTTATCGTAATCTGAAAATAGACCTGAAGGATGTGTAGTGCGTTGTCAGTTGTAGAATAGATAAAGTGTTGTCATGTTGGGTATACTGGTCTACTGGATTATCAGTAATAGTAAATTCATGTGTTCGAATCTAGAGCTGCAGTTGCAGGCACTGTTATACTCTTCTTTTGTAGCCTGGCATGTATTGCCGATCAGAGCGTGTTTAGTTCCCACCCCAAAATCCAGAAAAGTGTTACAGTACCCATCACATCGAATCTTACGATATATGTATGGAGCATTAAATGTAGACGAAAAAAAACTAATTGTACAGTTTGGTTGGAAATTGCGAGACAAACATTTTGAGCCTAATTAGTCCACGATTAAACACTATTTGCCAAATAAAAACGAAAGTGCTACAGTAGCCCAAATTCCCAAATTTGGGCAACTAAACACGCTCTCAGAAGCTATGCTTATCCTGGAGTAAGTATAGCTAGTAGCTTGGTTAAATATTTCAAAGATGACAAATGAACCCTGTGTGTTAATGTGATGACTGATGCCTCACAATGTTCCTTCGATTTATTTTATTTTTCTGTCTATATTTAGGTTTGTTCAATCTATTTTATAGCCATGTTGGTAGAGAATGAATAGCCAAATTCAATCACAATTTTACCAATTTGTTCTGAATATTTTTTCTATTATTAAAAGCAGCAAGAAGAAAAATGTTTTTGGAGATTGAGTGAAGCGATCTGATAGCAAAAATGCTTCTGCGAGAAATGGATGGTGATCCATTCCATCCCATGCCCAACTATGTGAGTAAAAGTTTGGTATAGGACTGAATTGGTTTATGAATTACAAGATCTTCAATAATGGATAACAAGCCACTTCTGTGTAGGATTTCCTGTCTGGGAATGGTTATTCATTAAAGCAGTTAGTTCGTAGCAACTCTGATATAGACTCTTCATCACCCAAATCTGAGCAGTCTCAGCAAGACTTATCTGACTGCAGCCTCAATGGACAACACACACCAACACAAACTGGTAAAACATTTCCGTAAGCGTCATTACATCTTTTATGAACCTATTTATGATTTTTAATTTGAGATTTTTTGACGGAGAACATATTTGACCCTAGGTTTACAGATTGTTACAAATATGGCTGTTTTGGTATAACTATACATTGTACATATAAAGTATTAAAGCTTGTCCTCAAACTAGATTGAATTTAAGTTCTGACTAGTGACTACTTGCAGTAATGTTTGAGTTGTAAACTTTAAGACTAAGTAATGAACACAAGTTGTGTTGCGGTCTTGGCCATTCTTCTAAAACTTTGCGGTCTTGGCCATTCTCACTGTGACACTGACATAGTATTCCACATCGAAACTAGTTTTATACTATCAAATATGTATAATGTTGTTTATAAATGGTAGTTGGTTACTGCAGTTGTCTTTTTCCTCTCCAATGTATTAAGCTTTTTTATCAGAATCTTCTACTTGCTGTTAAATCATTCTAGGTATGTTGTATTGAAATGCTGTATCTTTTTCAACTTATTTGTGGCCTTGTTGTTCTTGTATCTATATGTTCCTAGAGTTTTGGTTGTGCACTCCACCTTGGTTAGAAACTTTACGTCTATCATAGATATTAATTAAATTCTATATTTGTACTTGCAATGATTGGTTATGGTATGATTTTGGTAAAGCGAAGTGACAACAGTCTCAAAGTACAGTATGTTCTTAGTCCACTCTAGCCCGAATGCCCTGGAATTGTATTTGGCTGTGTTGCTACCTTGTTCGTCTCCCTTATCTTGATCCGAGATCAGGTGCGAGCTTAATGACACCCCAACAATGCACTAAAGCTGAATGTATTATGTGTACAATGCACCAAAGACCAACTAGAGGGCCTGTCATGCATGCTGATCAATTACTGTAGTCTAGCTTCTGCTGTTCCAAAAAAGAAATTTTAGGGAATCAAGAAACCCGATGGATATATCCTAAACTATCCATATCTTTTGTCGCAGAGTAAGAAGTATAATTTAGCTACAAGGATAGATAAGGAGATTGTCTGATATGCTTGCTTGAAAGATTAGGGCCTATCAATTTGTGTAGATATGCTAAATCTCCTAAGCAATCGAATATGCACTCCTTGTCCTTGTTTCAGTTATGAAAAATCATTTATTAATTTGTATCACTACAGATGGATAGCAAGACTGTCCTTGTAGCTCTACTGCTTTGCTTATTGTATAACAGGTTTGTTCTCCCTCTCAGATAACAACGATATTTGTGGAAAGCGGGACCAGGGCATGGCGAAGTCTGTATTGTCCTTTGGTAGCCCGGAAGCTGCCTTTTCCCCCCACAAGTTTGACTACAGCCAGTCTTCCGTAAGCTAATTGGCCTTTTAATCTTCAGTGCTTCAGCCATTCTTGAAATTTAGCTTTTCCTTTACCCACTATTTTTCCAGGCTTGTGCTTCTTATACTGCTGATCCATATTATGGCGGGGTGTTGGCAGGATATGCTTCAAATGGAATTGTGAGTCTCTATGGTTTATAGTTCTACAATAGTTTCAATGTTTATACTAGTTAGTAGGGATGAAAACGGTACGGATATTTTCCGACCGTATTCGAAACCGAATCCGTTTAGAGGGGTTGAGATCTGTCCGTATCCGAGTCCGGATATCTAACATCCGATACCGTATCCGTATCTGAATACTCAAATACTAGTTAGCATGGTAAAGTTACATAACAAACATGATCCATGTATTTTGCTTAAGTTATTAACATTCGGTTACTGAAACCTTTTGTTCCTACCTTTCATTTGTGCTTTGTTATTTTATTTCTGAAATGCTGTGGACAGTGTAGACATTGTTTCGAGATGGAAAGTGGGCAAAATAGTTGGATTTTTAAGTTTTACATGGAAAAAAATAGCTTGGTTAGTTTAATTATGGAATTTGGTAAAAATGCTTCCAATTTAATAGCGGCAACCATGAATATGAAGCCCTTTTCTTCATATTTTATAAGAAAAACGTAAATATGTGAATTTGCTGTGTGGAATCTTTATGTATTATCATGCAGGTTCATCCCCAAATTAATGGTTCAGCAAACACTAGGGTACCATTGCCTGTTGGGCCTGCAGCAGAGGAACCCATATTTGTCAATGCAAAGCAATACAATGCTATCCTCCGGAGGAGGCAAATACGCGCAAAATTGGAGGCTCAAAATAAACTGGTGAAAGGTCGGAAGGTAAGTCTAAAGCACTTCACATTTGCCCATAATGGTTTCTCTTGTAAGTTCAATAATTTTGCACACTTAGGGATGCACTATACTACTAAACTATTTAATACACCTTCCATGATGATTCAGATGGTTATCAAGTCAGTCCAGTGCAACTAATAGACTACTAGTACATTTTTGGCATACAAAAACCTATTGCACTTTCAGTGTATGTGGGAGCCCTTGTGTCCAATACTCCCTCTGGTCATAAAAGCATATATATAGTTTAGGACAATTTGGTTAATCCTTAAAAACTACAAACATCAATAATTTTTAATTGTTGAGTTTAAAAACATGCAAGTTATATATAGACTTGTATTTGAAAATATTTACTAAATCTCATATAAATTTAAAGTAATTCAAGAATGTATTTTAGAAGAAATTAGTGGTCAATGATATGCATCAAAGACCATGCAAAGTCAAATGTGACAACTATTTTTGACCAGATGGGAGTATTTGTAGAAAAATTTGTTTCACCTAAATAATAGTAATTTCCATACCTTATCACATCGCTCTTTATGTCCATTTTCCTTGTGTAGATTTTTTTTCTCAAATATGCAGGATAGTTGTGTATCATTGCATTAAGAAGAAACATATAGAATACAATTATGTTTTGTCTGCTTAAACATCACATCACTCATTGTTACCTTGTAAACAACCATTCTAGGATGCTTTCTCTGCTCCACCGCTTTCCCTTGATAATAAAAGAACCAATAAACTTTTCTGCATGTTAAGATTCCTCTCACAGCATAATTATGTGTCTACCTCTTATTGGTCTATGGTTCTACCATGTGTTCTCATTAGGATCTTTTTGTACTGAAATTATTCTATTCAGTTATGTCGACACATTCAACTATTGAATAACATAGTGCTTCTTTTCTGAAAGCATCAGTCAGCATTTTCCTGTCATGCAAATTAAATTGGATACAGTAAGCACTTCTCTATATTACTTTCTAGATATTTTTTTCCTTTCGCTTTGATTGTGCCAACTTTGTTTCTTCAATGTATGATTATCCTTGGCCAGCACTGTTTATCCATCCGTTATACATACAGTTTGGACATTTTTCCTGGGATATATCAATCAGTGTGAAAATTGTCTTCCCTTCTCTTCTCAGCCATATCTCCATGAATCTCGGCATCGTCATGCAATGAAGCGAGTCCGCGGACCAGGAGGCCGTTTCCTCAACAAAAAGGAGCTCCAGGAGCAGCAGCAGAATTCTCTGCCTTCACTTCAGACTCCAACAGGCGGGGTCAGCAAAACGGCCTTCGGCAGGAACCTATGCACTGAAAGCAGCACATCTCACTCGCCTTCGATGAGCTCTGGGATCTCGAGTGTTTCAAACGGGAGTGGCATGCTGGCTCATCAAGAGCACATCAGCTTCGCATCTGCTAACTTCCTCCCCAGCATGAACTTCCGCGCGGAGAATGGAGGTGAAAAGATGGCCGTCAATGGCGTCCACCACCACACCCCTGTCGTGAGGTGAACAGCCTCGACTGTGGGGGTGCTGGTACAATCACTGGCGCGCTCCGGTGTGCCCGTGGCAATTCATCCTTGGCTTATGATGTATCTTATATATAATAATTTGCTTTCGCTTTCAGTTTCATATGGAGCTTGTCTCAGATTAACTTGGTGATATTTACGACTGAATGACTGAACTCAAGGAAGGGCTACTTGTTGATATGTTGTGGATACAGAAATAATCTCATGTTTATTGTACCAAGTAATGTAATCATGGTTTGGAAGAATCTGATAGATTGTTACTGTATCTGGACCATCTACGATCGAACTGTCTATCCATTGCTAATGCTGCGCTTCAAATATCACGTTTTTATTAGGGCATGAGGCTGCGCTTATCTGGTTTCATGCCGACAATACCAAAGTTCGGCTTGGCAAAAACTTAAAATTTTGATTAATTTCAGCTACCGTCTTGAAGCTTAAAAAAAAGAAAAACTTAACTGATAATGTGAAGCCTAAGTTGGCCAAAACATTCCGTCTTGAAGCTTAAAAAAAAAGAAAAACTTAACTGATAATGTGAAGCCTAAGTTGGCCAAAACATTACCAACCAGTTTAAGGGTTTATTTGAATATCCAAAGGATTATGAGAATCTAGATAGTGATTCAAGAATTTGAATTCTGGATAAAAAATGAGGTCTATTTAGATCCGTACATCTAGACACAGGTTACATGTGGTTGAAGATCTTTCACAATTATTATCTCTAAATAGACTTGTGCGGGTGATCGTTATTTTTCTAGACTTATTTTAGGATTTTAAGGTGATGGTCTTTCTAGTAGTGGACGGCATGTCCTTCGATAGTAGGATATATGATGACTTTGTTAGCCTCGAGATATGTTGAATCGGTCTTTTAAAGTTCCTCGTAAGGTCTAAGGATAGGGTGCGTGTGCGCGCGTTCATATATGTAAGTGTGCTCACATGTAACAAAATAATAGGATGGAGGCGTATAGTTTAATTCTCAAAAACTGATTGTTAGATTATAAGAATCTCCCATTAGATTCTATCTACTTGGATCTCATTCTCATTATCTCTCATTCTCATAATTCTTAGGAAACCCAAACATGGCATAAAGTCCGAAAGCACATGAATTTTGGGATTGACAGAATTTTGGCTTCACATATTGTCTTGGTACAATCCACAATCGTAGCTTATCAAACACATGGAAGTCATAAAAACAAAATAAACAACTATTGACCTGCTTGGTTTGCCCCCTAGAGGCCCAGACAAACCTATCTAACTCAGAGAACCTCAGTCTGACCTAGTGGCTGAGGTGAGGACAAGAACCAAACAGCCCTATGCCTGGAACTACAACTACTTGTGGCAGGCAAGAGCCCACAATAATCCGCAAGCTCTTACCCTCGTCCTTGTGCCATCAGCACACCGCCATCTCTGATGACAATCATAATGTGCGAAGTACCTAATTAATCTGCGTGAGAAATAGCTACCTACGGAGGTGTATGCATGCACGAAACTACTTGGGCAACTTAGATCTAGATGTTCGCCAAGATAACAGACGATATTCACAGGGGAGTTTGTCGCTGCTGTTCACACACAAGTCAGTTTGTCGCGGTCACTTTGGTGAGGTTTCATATCTTCACCTCCCTAACATCGTTTTGTCCGAATGGGGTTCCACAGCCAGGACATTTCCGGTGGCGAATTTCAAGGTTCCTCTGGATGCACGGCGAGCAGAATAGGTGGAAACATTTGGTGATCACAACCTGTTAACGAATATGCAGAGAAATACAACCCTCGTCAGTTTAGGCAGCAAACTGTTCATCCAACAACCAGAGATACAAAGAGGTAAGAATGGTGTAGACCTCTGAAATCATGATTCAGAAACAGGTTCAGGTCATTCAAAAAGATAAGCTGTACAAGACATTGTATGTACCTCTTTAGGCCGGTCAAAGCAGACACCACACTTGAGAATAGCCTTGCATTCTTTTATTTCATCCTGAAGTTTCTGGATAGTAGTCTCTTCAGTCTCAGAGGTCAGCTCCATAACTTCGTTTTTCACCTCTTCATATTGTTCTTCGAGCCGCCGCCTCTCATTCCTGGAAAAAAGTAAAGGTAACGAGCAAATGACGAGAAGCCAGCGGCATTGTACGATCAACTTGCAACAGAAGCCTAACCTCTCATGCTCCAGCAATGCTCTCAGCTCAGATATCTTTTGCTGAGTTTGCTCATATTCTTTCTCAGAGGATCCAACAGAGGAGCGAAGCCACTTGAGTTCCTTATCTGTGTTGGATACCTCCAGGGCAATCCTTTCCAGGCTTATAGTAAGATGCCTGTTTTCAGCTGAAGTTTTTATAGCTTGCGCTACACAAGTGTTCATCTGTAAGAATCATCGAAGCAAACCACTATTAAAGTTCACTCACTTCCGAGTGTAAGCACTAAAATAAATGTACTTTTTGAAAGTTGAAGTTTGCTATTTTCTAGGACTCTGTTGGCACACAAATAAATTCAGTGACTGCAACTTGCCAATAAATGATACTATAGAAAAGAAGTATTACAACATAAGTAAGACAATACCTGCTCTTCACCACGGGCAATTTTCAGTTTAGATGATTCCAGTGAAGTGTTAACTTGTTGGAGTTGCTTCTCTAGCATAAGCTTGTCAGAGAGAAGGGAGCTACAAGCTTGTTTCATCTTCACACTATCTGATACTAACTGATAGATGAGATTTAAGTTACTGTAGTAACCAATAAGAAAATCAAAGCTTATATTGCTTTTGCCAATGCAAAACTGCAGAAAGAGTTTTGTAAACTTGATTAATGTGCATAATTTCCAGCAATAACTAGCTAATAGACATTATGAGGTGGCCAATCAGACGTAAGTGAAGCTCTTTGTCTCAGGCACTACAATATCTGCAAAAATATGCCATAAAACCCACAATACTTGGTATATTATGTTTCCTGTTAGATCCTTTTTCCTTGTTTGCCAGAGGTTCACACTTCATTGCACATCAAAATATGGTTGATCACTTACATACTTATTATGCTCGCTAAGACGCTAACAAGGCAGAAACAATAAGATTGTCTGAAATTTTACAGCTTTTCATGACTTTATAAAGTAGGTAGTGTCATGTCAAGATTGGCATAAAAAACTCTGGGCATGTATCTCCAATCTGTATGTTATGAGTTTGCAGCTTTGACGTGAAAGTGAAAAAGGAGAGAACGAATAAATACCTTTATGTTAAAGTCATCTCTGTCAGTAAGCTGTTGAAGAAGATGCTGATTTTGCGTTTGCATGTCTTCATATGCTTGACCAATTGTCTGTATGCAAATATTATACATTTTACTCATACCCAAAAACAGTACTGATAAACAAAAAAAAAACTAACCTCGATATCAGAAATATAGGCATCTCCTTCAGCCTCTTTAATTCTTATTGCCTCCTTAAGTTCCACAACATCTCTGATAAAACAGATCACAGAGCCACAGAGGTGAGTATGGCATAGACATAGAAAATCAAATCTTAACAAAACAAATCTAAATGTTTACTGGATTCACAGATATAACATATAATACCTGCCACTTTACATCACGTGCACCCAGCAAATATACTAGTTCATATAACTAAAGAACACTAAATTGAGTATTGCATACAACTTGAGATAAGCATGAAAAGTTTTCAGATAAACTGAATTATAAGGACCAAGAGCTATCAATTGTTCTAGTTTGTAAATATATCATTGTCCCCAGGGGCAGAAAGCCAACCTTTCAGATGCATCTACTTTGGTCCTTAACTCCTCTAGTTCCACTTCAGCAAAGGAAAGCCTTTGCTGGCATGCAGCTTCAGCTTCATTTGCTGCTTTAACCCGAAGCTCAAGACTATGCTCCTCTAGATTGCTCCTCAAATATTCAGCCTGATTGCGAGCTCGGGTTTCTGATTCTTCAATATCAGCAATTGTCCTAGATGCACAATGTAGAGAAAATGATGTGATATAATGAATCAAATGTAATATATATGTTGTTCAAGAAAATGAAATATACATGCATGTAAATGTGATTCTTGCATTATACATACATTTCCTCAATCATCCACTGTTCACCCCAGAAGAGTAGTTGCAGTATCCTGCCTAGCCTTCTTATTTTTTAAAACGTTTAAATTTTAAGTTCTCTGAACTATATTTGCTATGTGTAATTACCAACAACATTTAGAGTCCTATATCAAATAGTCCACCTAATTGCAACTTGCAGGTAAAATTAACAGTTATCATTTTTCCTAAGAGCTTGATAGATGTTAGACCAGGTCATGATTATTCAAAGATAGCACACTTAGATAGCTAGGCAGATACATACATGAAACCAGCATGCACCGCAATAAATTAAAAAAAAATAACAAAGTGCATAGACCATGATATAGGCTCAGTCCCCTTTTACCACTGCTATTATTACTGTTACTAATACCTCTTTTTAATCGTTTAGCCCCTTTTTCTCATGTTTAAGTTTCATCTCTAGCCTACCCCCAACTTGCTTGAGAATAAATTAAATTTAAGAACATGAGCAACTATAGCAATAAATCTATTTTTTTTTCTCGAATACGCAGGAGATCTGCGTATCATTGCATAATAGAGAGAAAAGGATCGGCCCCTTACAAGCACCACCACGTCACTCCTAGCCGGGCTGTGAGGGGTTGCTTCTTTACATCGAATCACTTAAACTAAAAGAAATCTATTTATTTTAGAAACTATTGCTTTGAAGAAGCTCTAAGAATCATAGAGCAATTGACATACTATCAGCAAATATAGCAATAAATCTATTTATTTCGAAAATATTGCTTTGGAGAAGCACTACGAATCAAAGAGCAATTTACAAACTATCTAACAATCCTGAGGTATTGTACATCTAATTTTAAAGCAGATAGTCATCCTGTGAGAACAGAAATGCCATCAAATAACAAGGAAAAAAAAGAATATAACGACGAGGACAGTTCAACAATACGATTACAAACCATTTTAAAAGTGTCATACCTTTTAAGCATTAAAAATTGATATAAAAAATAATGGCCAAGTTTTACCTTGACTCAGAACTTCCTTTCGCGTACATATCTGCAATAAACTCCAGCTCCTGCTTTTCCTGCTCCAACTCCTCAACCTGAATGAAATTTCATTGACAAAATATGAATGAAAACCCTGCAACCTACTCCCTCCGTCCTGTAATACAATGCATTCCAAAAATTTTAAGACAACTTAAGGGAATGCTCCAATGACGCATGCACCCATGGATGAAACCCAATTAAGGAGTTTCTTCCCAAATTATGGTTTCTTTTTAACAAACTTTGTCAAATCTGAGCATGGGCACCATATAGAATGTCTTATATTTCAGTACAAATTTTAGAGGCCACAATGCACTATATTTCAGGACGGATGGAGTATCATTTAACCGCAACTTGTGCTCGAAACTTGCATCCGTGAATGCTAATTAAGATTTAGTTTCAAGAAGAGAAAAGGAATATAATTCATGATCAAGCTACCCGACAGTAAATAGATGGTCCAAACCTTATATCCTCAACCAAATGCTGGTATACTGACGATCATTACAACATACACAGCTCATGCGTGATTTTACTTCTGATACAAATCAAAGACGTGAATATGGGCATGCAGGCCATTGAGCAACATTTTTTACAAGCTAACTGCAAAGCTGATTACATATTGATACATAAAATTGAAAAGACCAAATGCTATGTTAATCGACAATATACTAGTGTCAAGTCTATTATTAAAATGCTGTACTACTAACCAATCAAGCTCTTCACTATTATAACGTCAAATGTCCTTGCTAACACAAAGACAAAAACTTGATATAGCTGCTACTGGTGTCTTTGATAAAAGTTCCACAACTCGAAGAGACACCAAGGAAATACACTAATTTTCCCAGGGGGTGAATATATGTATCAATTTCTCAGGCTCTTAGCACCACCTTTAAGGAAACAGAATTTTTTAGGATAACATACCAATGCCTTGAGGGACTTGATCTCAATTACTTGTGAGTTGTATTTATTGGATATCTTCTTGTGTTCCTCAATCTGAAAATTCAACATATTTTCATCACATGTACTAGTCATTTTCCTAGCTCTTTACAATGTCTGCAGAAGAGGATTACAGCATATAGAACTATTCAACATATAACTCTACTGAAACATTTTTTAGGTTAACATAACACCATCATACAATTATGCAAGATGGCATCAAAGTATGCATGTCTATTGACTCTATCCCACAGAGGTCCCACACATAGTCCTGCTTTGACGCGAGCATGGTAGTCAGAATGCAGTGAGCCAATTAACCAAATGAACTCAACTAAATCCAAAAATCTAAAATTCCAGACCCATTATGTTGTGCACTGCTTTATGCTCAAAGGATATCCAATCCGTAGAGTATTAAGTATTAACTTCATTCGACTTAACCATGGTCATCACAACCTAAGCATCTACTGATGCCAGTCCTACTCCGAAAACAGTGCATTGGACTTCGATGATTATATTATGAAATTAGCGAGTTATGTGGAGAATCCACAGTGATAATAAACAAAATAAGGTAATGCTCCATGGATATACTATATATGTCAGACAGATGAATGCCAAATGAGGAGTACATCAAGAGAAACCAGGTAAAATCTAAAATTATGAACTGAAGGACTGGATGAAGAATAGCATGGAACCACAACTCCACAAGCATGTACTTTCAGTCATTATGGGCGTGAACTGGCACCACCACCCAGGTTCGGTCCCAAGAGTGGCAGGGTGGGGATTGGGGAACCAACCATCACTTTGAAATTAGGGGAGAAAAAGAACTGAGTGGAAGAAATATATGCATGAATGTTTTTCATGAGTGCGTAGGAAGCTAACTTCTGACAGGCTAAGCTTTAAAACAACGTTAGGTTACATGAATAAGAATATTACAAAACAACTCGACATAGGCAAAATAAAGGAAATGGTATGCAAGGGATGGTTAACCAGATCAAAGACAAACCTTTTTAGCTACCAATGATCTGAGTGATTCTGCTTGCTCACGCAATGCAAGTGCTTCAGAAGCTGCATCCTTTGATCGACTCAACTGATTCTCCATCATACCCAGTTCATTGGAGAGTGCTGCGGCCATAACATGAATCTCATCCTTGAAGTCTTTCTTACCTAAAAGGATAAATGGAAACAATCAAGAAGAGATGAGCAACTGACCCCCACCCCCACCCCCCACCCCCCTCCTCCTAAAATAAGGTGCATATGTGACAGGTCCCCTCTACCTGAATCTTGCAAAGTCTCCTCAACCTTGGTTTCAAGATCATTCTTTTCAGAAAAGAGTATCTGAATTTGAGTTTCCAGTTCTTCAATTTTGGTCTCATATGTGGTAATGGTTTGTTTAATACTGTCGACTGATTCTGATTTTGCACAAATTTCTTTCTCCCTTTGCATGAGCTGGTCCTTGTCATTCTAAATTCACACAATGAAGAAAAGCTGGGAAAAACCAAAACAAATGCAATACAAAGCAGTATAACAGAGGACAGACACCAAACCTGTAAAACTTCAACCAACCCTCTATAACGCTCTATCTCAGCATTCAGATGCTGTAGTTTATCATTAAGAATCATGTACGGTTTGGATACCAAGACATACTTCTCATCTTTCAATTGCCCCTGCATGCATAGCACAGTGAAATAAGAAAAAACAGGATCCAACTTAAAATACAAAAATGCCAACCCTTCACTACAAATCAAGGTAACAACCTCAAGATCTCCCAGCTCCTTGGATAGTATCAGATTATCCTCTTGAGTCTGATGGAGTTCTAATAGACGGTTTCCTGCGAGGGTCTGCACTCAGTTGGGGAAATTCCACAAATTAGCAGTGAAAGATCAAACATACCACTAAAAGATGAAAACTGAGAAGATTTGAAGATTAACATGATTACAGTTCACAATTACCTTAGCTGCGTCAACAGCATCTTTGAGGTCTTGCCAGCTCATACTTTTATCTGAAGATTTATGAGTAGAAATACCACCATTCACAGCATTTGCCCCGGATGCATCCATTACAGAACCATGCCTCTGCAACTGGAGCACAACCAACTTCCTTCGACTTTCCTCAAGCTCTGCAGTGCTTTCCTCTAGTTCACCTGCAATCCAATGAAAGCATTTGCATTATGAGTTTGTTTAGACCATGTCAGCCAAACTACAATGGTCAGACTCATGGGTGGATCCTATATGGATGTTCGGGTATTCCTGGAAATACTTTACTGTCTTGCTAAAAAACGAGTATATATGTATATACAATTATACATGCGTGTATTTTAGCTGGGTCGCGTTCTTTGTTCTATGTCATGCATTCTCAGCCCGAAAAATCCAAAAGGCCCACCTGCTATCCAGGTAAACTAACCACAGCACCACGGCAGGCCCATTAAGGGGTTGATCCCTCCCCCTCAGCACTTCACAGTTAACATTCGTACATTCGGTGCTTATTGCCACATTAAGAATTAAGAAGAATAAAAAAGGGGAAAAGAACCCCCATACAACATCACACTCTCACACCTTGGAATCTAATAAAACAAAAAAACTGGAAAAACAACTTAACAGCGAACCCTGACCTAAGAAGGTGAACTTTCCCGCTAGTCTTCACAGGAGCAGCATAATCATAAACAAAACAAAAGCCATAGTCACTGATCTCCGTACTTCTTGAACACAGCAACCCATCGAGCAGAAGACACCAAATGCAGATTTGCTATTCTCTTCTTCCAATTCAACTATTTCATCTCCTCCTCGGCTCCTCTGGTCTGTGACCACCACCTTATCCCAGTTGGCAGCCTCCAGTTTTGTTGCGCATTCGCAAATCCCTGCTCTGATCATCACCATGTTTCCCCTCAGTTTAAAAGTCACACGGCATGCACGCATCTGTCAGCGCTTCATTCCCAGGAGCTTTGCCTCCCAGCCACGCACGCATCTGTCAGCGCTTCATTCCCTGGAGCTTTGCCTCCCAGCCACGCACAGCACCAGCAGGTTGCTCCAATCTCTGACCACCTCCAACCAATTGGTTTACACAATTCAGGCTCCACCACGGAATACCAGCATGAGCGGCACCATCCCTTCATTAACAGAGTAAGCTGCTGCTCAAAACATCTTTGGTGCCAATAAATGGTGTACAGATGGCTTCGTAGCTGTACTGGATCAGCTACAGTTGCAGGATGATAATTTCATATGACAGTGACAGGATATATGCACGAGCAATTGAAACGATCAATTAATTTTACAGGATCATAGGATTACTCTATTACGTAACTTAATCCGCCTTTCTAGAACCCATTTATTGTTCAACTTCTAGGCTGATAGAGCAGGATAGTTGATCCTCACTGATCATTTGATCAAACATCACTAAATTGTTAGTTAACATTTCAGATCATGCATGAAGACCCTTTGCTACCTGCTGCTGCTTTCGTGTTTGGAGAACGTGGAGCGCGTCTGTCCTATAGTATTCTCCCATCTTGCTACTCCAGCGTGTTCGCATAAGACTCCGAAAAGCAGATCATTGCTCTCAATTGTTTTTTTTTTCTGAAATCATTAACTCTAAAATGTCTACGCAAATCCATCTGTTGAATTTGTCTTAAACCATCCTGTAGCAACGCACAGGGAATTCACCTAGTATCAGTACACTCTGAACACCCTGCCAAATAAATATGCAGAGCATAGCATAAAGGTCCGTTGCAAAACCAGAATTTATTTCATATAATATGGCAAATTACTTTTTATGTGTTGAGCTTTGATATTTGATGATCATACGAGTAGTTTTGAATCGATAATAGTGTCATAATAATAATAATATACTTTTGTTTTTATGTATTACAAGTATATTATAAAAAAAGGGCGTACCCAGTGCAGAGAGCTCCCGCTCTGTGGGGTCTGGAGAAGGGTGTCAGTGGCAAGCCTTACCCTCGCCTGTGCAATGCGAGGAGACTGCGACTCGAACCCGGGACCTTCCGGTCACAGGCGGTAAGACTCTACCGCTTGCACCAGGCCCGCCCTTCATTACAAGTATATTATAACAAAAAAAAAGTTTTTTAGGCATCGTGCCAATGTCCAAAACCATCACCTATTTGTGACACAGGGGTAGTAGTACATTACATAAGAGGGGAGAAAAGTCAAGAGCTGTGAAAGAATCGTCTTAAATGCGGATGCAGCTAAAGTTTACCCAAACTGAAGCCAGATGGAAGATTTGAATACCTGAAATACACTTGATTTCCTGTAGATCACTTGAATGGTTGCTTTTAAAAGCCTCAATCTCATCAAGATACCTTTTGTGCTTCTCGTTGATAATAGAGATAGCTTGACTCGCATTCTCAGCCACCTCTTTCAAGCAATCATTATGATTTTGAAGGGCAACAATAACATCTAACAAAAGATACAGTTTAATTAAATGGAAAATGGGTAGAGAACTTAGGTGCAGAGTAAATAAGAAGGAAAAATGTGGAAATTTCCCTTTCTACCTTCATTTGACTTCTGTCCATTCAAATCTAAAGACAAAGATTCACTTCTAGCTTGCTGTGAAGAAATAGTCTCTTGCAGGGACTTCATCAGAGTAACAGTTGCTGAACACCGAAAAGCAAGAGCTTCTTCAACAAATTCCAACAAGCTAGTGTCACTATTATCTCTGATGTTGTTTGACTTCAAGAGCCTTAAGAGAAATATCTCCTCAGAAGGACACGACTCCAAAGATTCTGAGGAACAATGAGTAAACAATCAGCTAAAAAGCATCACTGCTGAAATGAATTGGACCTTAAAAGGCAATGTTAATCAAATTTGCCGCAACCTTCTGATAACTCTTCATGGTCAAGTGCTTGCAAATTATCCA
Source organism: Miscanthus floridulus (assembly GCF_019320115.1). NCBI lineage: Eukaryota > Viridiplantae > Streptophyta > Magnoliopsida > Poales > Poaceae > Miscanthus > Miscanthus floridulus. Next base: position 136,646,052 of record NC_089580.1, on the reverse strand, counting down.
AATCCCCACCAGCCCGTACTCCAAGCAGAACCAAATCATCAATCAGCTATAATATACATAGACATAATGAGAAACATGCTGGAGTGGAAAAGGTCCATAGAGAAATTTTCATATCAGACACAAAGGAAAGAACCTGGTTCCACAGTTTATTCAAAGAAATCAGAGTCTTGTCATAAGAACATTGCTCATCTCTCAGCTCCTTGAACTTGCGCCCCAATGCATGCATTTCAGACTTCTGTGCCTCCAGTTGTTGCACCAACTTTTGGTTTTCATATTGAAGAGCTGTGGAATCCATCTGTGAAAATAAAGTAATAATAACGAAAACACAGAATCAGATCCTACAACAGAAAAATGGGGACTTTAAAAGGACACCAAAGTAACATGTAAAATCCAGCAACCAAACTTTCAGAATTACTCAAGTAATATAATAAGCACAGGCACTCAATTTTTATGGTCAGCTTGCAACTTTTTCAGACCAAATTACAACTGAAACTTTGAGTGCTATATTATAGCATTATTACTTGAAATTTGTTTGTTTTCGGTTTGTGACTCTGGTGAACCAAACAAAAATGTTGATGATGCCGAAGCATTGGTGAGAAAAGGATGTTGGGCTGTGGCTGTAATGATTCACAAGCAATGCAAAAATAATAAGGAAAAATGGTACTTGGACAGAAGCCATGCCAAAGTTTGCCGAAACTGTGAGTATGACACATGCCACTAACTTATTTTAGCATCAAAACAAAGACAGCGCAGATCTTCATTTATTGATCTGATTGTAAGTAATACAACAGTTCAAATGGATTGCATCATTGCACATCAGATGGATGGTTGAGAAGATATGTTAATCAGAAGATTGGTAACAAGAAAATGACACGTTTAAACAGTCAGCCAGGAGGTGACATCTAGCTTTGTATGCAACCAAGCCAAAACATGCGCCACACAGCCTGTGTTCTTAAGATTGTAGTTGCTCATTTTTGCTGTGGCAATTCAGGACAGTACAAAATTTTGGTTGGCTCATTGGCTGAGAACCAAAAAGCCCATTGTAAAGCAACTCAAATTCAACAAAAGGCTTCCACCTCAGATCTTTCACATACCAATCACGAACTCCTCAGTCTTATCTTACCATTAATGTACTAACTAACGTTAGCAAAATATCTACAAGACAACGGTTTCAAATGTCAAATCACCTTCTACCATAGGAGTTTAGCATGATGCATAAGAGTACTTGAGGTACTTCACTGGTCATTATTAATGTTGATGTGATTCCTGACACCATCCATCGCAGAAGTCAGTTAATTCCACCCAAGCAAGTTAGGGTTCCTTACCTACACCAGAATTCAATCCCAGGTCTGCACTGCTCTCCACTCCACGCCAATCCAACCCGTGGAGTACGACGAGGAAGAAGACTGCGAGGAAATGAATCCCTCCGCGTGGCCGGCGAGCTCCGACGGGGTGGAGCAGGAGGTGGGTTCGGCGCCGCCTGCACGCGCTCGGGCGCGCAAGGCCGCGAGCCCGTGCCCGGGCGCAGAAGGAGGCTCGGGAAGGCGAAGAGGCAGGCAAGTATGCGCGGAGGGAAGCCTCTTGTGCGCCGGGCCGCTTTTGGCGGGTTGGTCCGACGGGAGACGAGTCGGCGCCGGCGGGCGAGCTCGTCGGAGCAGCGGCGAGAGAGGCAAGCGGCGGAATGTGCTTCCGCTGATCCGCTCGCGCTAGACGGCTGGAGTATGTCAGCTCAACCAGCTCGCGCTAGAGTGGGCCGGGCCCATGTTTGCCTCTGTCGGCCCGGCCGGCCAGGGACATCCAGCCCACCAGGCGCCAGCCGACGGCGCCGCGAACGCAGCCCGGGCCGTCGCAAGCGGTTCGAGTCCTCCGGAAACGAACTCGTCGGCGATGGCTTCGTGACGGAGCCGCCACTGGAGCGGCAGCGGCATGGCCGCCTCCCACTCGATGCGCATGACAGTGGCTGGTGCAGCTTAGCTTGGCATCGTGGTGGAGATAGTGCAAGAACGTTAATTGGTACGTAGTAGACTCGTTTCAGAAGAGACCGCTTAGGTCTACTGATGGTGGCCTGTACAAATTGATAATTTGATCAGAATTACTCCACTGCAGTGCCCTGAGATTCTCAATTTCCGTTAGTCACCTACGCCCGCGTCCAAATTTTCCGTCAATCAGCCGCACTCTACTTCTTCCCCACCCGCGCCCGCCCCACCTCTTCTTCCCCAACTCCAGCGTGCTTAGAAAAGAAGGGTTTTGGAGTGGGGGTGGGGGAGGAAGGCCAAACATGCAGTAGGGACGGCGGCAGGGTAGGTTAGGGGCTCTGACGGCGGTGGAGGCAGCCGGGCCAAGTCGGGGCGGGGGAGCTCCATGGCCGGTGCTCGCCGTAGAAGGAGGAGGGAGGGGAAGAAGGCAACCGCCGCAGGTGCGCTAGGGTTTCGGCCGTGGAGATCCGGCAAAACTTTAGCGCGCCACGGCGGGGCGGTGGGCGGTGGCGGGGGCGAGGACGAAGAGGTGAGGTGGAAGAGAGGAAGAAGACTTTCAGAAAATGTGACTGAAGCTGACAACTGATAAGGATACAGACCCTAATTTGATATGGTCAACTTTGATTGAGAATGTTGTTCCATTCGAGGCCATCGTAAGCAGCCAATTATTTCGGATCAAATTTAAGCTTATCTTTATTTGTTTGGTAATCCAAATTGCACATACTTTCATTTCCTAGTACAGTAGTACCTGACTGGCATTTCCACAAACACCACCTATTGGCGTCCCACTGATTGAGCATGGAGAAGATTGATTAACAGTCATTCGCCCAAGGCATGCACAAGCACTTCTGAGCAAATAGGAATGGAATAGCACGGCAGTGGACGGTAGCGGGGAAGCGCAGAGAGAGCGCTTTTTTTTTTCTTTTCAAATCACAGTAACGCTTGTAGTACCTGGCTTCACGCAGCCTATATTTATCTACCCCTATAATATATCAGTCAGAATAAATCTATAGGCACATAATAAATGTCTGCTCCACAGTCATGACATTTGCTATATCCACACCCATGAATATATCCAGAAAATATAACATCATCGAAACGGATACACCAGATTATCTCTTAGTCATTCTCTCTCATTACTCATCCAAATCCGACGGCTCATGTTTAGTGTGCCTGCCCTCCATCGTCCTCCCGCGGACCTCCCACGCGCATGTGCCTGCAGGTCAGGCTCGCGTTGATTTCGGTTGCTCGCGTCCACGATCATTTGAATCCTAGGCCGACGGCACAGGAAGCGGCGACCGCGAGGGAGACGGCACACTGCAGAGGGCACGACGACCACGAGGGGCATGACACTGGGCGCGGCGGCGCAGATCGCCACTGCCCAGAGTCGCGCGACTCCTCTCCTCCCCCACGGACGGACACCAGGGCAGGGCGCCACCGCCGGCCACCAGGCCACCGACAGTCCTAGCTCGATTTCTCTCCCCAACACGCGACTCCAACTCATCCTCTCCCCTCCCTCTCCCCGAGCACCTCATCAGGCTCGAAACCTTAGCTCCGGACGGCGGTGGCGTGGCATCGATGGCGCTGTTGTGGCGCTCCGGCCGAGGACTAGGCGGGGTGATGCCTTCGCGGCCCTGGAGGACGCGGGCTCCGTCACTCGCGGGTGCCAGGGCGTGGGAGCAAGCGGCAGCCGCCGCACACGGCGACTCCGACTCCTCCTTCCCCTCCCTGCCCCATCGCGTCGCGCACTCCGCTCCTGCCCCGCGTGCCTCCCTGGGCTCGAAACCCCAGCTCTGGGCTCTAGCGGTGTGGCGACGATTGATGGCTGCTGCTACGGCGCTCCGACAATGACTGATCTACGGTCTGAACCCCTCTGATCCGGTGCGCAGCGGATTAGACTCCAATGGGGAAGTCTCCAGCGAAGTGGAGCAAGGCCATGCTCTTCGGGAGGAAGAAGTCGTCATCGAGGTCCGGCTCCACCAAGGCCAATGATTTATCGATGCGTTCTTCTTCTTCATCGGGAGTTTTAGAATGCTGTTGCGATTTCGATTTTCTGAGTGTGCATCAAGTCCAGCTAAGGAGTAGGGATCTGTTCTAGCAACTTATGCGCGTAAAAAAGGGTATATATTTTCATATATATATTGTTTATTTCTGTATACAAATGACTAGGTTAGCAACAAACTCATTTTAATACGAATTGACAACTCACCGGTGGCTTTGAAATTTTTTTCTAGAAAAAGGTAAAGGGCATTATCTAAACACCGTTCACATTTAGTAGCAGAGCAATCCTAACAGATCGAGTTTTTTTTCCCATAGCAAATAACATTAGCTTCAATGCCACAGTGGATGCAGAGAGGTGGCGCAGGCAAGTGTGATGACGTGCTCTGCTCTTGGTAAGTTGTGAAAGAGGTATTTAATTTTTATACTCTGTGGCCGGTCTGTTCGAATCATTGTTTGAATGCTTGAATTGGATGCATTTTAATTGTACATTGTTGTTCTCGTAGAGAGCAGGTTCAGAGAGAAGATGGAGCTAGGGAGAATGTGGGCAGCCTGTTGGATCTTGGCACTGCCGCTGCTGCTCACTTTTGCCAATCTGTATTGTACCCTGCACAAATATAGCATGTTTGTTTCGTCGTAACCGATCGTGGATTATTTACTGCTGGCTGGTTTGGTGTGAGAGAAAAATATTGTTCCAGCTTATAATCCACAATCATATACGAGCAAGCGAATAAGCTGATAATCTTCAGGTAATGTGAACTGATGCCTGTATCTCTTGCTATGGCCATCTGAGAGTTGTTGCCTAATCATGGAAATAAAGGACATGTTCTCCATTTCTTCTAGATTTGAAGCAGGTAATAGTTGCATGAAAACATCAAGTGGCATCTACGGTCATGATCAATAGTTTCACGGTGGATTGATGGGCGTGCTTTCTAGATGAGGAATTACACCAAGGAGTTCATGCACATACTCCGACGCCAGAGCATAGGGTTCGCGAGGGGGAGCTCAAAGTGCCGTGGTGTGACACTGCACGAGTGTGGCCACTGGGAAGCTAGGATGGGGTAACTTCTTGGTAAGAAGTAAGCTGACATTAAATATAAAATATATGAATTACATATGTTCTTCCAATGATATTATTTAAGAATAAATATAAAAATGTCTTGTATAATTATTTATCTATAATAATTATTAGGAGATGTTCATTTGGTTGCTTGTTTCTCCACCTCTATAGGATGCTCCGGCAGATCCATGCATGTGGTGGGTGGTTGCTATGTTAGTTGTCGCTTTGTGGAGGAGTGCCAATTACTAATCAGGTGGTCTCTTTTTGCCTATCAAGTTTTGAATACAGCTCGACAGCTGATTCGACATGGTTTATTGTATTGGTGACTATTGTAGCCTTTAATAGCTCAATTAGTTTTGTGAAACTTGTTTCCTTGGTATATATTTCTGACCCATTAGCTGGTAAGCAACAATGCAATGTTTACATGCCGTTTTCATCAAATCAACCAATCGGTCAGGGTAGCCACAAGAATGTCTAACACCCCTCTCAAAGATCTCTTAACTGCAAATTGGAATATAAATTTAGAAAATGATACAATTTAAGAAAATAAGTAATGGTCAAAGGTTCAGCCATTCGGTTCTTTGAAAAAAAAGATTCAGCCATTCCAAAACGGATGTGTGGAAAAATATATTATTTCTAATATTATGATTTGTGTGGAAAAATTCTTTGCACATGGCTATTTAGACAAAATATTGATAGAACTACTTTTCATATGTTCACCCATATTTCACCAAAAAAGTCATAAACATGAGCGGCCTCTAAAACATGGCCTATTCAAAGAGGCAATTGCTTTGCAGGCAATTTGTTACCTTGCCCTTGATGAGGTAGATAGAATGCTTGATATGGGTTTTGAAACACAAGTTATAAAAATTGTTGAGCAAATAGACATGCCTCTTCTAGGTGTCGGGTGGACATTACCTTTGACCATTACTTATTTTCTGAAATTTGTATCACATTCTAAATTTATATTCTAATTTACAGTTAAGAGATCTCGAGAGGGGTGTTGACATTCTTGCGGCTAGCCTGACCGAATGATTGTTTTGTTGGAAAGGACAAGAATATCTTTGCACTCTGAAAGTGCATCTAGCCCTTTAGTGGGTTTTGGATGATTGAATGACAACGTGATTAAAGGACTAACCCGTTTGCTTAGTGTGAACAGGTAAAAGGTTATCTCACAGGTACTTAATGAAAGCCAAAATGATGTGTTGTTGTATAAACAATCTAGTTTAAGCATAAGACAACAATGCAAATGGAATTCATGCTAAGGCTTAATTATTGTGGGATTTTCATGTACTGTGTGAAAGCAAGCTCGTGATTATTAGTTAATGAGACATGAGGTATTGCATATGGATTGGTCTCATATTTGAAGCTTGCTAGATTGAAATGAAAATGATAATAATATATGAATGGATGATTCAACACAAGATGTGACTTGATGGCTTGAAATAGTGAAGATAGCAAGGAAAGGCTTCGAGGTACTAAGCAAGGGTGAAGGGCAAGCGACGGCTTGGCGGCCGAAGAACCTAGCTAGGGTGAAGAAGAAAGTACTTGCATTTAGTTGAGGTACTAATCAAGCCAAGATGGTCATATTGATGTGAAGGATCAAATCTATAATGAAGTATTTGATGGAAGTGACTTGATACATTTGGGATTATTCAAACTTGATGAATGGAATCAAGTCACATGCTCAAGATGGCTATGCTCAAGTGAAAAGATCAATATCAACATGGTAGCACCCTTACTTGATAAAGATTGAAAGGGACGGCATCAATTCAAAAGAGAACAACTCAAGTGGTACAAATTCATATTTTCATTTATCTTGAGTTTAATAGGTATGCCGTACTATTAAGAGGGATGCATCATATTGATAGATAATGTTTCATAAGTGCTCAAGCCAACCCATGTGAGTTTTGAGTATTTGAGCGACAAAAGTGCTAACTGATTTCTTGCTGGTCTGGCAATACCGGATGTGTCTAGTATTCATACCGGACGTGTCCGGTATTTGTCCAGCAGCTGTAAAATTGTTGTTCTCGGGTTGGTTCGTCGGGAGTTCCGACGTAGGTCGAGAGTTCCGACGGTCGGGAGTCCCGGCATGGGTCGGGAGTTCCGACGTCTCGCACTTCAACTGACTTGGAGGGTTCACTGTCCTGGTCATACCGGACGTGTCCGGTATGGATGACCAGAGGCCAACGGCTAGTTTTCAAAAGTCATGAGGGTCGGGAGTTCCGACATGAGTTAGGAGTTCCGACGATCAGGAGTTCTGACGTGCGTCGGGAGTTCCGACATCTCACTAACCTTAACTTAGTTACATGTTTTTCAAATTACTGAGGGTCGGGGGTTCCGACTTGAGTCGGGAGTTCCGACGATCGAAAGTCCCGGCGTTCTTCGGGAGTTCCGACGCCTCACAACATTACTGTAACTTAGTTACCGTTGGTGCAGTGTGAGTCATACCGGACGTGTCCGGTATGCATACCGGACATGTCCGGTATTGCAACGGCTATAAAACGGCTAGTTTTTCAAGGGGGCTATAAATACCCCCAAGCCTCCACCTTTGGAGGCTGCTGATTCTACTAAGATAGACATGCGTTTTTTAGCCTTGCCAACTCTCCTAAACCCTCTCTTAGTGAGTGTGCGATCTAAATTACAAAATCAATTTGTGGGTTGAGAAAGAATTTGAAAAAGAGAGCAAGCCACCACTTGAGCACTTGTGCATATTGTCAATCTCGTGATTCGCATTTATTACTCTTGGACTCTTTGGTCCTAGACGGCTAGGCGTCGTCAGAGAGTACCCGAGAGATTGTGGTGTGCCTCGGAAAGTTTGTAACGGTCGATTTCGCCGCCTCAGAATCATTTAGTGGAAGGAGGAAAAGGAGTTGGAAAAGACTCTAGCTAGAGTGACCTTCATGGTACCCTCTAGGGCTGACCTTCGCTGGGTCGCCCGTAGCCCCCTCAACGGAGAGTAGGACTCGAACGAGTCCGAACTTCGGTAAAACAAATATCATGTCTAAATTCGCATTTCATTTGATATTTGTGTTGCTCTAGCTGTGCTGCAGGTTCTCTGTGTATATTGTCATCTCCATTAGGTGCCTGCAGTTTGGTTTGAAGATAGAAATCGAAAGGAGCAAGTTCGGGGCTGATCTGCAGAAATCGTGTATACCGGACACGTCCGGTATTTCCTGCCTGCACTGAAAATATTTATTCTCTGTTCTAACTTGGTGTTGCAGGGTTGTACCTTCTAGATATATTCTTTATACCTTGTTTACTTTGTGGCTAACTTGTGAGGGGTGGTAGTACTCTTAATTTGGAGTTTCCATTTTGGAAACTCCCCTTTCTAATTGTTTCCGCATTTAAAGGTGTAAATTTTCAGAAACGCCTATTCACCCCCCCTCTAGGCGGCATCCTAGGTTCTTTCAATTGGTATCAGAGCGAGGTTCTCACCTAAAGCTTCACCGCCGTGAGAAAAGGATGTCGACGCCTATCGAGTTGGAGCTGGTGCTTCTCCAAAATGATGGTTCAAACTTTCTACCTTGGTCAATTAATGTACTCAATGCTTTTAGAGATATTAGTCCTCTTGTTGAGCATATTGTGGATGCAAGCATACCTCTTCCTATAGTTGATTGGAGCAACTACAAAAATTTGTCAAAAGAGGAAGAGATATGCGTGCAACTCAATGCTCAAGCTATTAATGTCATTTTGAGTACATTAAGTGTAGAGGTTCAAGATGAGGCAATATTCAATGGACAACCACCTCCGGAGAGTGCTCATCTCATTTGGACTAGACTTTTTGATTTATATGGAAAATCCAAATGTGATGATGCACTTGAGATCGAGTCAATGAAAAGTATGTCCATTGTGTCTTCATACAGCGAAGAAGCCTCACAAGACCTCAAAAATGCTGAGCCGGAGCAAGAAGTGCAAGCAGCGCATGACCTGCTATCTGCCTGCATGTACCGGACGTGTCCGGTATGCCTGCCAGACGTGTCTGGTATGGCCGAGGCAGCAGACCAGCAAGCAGCTATTTGCAACGATGCTCAAGCACAGTGGCAACCAAGTGATGAGTCAATCTCAGTATCTCATGATACTCATCACTTGTGTCTCATGGCCAAGAAAAGCAAGAAGAAGAGTAACAAGAAAGATCAAGAAAAGGAGAAGGCTCAAGTGGATGATCAAGATAAGAGTGATATTGAAGTTGAAGACAACTACAACCTTGATCATCTCAACCATAAAGACAAGTTCATCATCATGAAGATAGTTGAAAAGAATGATGAGCTTGAAGAAGAGATTGAGAAGCAAGAGCAATCGCTTCAAAATCAAGAAAAGTTTCTCATCTCCAAATTGCAAGAGCTAAAGGCAATAAATAAGAGGTATGAAAAATTGTCAATTGAGCATGCTTTAGTTACTAACTCCTCTTCTAGTGTTTCACAACTAGAGAAGGAAAACTTTGAGCTCAAGGCAAGGCTAGATGAACTATCAAGCAAGTATAATGAGCTACAAGCTAATTATGTTCATCTAAAGTGCTCTCATGAGGAAGTAGTAGAATCAAGCATCATGCTTGAGGTGGCTCATGAGGTTGTGATTACATCGGTAAAATTCTCTCAACCTCTCACATATCCGCTCACTAGTACACCATCTCAATTAAATATTTCATGTACTAATGAATGTGTTCCTCAAGCAAGCCAATCTTCGATTGAGCTAAATCTTATAGAAAACATAGAGCTCAAAGAAGAAGTGCAAAGATTAAAGAAAGATGTGATTCGGTTGAAGGGTAAGGAGAAAGCACAACCTTCTCAAGTTAACCGTGATAACATGGTGAAGAAGCTTGAGAAGGGTTCAAACCTTGCTTCCTCCAAAGCCCAACAAAAGAATCACATATCAAGCAAGGCCAACACAACCAAGAGCAAGAAACATGGAAAAAGGATGTGCTATGGTTGTGGATTGTATGGACATGAGTGGGCTATGTGTCCACACAAGAGTTGGGCCGACAAGGTTGAAGCCGCCAATCAAAAGGCTTCTACCAAGGAGGCCAAGCAAGTGAAGAGTCATGGACAAAGTGCTTGTCTCATGAGCAAGAAATTGGAGCATCTTACCAAGAAATGCCCAATGTACAAAGAAGCAAGAAAAGAAGCCCAAGTTGCAACTAGAAGATGCTATGGGTGCAATGAGATGGGCCACAAGGTTGATAGATGTCCATACAAGCAAAGCAAGCATAGAGCACACAAAGGCCGCATATGCTATGCTTGTAGAAGAAAGGGGCATCTAAGCTATGAATGCCCAAATAGTAACATTCCTAAGCCGAACACATTTGTTTATGATAATATGCTTAGAAAGACCACAAATGGAGTTAGCACTAGTAAGGTGATGTGTTCACCACAAACTAATGCTAAAGCCATTTGGGTGCCTAAGCACTTGTTGACTAACTCAAAAGGACCCAACAAGAGTTGGGTACTAAAGTGTGCTTAGGTTAATGATGTAGGTACTTGGTGGTGAGATGAAAACTTCGAGGTGGTTGAGCAAGCAAATTGACAATATTCACTCAATCTATCAACCAATTCTCATCATAATCTCTTATATGGTTGACCCGAAGATAATTCAATGAACATATCATATATTTCATCCTCACCATTGGTAACAAGTACCTAAACCTTGTAGGATAGCCACTTTGCTCGTTTCGTGTTCTATAGTTCACAAATAGACATATTTGTGAAATATTGAAAGTGGTTAATAAGTTTTACTTGATGTTTATCATATTTGCCATATGATGCTTTTATTCGCTCTCTAGTAGAGTAATTTATTTGTTGAGATGCAAGTATACAATAAATAAATATTACAGTTGAAACAAAGAATCACAAGCAGCAACTTAATTGGTTCTGTCTTTCACCTATCGGACATGTCCGGTATTACTATCGGACGTGTCCGGTATGGCCAGGGACAGAAAGTTAGTGTTTCTGTTCTGTGTATTCCGGACGTGTCCGGTATACTACCGGACATGTCCGGTATTGCATGGACCAAAACACTAATTGTGTTGCAACTGAGTATTTGATCCATACATTTTTATATATCCCTAACTTACTCAGAAGCTTGTGTTTTATCAAATCTAAGTGGATTGTGAGCATCTCTTAAACTCACTTTTAACTATGGCAATCTTATTTGGTTTTTGGTCAAAATGAAAATTGGCTCTCAATTTCTTATTAGAATAAAAGTGCTTGTTGAAAGTCATTCAAAATACTTGAAGCACTTATTTAGGGGGAGCTAAATTTCTATTTTGCACCATTGTGGACTAACAAATTTATCTAGCACTCTTTGTAGTCCTTTGGATGAAAAATTGAATTTGTATCAAGCATGATTACTTGGCAATCAAGGTCAACATAAAGATTATCATGCCATGTATCTTCTTAGTGGTATTCTTGTGGGCTCAAGGCAAAGGTATGTGTCTATATACATACATTGTAAGTGCATCTAAGGACCTTTATATGTTAGAATGTGCATTTGTGTGACATAGGAGAGATGTTTTTCAAAACCCCTAACTAGCATGAGTAGGAAGTGTGAATTTGAAAAACTATTTGAATCTTGGTCTTTGTGACCTAGCCTTGCCATGTGATGATTATAGCTCTCCTTGATTGTTTGATCTGCTAATCACACATGACATGGCTCTCTTAAGTCCACAATCTACTTTGTCTCACTTTATCTCTCTCAAGCAAGCAAATTATTGATTATGCCATATATTTGGAAAAGAGAAAATAAATTGATGGCATTCGATAAGAAAAGTGATAGTACTCGGTTTGGATCAAGATCATACACCTTTTTGGACTGAGCAACAATAGAGAAAGGGATTGGAAGAGTGAGAACACATTTTGGAATTATTTGGGCCAGCCCGCGTATACTGGACGTGTCCAGTATGCTATCGGACGTGTCCGGTATGAGCGGGACTATAAAAACAGAGCATACCCCTTCGGCCCAAACAGACTTGCCTCCTCCAAATCAACCAGCCGACGCCCTTCTTCCCACCTAGGGCGACCAAGGATTTCACCAAGGAAAAGAGAGGGAGGGAGATTACATTGGAGAAGGCTTGGATCAAGGATTGAAGGCCCGTGGATTTGGATTTCACATCGCATTCTCATCTCTCCTCTCAAGGTACCCTAATCACAGACCTCGTCCGATCTACATGGTCAATGCATAATTTTAAAATTCCTTCGGTGATTATGCTGCATTGGTGATGAAGAAGCAATGCCCAAAGTTTGGTATTAATCCGTGTTGGTTTGAATCAAGGAACCCTGGTTAGGATTGCTGGTCGCCCATACCGGACATGTCCGGTATGACCCAGCAGAGCAGGCTCTCTGCTTCCTTTGATTCAATGCTATCCTAGAATTGTTTATTAGGCACAGTTTCTTTTGTATTTATGTTTTGCAAACCTTGTGACAATGGTATGTCGAGGTGATTGTAAAACCTTGGATAAAAGAATCTATGTCTAATTACAATTCAAGAATAAGCTATGGGCATGTATCTAAAATCCTTTGGAAATCTTTGGATACAGGACAGCAGCCATGAGTGGACGACAGGAGCCTAGGTCCAAGCACAGGCATGATCCAGCACTTGAGAAGTACAAGAAGGCAAGACAGGATATGCATCCTGGATTCCAGCCGAGCAGCAGGAGGCCTACTAGAGCTGCCTCTAGTGCAGCAACTCAGTATGTAGAGGGGTCCAGGAGCTCTTCTTCTGACACAGACACTGATGAGTTCAGAGTTGAGTCTAGAGATGAAAGAAAGAGGAAGAGCACTGACAGAGGATCAGATGGTGACAGCTCAGATGAGGAGCAGGAGATTGAGGAGGAGGAGTCAGTTCCTCCAGTTCAGCACCAGCCTGGTTAGGGGATGCATTATGGTCTTCTTGAGACACGTCTGCCCAATGTGTCCTCCTATGTTCACAGAGTTGACTACAGAGGAAAAGGTATGACCAGGAAAGCTAGAGATGAGCGAAGGGTTGATCTGAGAGGCTTACCTAAGGTTCAGTATAATCACCGCTTCTAGACAGCCTTTTACCTAGATTTCTACTCCAGTGTGATTCTCACCAGGAACCCTGTGATTGCCAGGTCTCAGTGGATTGACTGGCAGTACGTTATAGAGTTGCAGAAGGCCTCAGTTAATCATGCCATTGCTATTTGCCAGCGCACTGGGGTTTATGAGATCATGGAGTTCCAGCATGACTGGAACACAGAGGTAGTAGCTCAGTTCTATGCTACTCTGTTTGTTGAGGAGGATGAGCGGCAGATGCACTGGATGCTTGAGGGCCAGTGGTACAGTGTTGACTATGATATTTTTGTCGCCCATCTTGGCTTCTCAGAGGATGATCTTCAGAGGGATAGAATCCACACCGAGCAGGTGTTACCTCCTGAGCAACTCGCCTACATGTATCCTCTAGGTGGTGAGAGAGGAGCTGTGGGGAAGGTTCTAGGTCTTCACCCTACCTACAGATACCTGGACAGGATGTTCAGGAAGACTATTGACTGTAAGGGTGGAGACAAGGGCAACATTGCAGATTATTCCAGGAACCTACTCCACAGGATGGCACCTGATGCTCGGCCCTTCAGCGTGTTTGACTTTATTTGGTCTGAGATCAGGAGTGTGGGAGAGAGGCCCCTCAAGGGTTGTGGTTTTGCTCCTTATATCATGCATATGATTGAGCAAGTGACTGGGCACACATTCGAGTACGATAAGAGTCACAAGGCCCTAAAGATTATTGCAGATCTGCCTAAGACAGGGTTACCTCCAGCAGGACCAGGAGCAGCAGCAGCACCACCAGAGGAAGATGCACCTGGGAGTGGTGTACCAACAGGAGCTTCACCTTCACCACGTGCTCCTTCATGTTCTACTTCACGCCGTGGCAGTCCTCCTTTGCCTATCCGCAGGCTTTTCAGCTCCATATTTGGGATGTGCCGTGACATCCAAACCAGGCAGCAGAAGGAGAGGGAGGCTAGGAGGAAGGACACTCGGACTTTGAAGCAAATTGCTTCTAATCTTGAACTTGATCCTCCTAGGTCTCCTCTATCAGATGAGGCAGCTAGTGAGCCTGAGACTGAGGAGCAGCAGCAGGCTAGATATGATAGAGAGTATGTTGAGTTCATACAGCGACAGCAGCAGCAGGCACCTGAGCACCCTGACACTCTACCACTTCAGGCTCGTGTGCCTACTCACTCTCAGCCACGTCCCAGCACTACCGATGACTATGCTACAGATTGGTGGAGTGACTTGACAGGTGGTGGCAGCTACTACGGCTCTGGTGGCTACGACCCATCTGATGCCGGTGGTTCTCGTCCAGCTGGTGTTGCATGCTCAGATTATGAGGATGCTGGTTGAGATGATGATGATGAGTGATCGCAGCTTTCTGTGATAGCTTGTAGCTTCTTTGTCCTTAGTATGTCATTGTTGGACCTTTGTGGTGATAGATGACAAAGGGGGAGAGAGACTGATTAAAGCTTCAGGATAATTTCATTTGCTTATCTTTGTACCTGAAGAGACTTATGTTTTATCTATGTATCTCTTGAGACATGATCTTTATCTATATATCAGTGGTTTCTAGACTTGAGAAAATTTGTAATGAGTGCTATGTGTGAATTACATGTGTCATATTTATTTTCATAAGGACTATGCATGCTAGAATGAAAATATTTGGTGTGATACCTTTATATTTATTCTTGTATGATATATCTTGCCATATGCATCACGGTTTCTCTTTGTCACACACACATGCACCCCATGGATGCAATGATTTAGGGGGAGTCTCCTATATGTTTTAGTATGTGCAATTGACAATTGAGGTCATTTTGGGAATTCTAATCATAAGCACATATTAAGGGGGAGCCTCTCATAAATCATTGAACCCAAAAGTTTAAATGTTTATATCCTTGTGTAAGTTTTAATCAAGTTGTCATCAATCACCAAAAAGGGGGAAATTGAAAGTGCATCTAGCCCTTTAGTGGGTTTTGGATGATTGAATAACAACATGATTAAAGGACTAACCCGTTTGCTTAGTGTTGACAGGTAAAAGGTTATCTCACAGGTACTTAATGAAAGCCAAAATGATGTGTTGTTGTATAAACAATCTAGTTCAAGCACAAGACAACAATGCAAATGGAATTCATGCTAAGGCTTAATTATTGTGGGATTTCCATGTACTATATGAAAGCAAGCTCGTGATTATTAGTTAATGAGATATGAGGGATTGCATATGGATTGGTCTCATATTTGAAGCTTGCTAGATTGAAATGAAAATGATAACAATACATGAATGGATGATTCAACACAAGATGTGACTTGATGGCTTGAAATGGTGAAGATAGCAAGGAAAGGCT
Source organism: Miscanthus floridulus (assembly GCF_019320115.1). Classification (NCBI taxonomy): domain Eukaryota; kingdom Viridiplantae; phylum Streptophyta; class Magnoliopsida; order Poales; family Poaceae; genus Miscanthus; species Miscanthus floridulus. The sequence continues at coordinate 136,630,673 of NC_089580.1, read as the reverse complement.
TCGAGGTACTAAGCAAGGGTGAAGGGCAAGCGACGGCTTGGCGGCCGAAGAACCTAGCTAGGGTGAAGAAGAAAGTACTTGCATTTAGTTGAGGTACTAATCAAGCCAAGATGGTCATATTGATGTGAAGGATCAAATCTATAATGAAGTATTTGATGGAAGTGACTTGATACATTTGGGATTATTCAAACTTGATGAATGGAATCAAGTCACATGCTCAAGATGGCTATGCTCAAGTGAAAAGATCGATATCAACATGGTAGCACCCTTACTTGATAAAGATTGAAAGAGACGGCATCAATTCAAAAGAGAACAACTCAAGTGGTACAAATTCATATTTTCATTTATCTTGAGTTTAATAGGTATGCCGTACTATTAAGAGGGATGCATCATGTTGATAGATAATGTTTCATAAGTGTTCAAGCCAACCCATGTGAGTTTTGAGTATTTGAGCGACAAAAGTGCTAACTGATTTCTTGCTGGTCTGGCAATATCGGACGTGTCCGGTATTCATACCGGACGTGTCCGGTATTTGTCCAGCAGCTGTAAAACTATTGTTCTCGGGTTGGTTCATTGGGAGTTCCGACGGTCGGGAGTCCCGGCATGGGTCGGGAGTTCCGACGTCTCACACTTCAACTGACTTGGAGGGTTCACTGTCCTGGTCATACCGGACGTGTCCGGTATGAATACCGGACGTGTCCGGTATGGATGACCAGAGGCCAACGGCTAGTTTTCAAAAGTCGTGAGGGTCAGGAGTTCCGACGTGCGTCGGGAGTTCCGACATCTCACTAACCTTAACTTAGTTACATGTTTTTCAAATTACTGAGGGTCGGGGGTTCCGACTTGAGTCGGGAGTTCCGACGGTCGGAAGTCCCGGCGTTCTTCGGGAGTTCTGATGCCTCACAACATCACTGTAACTTAGTTACCGTTGGCGCAGTGTGAGTCATACCGGACGTGTCCGGTATGCATACCAGACATGTCCGGTATTGCAACGGCTATAAAATGGCTAGTTTTTCAAGGGGGCTATAAATACCCCCAAGCCTCCACCTTTGGAGGCTGCTGATTCTGCTGAGATAGACACATGTTTTTGAGCTTTGCCAACTCTCCTAAACCCTCTCTTAGTGAGTGTGTGATCCAAATTGCAAAATCAATTTGTGGGTTGAGAAAGAATTTGAAAAAGAGAGCAAGCCACCACTTGAGCACTTGTGCATATTATTAATCTCGTGATTTGCATTTGTTACTCTTGGACTCTTCGGTCCTAGACGGCTAGGCGTCGCCGGAGAGCACCCGAGAGATTGTGGTGTGCCTCGGAAAGTTTGTAACGGTCGATTCCGCCGCCTCAGAATCATTTAGTGGAAGAAGGAAAAGGAGTTGGAAAAGACTCCGGCTAGAGTGACCTTCGTGGTACCCTCTAGGGCTGACCTTCACTGGGTCGCCTGCAGCCCCCTCAACGGAGAGTAGGACTCGAACGAGTCCGAACTTCGGTAAAACAAATATCGTGTCTAAATTCGCATTTTATTTGATATTTGTGTTGCTCTAGCTATGCTGCAGGTTTTCTGTGTATATTGTCATCTCCATTAGGTGCCTGCAGTTTGGTTTGAAGATAGAAATCGAAAGGAGCAAGTTCGGGGCTGATCTGCAGAAATCGTGTATACCGGACACGTCCGGTATTCATACCGGACACGTCCGGTATTTCCTGCCTGCACTAAAAATATTTATTCTCTGTTCTAACTTGGTGTTGCAGGGTTGTACCTTCTAGATATATTCTTTATACCTTGTTTACTTTGTGGCTAACTTGTGAGGGGTGGTAGTACTCTTAATTTGGAGTTTCCATTTTGGAAACTCCCCTTTCTAATTGTTTCCGCATTTAAATGTGTAAATTTTTAGAAACGCCTATTCACCCCCCTCTAGGCGGCATCCTAGGTCCTTTCACACTCTACCTTTTCCTGTGATGAGGCATATAGAATGCTTGATATGTGTTTCGATCCACAGTTAGAAGAATTGTTGAGCAAGTGGACATATCACTTCTAGGTGTCAGGCGGACAATGCTGTTTAGTGCGACGTTCCCAAAAGAGATCCAGGTTAGTTGTTTTTTATTTTTTTATTTTCTTTTTGAATAAGCATTCTTGTTTCTTGTAAGTCGTTCTTTTAGTAAATCTATTGTACTTCCTACAATATATTTCTTCTTCTGATTGTTTTGTCATGTATACCCTCACTAATATCCTGTATTTGATCCGTCGTTGGGGTTATTATCTTGACATGTTTTTTCTAGATGGATAACATTTCTTTCCATGCTAGATATTTTGATAAATAGATAAATCTTACATCTATTTTTTGTGCTTCAGTGTGCTACATAATTTCAGCATGCTTGCATTTGTTTCTTGATAGTCAGTTGCTTGTATTCTTTGAGCATTAAAGTTAGTATATACTGCTCGCACTCTATGGTCCTTTATCTATCCAAACATCAGTTTTGCCACCATTTATGTCATTATTGTGCCAACTACTTGAGTTTAACATGTTCTTTTGCAACCTAGAGTCATTTTATTCAGTATCTGTACTCATATCTCTACCTGTGATACAATTACATACTCCGTATATGTTAAACAACCACACATATAGGATCTCTAGGTGTTATTGATATGCCCATAATGCATCTAGATGTGTGGCTGGTGATGAGATTTTTCCTGCTATCTGAAGGGACAAATTTATTAAATCTAATTCTTTGCTGAATGGGTGTATGGGTTTGTGTTTGTTTGTCGGTGTTGAGGTGGCGTGGCCCGGATAGGGCGGCACACGGCGTGGCCGGTCAGAGTTGTCGACGCTAGAGGCGTTTCGAGTGAGGAGTGAGGAAGATACGGCATCCCAGATCGTCAGGGGCTTGGCAATGTAATTGGCTACAAAGTTTTAGTGAAGTTACAATGTAATTGTTGAAAAAGGAAAGAATTGGAATGAAAAAGTTGGCTAAAAAGTTTGAGGTTATCGGTTTGTGAAATATTTTTCACGTAGCAAGGCATGGTTTTTTTGTCTTTGAAAAAATTTAAGTTTTGTAAGCTCATAATTTAGTTGTTTTAGTTTGTATGCCTGACACAAGGCAACTACGGTGGTAATGACGGCGACAGGGCCATGAGTTTTCTAATCCCCATTGATGTTAGAGTTTTGAAATTTTGGGGAAAAATTCCAATCTGAGATGAAATTCCCCTATAAGATGGCTTTATACATGTGAAAGTTTGGACAATATAAATAATAGATATTGGTATGTATACATGTGAATCATTTATTTTGGTATTTAACTTTGTATTGTTTCAAAAGATTATATAAATTAATAATAACGATATTATTTTGTCGTTTGATTGTTTTTATGTGCATCATTGAAATTAAGCTGTGATGTTAGCACAGACACTATATTAGTATATATTTATTCGTCAGTGATCAGATACTCAAATACAAATAGTAGGAGTACATTTTATTCCGCTCACAAGTAGTATCAGTGATTTCTCTCAGAACCCGCGCCACCGGCCAGCTGCTTCCTGTGGTTACGTACACCGTACACGTGCAGCGGCACATCGACTGCCACGTAGAGCAAACTATACAGCGAGCGCAGAGCACAAGGCCACCACCCCCCCGTCGGCACGTGGACACGTCGTCACTTGGGCCCGGCCGCGGCCGCGACCTTGCTGCGGTCGGCTTCGACCCTGGCGGCGATCTCGGCGGCCTCGTGCTCGGCCGCCTCGAGCAGGAAGCTGCCGCCCTCGTCGTCGACGGCGACCTGGATCGGCTGGGACCCGAGCCCGTCGGCGACGGCGAGCATGATGCGGCGCATCTCGTCGCGGAACTCGGCGCGGTCGACGGCGCCGCTGCCGTCGGCGTCGAACTGCTCGAAGACGGCGTCGTAGAGCGCGGCGACGTCGGCGGGGAGCGGCGCCGGGTCCGCGGACTCGAAGCCGGCGCCGTCGAGGAGGCGGAACGACTCGAGCGCGCGGCGGAGCTCGGCGCGGGACAGCACGCCGTCGCCGTTGGCGTCCAGCGCCGCGAAGCGCGCGTCCACGCTGCGCGCGAAGGCGGGCTCGTCCGCCACGAACCCGCGCACCGTCGATCCGTCCAGGACCACCACGCTCATCTCTCTTGCTTGATCTCTTTCTCCTGCTAGAGCTGGAGAGAACGGAGACGGGAGAGCGGTTCGGTTTGGTGATTGGTCGCTTTGAAATTTAAATTTGATGGTGCTCGGTGCTCCCTTTGCTTTCCCGGTTGGGCTCGGGTGATGTTTATCCTCCAGCAGTTGCTCGTCGCCCCGTGATATTTTTGGGTCCCCGGGTCTCAACCCACGTGCGCCCGATGTTGTTGTCGGATTTTCCAGAAGGGCTGATTTAATTTCTTTTTTTTAAAATAATATTTTTCTTTCATAATAAATCAGTCAACGATACCTTATCAGCCGAACAAACGGACAAATATAAACCCGTCCGAGACCGTGTGCTACCGAGTAGCAACTACTAGCAGCATGGTAAACAGACGATACGAGGGCTCTGTTTTGGTGCCAACCAGCAGTTTTTTTTACTTTGGACATTCCGATGAGCATGCTTGTTATTATTGTTAACAACGCGAACCGCTTTTATCATTGCGACCGCCCCTTATATTGGAAAGAATCTGCCCCCATCGGCTAACGGTTTTGGTGGTGACACTTGAGATGAGTGAGAACTCGACGCGGACCCAGCTCTTATCACTTGAGACATGAGAATCAGCCTCCGATCTTCCAGTATACTCCTCACGTGTCACGTCTCAAGTATATCATCCTATATTATTATAGATAGGTCAATTTGTAGGGACTCAACGCTACCGATCGACCCCTCCGCTAGACTTTAGCTCTAAAAAGTCTATGAGCATATTAGCTCACTTTTAAAGTCTAAAGTTTTAATGTGAGATAAACTAAAGTTTAGAGCTAACGTTAAACCACCTGTTTAGAGGTTTTAGCTCTAAAATTTAGAGCAGAGGATCCAAACATACCAACCATGAACTATTTGAAACTCCACGATTGCTATTTTTTATCAACCGTGCACGACACACCTCTTAAAAAAGACGACACATGAGTGATTACAAAGGTCCAGGACCTTGATAAAAGACGACACGACATATGGGAGAAACAACAACAACATGTAGTTTTGAGATCTTGTCGATATGATGTTGAGGCAGAACAGATCCATTTGGAAGTCTATCGCATAAGTTTTATATTACTCGTGAGCTTCAATCAGACACCGAATGAAAAGAGTTACTATCTTCACAATAGAGTATTGCTAACTTGCCTACGAACAAAATGTTGGTATTCTATGGGTTTGTACTCTATGGCCCTGTTTGATACAACTTATTTGGAAAGTGCTTTCTAGATAAGTTGCACAAATAGAATTGTCGGTGTTTCGTACAAGCACCGGCAAGTAAATTTATAGTAATGCGCGTTAGGCTCAGATGGTGCGCTAAAAGACACAGGATTTATACTGGTTCGGGCGGAACGTCCCTACGTCCAGTTTGTTGCTGCTTGTGTTATTAGCACCGTGAACGGTCTGTAGTAAGGGATACAAACTGCCGAGAGAGGGACTGGTCCCAAGTCTCTGATGGAAGGATTGAAAGGTGGTCAAGAGCTTCGTAGCTGCTTGAATGTGTGTATGAGTGCGTTCTATTGTTCGGTCCTATTTTTTCCGTCCCCCTTGATGGAGGAAGCGCATCCCCTTTTATAGATGAAGGGGCCGGCTTTACAAGGGTGAGGACTCCAGGATGCGTATTCTACTTAGTCTTGTGGCTCACGTCTACCTGATCAGGTCCTCCATTCTGATGAGTGCGAAGGAAGATAAGTGCTTACAATATTGTCGATGTCTCTGTAGGATGTCAGGTTAGTCACAGAGCGCTGCCCCGCGCAGGGTATGGGCTGTAGTACAGTGGTTTTGACTTATGAGCCTCTCCCAGCCTTGCTCCGTGCGCCTTCTGGTTCCCACGATTCCTTGTTGGGAGAATTCGGGGTCGGGGTCCGGTGTAGCGCCGTGGCCAAGGCCTTCCGACTGGGAGGACCTGAGGGGTCGGGAAGCGGGCGCCGCCCCCTCGGGTCCACAGCGTGGTGACGGAATATCCGTCGTCCGTGGAGATAACAAATCCTTTCCTGGAGCGTAGCGGTTGTCGTATATCTTCGTTGGGTTCCGTGTCCCAGAGCTGAAGGTGGCGCCTACAACTCTACAGGGTGAGGTGCACGCACCTGTTATACCTTTTGGGCTCTGCGGCGCCCGGAAGGGTCTAAAGCATCAGTCCTGTCGTTCCCTAGCAGTCATTTTCCTGCCAGGGCGCAGGGTATGGTCGTTGGAGCCATGGTTGACCCGAACGTCTTGTCTCGTCCTGTACCCATCATTATGAGGGATAGATATCGATCAGGGCGAGGCTCGTTCTGGGCCGTCGGGTGAGACGGAAACCATTCCCTATCTCTTGGGCGAGACTAACCCCGTCCCTTCGGGATCGGGCGAGGCGGAATCCATCCCTTAGCCTTCGGGCGAGACCAAGCCCACCCTATAGGCATCGGGCGAGACGGAGATTAGCCTTGAGCCTTTGGGCGAGGCAGGGTTATCCCACAAAGGCGTTGGGTGAGGCTGACCCCGCCCCTCCAGGATCGGGCGAGACGGAATCCATCCCTCAGCCCTCGGGCGAGACCGAGCCCGCCCTCAAGGCGTCGGGCGAGACGGAGTTTATCCCTCGGCCCTCGGGCGAGACCGAACCCACCCTCAAGGCGTCGAGCGAGACGGAGTTTAATCCCCCGGCCCTCGGGCGAGACTGAGCCCGCCCCAAAGGTGTCGGGCGAGGCGGAACCGAACTCCTATCACTCGAACAAGGGTTGACATGACGCCCTTATGCGTCCAGAAGTTTTTCACGTTTGGTGGTTATCGGTTCCACCTTCTGGGGTACCCTGGTATTAGGTCCCCGACAGTAACCCCCGAGACTCTAGGTGATTCGCGTAGAACCGCCTGGAGGGTGTTGTTGATTTCGTCGAAGCTAATTTGCCGGAGGGTGCGCGCGAGCGCACCCGATGGGTGTAGCCCCCGAGCCTCCGGGTGACTCGAGTAGAGTCGCCCGGGGGGTTGTATTGGCCCCTTCGCGGGTAAGGCTGAAGGACTTAGTTTTTTATCAACTAGATGTTTTTCCGAGTGGGTCGTGGCGTCCCATTCGCTGGGAACTGATTCGGGGCTATCCTAACTGGTGCTTCTGCCCTTGATTGTGGATCGTTCGTGGATTCCTTCTTAGTTGGGCCGGCCGGCGAGTTTCTAGGCCCTAGGTGGGCCAAAGAGAAAAGAACAGGCCTTTGCGGCTTGCGTTTCCCTAGTGGGTAGAGAGTCCGGATTCGCTTGGGGAAGGCGAACCGTCCGCCGAGATTTTTGGGGTGAGAAGATAGGGACTGCGGGTGCGTGTCCCGCGACGTGACGCGGTGGCGCGCATGGTAGGCCCAGAGATCGAGGTGGACGGTTGCCCTTCTCGCGTCCGTCGCCCCTTATAAAACCGCGGGGTTCGCCCCCAGGGTTCCGTATTTCGCTCCCCTTCCTTTGCGTTCTGAAACATCCGCCGCCAATCTTTCCAGCCTCTCACGCCCGTATCACCACCGTCGACCGGCCTGTGTTCGTGTTCCAGCCGCCATCAAGATCGCGCCTGCCCTTCCCCCCTACTGCTTTAATGGAGTTGTGGGGTAGATCAAGCATCACCTCCCAGCGTCTGGAGGGCCTCGTCCGCCATGGCCTTCTCCGCCCACTGTTCGCCGTCCAGGAGTGGTTGCTTCCTGGCGACGAGGGTGAGCCGGTGCTGCCTGAAGGGTATGTCGTTTCTTTTGCCATCTTTCATGAGTGGGGATTCGGGGTACCCGCGCATAGATTCCTCCGAGGGCTATTAGATTACTATGAGGTAGAGCTGCAGCATCTAACTCCCAATGGGATTCAGCATATGGCAGCGTTTGTTGCCCTATGCGAGGGCTTCCTGGGGATCGATCCCCATTTTGATCTGTGGCGGTATTTCTTTAGTATTAGTCTGTCGAGGAGGAAGATTGGGGGGAAAGAAATGAACGCGCCGATGGGATGTGCCAGTATTCATCTGCGCCATACCCGGTCGAAGGGTTACCCATACATGCGTCTGGCAACATCCAACAAGGGATGGCACTCGCAATGGTTTTATGTTAAGGATGATGCGAGTGCCACCCTACCGAAGTATACCGGGCGTCTTATTGTGGATGCTCCGGAGTCGTGGGGCTGGGGCGTCCAGTCTAGAGACAAGAAACACATCACCGACCTTCTTTCCGCCCTCCAAGCCCTGAAGGGTCGAGGTGTAAAGGGGACAGGGATCATCGGTGCCTACCATGCTAGGAGGGTGGCACCCCTGATGGCGCGTGTGCTTCCCCTGCATTGGATGATGCCCGAGATATCGTACGAGGGGACGGTGCTTGTTGATGAGGCGCTCCCTTACTCGGAAGTGGCGCAGCACATCAAGGAGGCGATGGAGCCGACGAAGGATTCTGCCGATAGTGTCCTCGACATCATGTATCCGGTGCCCGGGCATCCTCCAATGCGGCCGGAGCCTGGGTTCTTCGAATTCGTAAGCCCTCTTCTCCCGCACTCTTTTCCTTCTCCTGAATCTCCCTTTTTTAATACTTGCTTTTGTAATGTTGGGGCTAGCCGAGGGGGCTAGTCTTCAAGGATAGTCCAGCCCCGCTGCCGAAGGACAAGGTTGTGGCAGCGGTGAATCGACTCGCGGCCGAGCGGGACAAGAAAGCAAAGGAGGAGATGAAGAAGGCGAAACGACTGAAGCAGGAGGCACGGGATCGGGGAGAGGACGTGAGTAGTGAGGATGACGACGATGATGATGATGACGACGACGACGACGAGGTAGCCGTCGACGTGGATTGGGGCGTCCTGGAGGATGAGGAAACGCTGACAAGTGGCCACCCACCCGTGTAGGGGCCCTTCGCTTTTCACGCAGAGGGAAGTGAATTGATGAGGTCAGTGGAGGCCGGCGAGTCCGCCGCTTCGCACGGCGTGCTGGCCGAGGATCGGTGGACGGGGGGCGCCGGGCTTGCTGCCACCGACCCTGAGGCGATCGTGGAGGAGGGTGGCACCGGAGCCGCGCCCGGCTCTGATGCCGCGCCCTGCGAGGTGATGGAGGGGAGCAGCTCCGGTGCTGCGCCCCACGAGACAATGGAGGGGGACGGCTTCGGTGCCGCGCCCGACGAGATGATGGAGGGGAGCAACTCCGGCGCCGCACCCGATGAGATGAACCCCCCTGCCTCGGAGCAGGGGGCAGGCATGAAACGGTCCCGTCCGGACGAGTCAGGGCAGGGATCTGGGGATCCGTCCCCAAAACGCTTCCACCGGCCGAGGACATCAACGTAAGCTCTTGATTCCTCTGTTTTCATACTTTTCCATTTTTATTTTGACTTAACGGTTATTACCTTTGTGTAGGTTCTTGCGGACGGGTCACCCCCTGGGGCTGGCGCCCAAGAAGAGTCTCGCCCTTCAAGCGGGACAGACGGCGTCGCCTGGAGTCGCCCCTGTTTCGGGCAGGAGTGGTGCCGATGTTGGGGCCACGTTGGCCGAACCAACGGTGTCCATGGTGGCTCCCACGCCCGCGGAGGTTACTAAGCGAGCGGTTTCTTCCGTGGCGGGCGTGGAACAGCTGGCCGAGGACCGCATACCACCGGTGAAGGTGATCGTGACTGCGCCAAGCCAGGATCAGCCGGGCGCGGTCGTGATGGCACCTGAGGGCATGGTGCAATCCGCGCCCATGTGGATCTGCCCATGGCGCCCGAAGCGGTCTAGACGAAGGAGGGTCTAGCCGGAGGGTCCTCGAGTGCGGCAGTGGTGCCGCACAGGGTCAGGAGGGAGCCGCCACCGGCCCCTTTGTCGGGAGGAAGCTGCTCCCCTGCGTGGGGGGAGCCGCCGCTCCAGTGGATGGCTGCTCAGGACCTGACGTCGGCTTTTTTCTCGCTCGATGATCATTCCAAGAGCATGGAGCGGGAGGGTCTTGACATCGGGATCTCGACCATGCTGAACGCCCTGGACCAGGCCAGAGGAGCCCTCCGTGAGATCGTTATCCCTACCACTCAGGTATTTTCTAGACTTTCTTCGTGTGTTTCTGTGTTCTCGCATTTCTGATATCAGTCTTCTTCCTCCTCAGATTCTTGTTGCTCGTAGCCAGAATAAATCCCAATTCCTCCGCGAACAGAAGGCGGAGTGGGATTGCCTTTTCGAGGAGGCCTGGCTGCGAGCAGACATGGCTGCCTAGCTTGCTACTGTCCAGGAGCAGGAGGCCCAGGCATGTCAGGATGCGGAGGAGGCACACGGGATGTTTGAGGACCTGTCGGCGAGGTCTAAGCTGGATGGAGAGGAGATTGCCAGACTCCAAAAAGAGCAAGACAAGCTGCTGCAGAGGAATGTCGTGGCCAATGAGAAGGCTGGCGAAGTCCTAAAGGAGCTAGAGATGGAGCGGGACCTCCGGCGGAAGGCCGAGAGTAGGGCCACAGCCCTCTAGCAGAAGGTGGACGAGGACGTCGAGGTGGTCCGCTCTCTCCGGGCGGAGCTTGGTGACACGGTGGAAGGAAGGTTGAGTGTTGAGAACGTCGCCACCAAGCTGGAGAAAGAGGCTGCCTATACGCGAAGGGCCCTTCAGGTTGAGAGCGATGAGCATGATCTTCTACAAGCTGCGGTCGGGGTGGTCCTTAACGCCCTGAATGTGACGGAGCCGGTGGAGACCAGCCCGCTCGTGGCTCGTGTCAGAGGTATCACGGCTCGGGTGGGCCAACTTGAGGAGAGTGCCTTTCACGCCGGGATTACCCAGGCCTTCACCGTCGCCCACGCCCATTATGAGAAGGAAATAAACCTGAAGGTGATGAGCGAAGGCTTTCCGTCCACCTATGAGGATGAAGAGCTGGAGGAAATGGAGAAGATGGTCGCTCCCCTTGCGAAGAACCTGGCAGACAGTCTGAAAGAAATGGTTCTCCCTCCGCGGGAGTAATTAATCGAACAATTTCGAGAACAACTTATATGTAATATGTGGACAAGTGTTGGTACTTTTCGAGTCTGGACGCCTTTCGTGCTTTTGCGTCTTAATTTTGTTTTGTTTGATTTTTTGCGATTTGATTTTTTACGATCTTACCAATATGTTCCCCTGAATTATGCCGCTGATTATAATGCGAGGAGATTGAGGAGGTAGCCGTACCTTAACAGCCCCCGAGTAAGGTCTGACCCCCGCACTTGTTGGGGTCAGGTGTTACTGGAGACTAGAATCATGGTTTTGGTGACGATGGATGTCATCGCAATAATCCCCGCCCTGTCTTCCAACAGAAATCCCAAGTGGGGACTCTATGGGCTCGGCAAGGTGGGGCCTTCGAACCTATGTCCCTGCATTGTTTGGCCCAAGCCCTCGAGCCTTGTTAGGTTCTGATAGGGGTCGGCCGTTATTTGCGTGTTACCCCGTCCTCGGTTTTCGCAATCAGAGGGGCTGAGTGAACGACACTTGCCTCGACGGCTTGAGTACCGCGCTCAACGAGCTCGCTAACGGGTACATTCGTGCGGAATCTGGGTCCATCATTTGCTGATTGGGTCGGTAGAGCCCTCTGGTGGCACTCCATAACTTCTTAACCTGCCTCCCGGCAGATGCCTGAGTCGTTCGATAAGCTTAGGGGGCCCGATGGCCTCTCCTCGATGGAGATTCTGTGGGTTTGGCTCGAGGTTAGAATCGAACGAGAGAAGGTCGAGACGTCCCAGTTTGCTTCTGAGCGGGGTCGGGCAGGGCCGCTGGGGCTCGTCTCAGTTATCTCTCCCTGGCTCTGTTCGGCGTGAGGCGGCCTCGAGCCCTTCGCGGGCCGACCTTCGAACCTCAGCCTGTGGTTGCCTATATCGAATGAGGCGACAGCCGTTTCGTGGTGCAACACGAATCGTTGGGATGCAATGTTCTGCATATGTAATGTTTTGAATGCAAGATTTAATTGAAAATAAAGGCGGGGTCGGTAACGTTACCTTGGTGGTATGAGTGGCGGAAAAGCTCCTACCAGATGGGTTCGGGCCCTGACGTTTGTGACGAGGTTGGAAAAACCTGCGTAAGAATTGCTATTCTTTGTTTTCGTGTCTCGGTGACGATCCGAGCTATTCAATTAACTTGGGCAGCCTGACAGCTTCTCCTTTGGGGGAGATTCTGTAGGCGGACCCCTCCGATCCCTTCTTTGAGAAGGCAGACATCGAAACTAGAGACGCGAGGGGCGTTGAGTAGGATTTTTCTGGTGAACAGAAACACCGTAGCTATCGGGGCGTAGGGTTTGCTAGTTCGTCTAGTTTTACTCAAAGCTTTGTGCCTGTATGTCGCGCCCTTAGTTTCAAGCGTACGGAGGGGTCGGGTGAAGAGGATGTCTAGACTGGTAGTCATCCTCGGCAGCCCCCGAGTGATGTTCACGTCCCTGCTATTTGACGGGGTCGGAATCTTGCGAACTAATTTTAACGCATAAAGTGAGAAAGCTGAGAGGCTTATCTTTCTTTGGTCGTTCATTCGTCGTGTCTTCTGGGCCGAACGGCCGACCCAAGAGATCTGAAAGGTCCCATCGTCGGGTCGTCCGTGGTCCTGCATGGGGAGGCGAAAAGTTGTCTGCCTATGTGGGTGCCTTAATCGCCGCGTCCGGAGCGGGTCAGTGGTGGGCCATACCTAGGCAGTGTTTAGTTTGACCAAAGAGGGATGCCTCGTAGACCGGGGTTCGTCCCATCACTTCTGGCGCATCCCCTCAGATATCAATCAGCATTGATTGCGTATTAAAAAAGGGGAAGGGAGAGGGTTTTTTGTTCGACCTTTCGCATTTCCTTAGTTACAGCGCCTCCTCTTTAAATAGGGAGGGGGAGAGGAGTTCTCATCCCACCTCCCCTTCTGCCTCCAAGCCGCTATCTCTCCTTCTTCTTCCTTTCCACCGAACGCGTCCGTGCGTCGTGGCAGTTCCTGAGTGAGGAAGAGTAATGCCAGAGAGAGATAGAGAACTTACAACCTTGCTCGTGAGTCTGGTGCATGATGTCGAGCCAGAGGTTATCCAACGTAGATGAGATGGTGCGCGCGGCCCTTGCTGAGGAGTCGCTGCTGCTGAAGGAAAAAAGGCGTCGGTGGGCGTCGTACGTCGTTGACTACGCTGTCGTTCGCTGCGCTCCTCCCTTGGCAGGAGGCGTTTCCTGCCCATACGCCGTTGTCAGGGTTATGGCTGGGGATGATGGCATAGTCCCTAGACACCATGGCAGTGGCGCTGCTGCCGGGGTTGCGGCTGACGACGATGGCGTAGTCCCCGGACGCTTCGGCGGAGGCGTCGTAGATGGTGGCGCCTTCGAGGATCCAGCGAAGATGTCGCCGATGGAGAGCGTGGCACGGCGACCGCAGTAGACGAGCTGGCCCGTGTACACACCCCGAACATCACCGATGGAGAGCGTGGCGCGGCGACCACAGTAGCACTTGAGCTGAGCCAAGACTTTAATGAAATAACGTTGTGGGGAAGCCCCCGAGTAAACAGTCCTCTGAGTATATTGTTTCTTTTTTGTAATGACATCGCTTTGTAAGTGGTGAATTTGTGCAAAAAATGAACAAAATTACATCCTTTGCTTATGGCAAGTCATTTTTTATCTTTCTCTCTTCTGTAGGAACAATTTTAGCGCTTTCCAACTCTTCTCATGGTCTAAGTCATAGGAAGCTAGGAATGTGGGTGAACTAATTCTAATTGAACTGGTGAGCAAAGAGGTTGCAGCCGCTGGGGCATGGGTGTCTCGCAGTCCTACCGGTTGTATTCAGAATTGGTTCCCAAGATCTTAGCCCTCGAGACTCATTTACGAGGCGAATGGAAAACTTAGAGAATGTTTGTAAGTATAACACAGGGATTTTTTGCAAGCGTAATACTTGTATTACACATGACATATGTTACGATCACATGCCAGCCCCCGAGTGAGGTCTGACCCCTCGCAATTTGCAGGGGTCGGAAGTCACTAAGGATCGGGGTTCTGTTAAGACAAAAACTGATAAGGAAAAGTGTAAGCTTATTTTAAGGATAGAAACGACGTAGCTGCTCAATGTTCCAGGCGTTGGTGAAGACCTCGCCTTTGATAGTTTTCAACCGGTAGGCGCCTGGGTGAAGTATTTCCTCGACGATGTAGGGCCCTTCCCAGGGCGGGGAGAGTTTGTGGCGATCCTTGTTGCTCTGCACAAGATGGAGGATGAGGTTTCCGACATTGAAGGTTCGACCCCGCACCCGTCGACTGTGGTACCGCCGTAACGCCTGCTGGTACTTAGCTGAACAGAGGAGGGCAATGTCGCGGGCCTCGTCCAGCTGGTCCATGGCGTCTTGGTGAGATGCCTCGGCTCCCTGTTCGTCATATGCTCTGATTCTTGGTGCTCCATAGTCGAGGTCCGTCGGGAGAACGGCCTCGGAACCATAGATCATGAAGAAGGGTGTGTAGCCGGTGGCCCGGCTAGGAGTCGTCCTTAGGCTCCAGAGCACAGCCGGGAGCTCAGCGAGCCAACGCGCGCCGAACTTGTTTAACCAGTTGAAAATTCTGGGTTTGAGGCCTTGAAGAAGCATGCCGTTTGCGCGCTCGACCTGCCCGTTCGTCCGGGGGTGCGCGATGGCTGCCCAATCGATTCAAATGTGTTGTTCATCACAGAAGCGAACGAATTTCCTACCGGTAAACTACGTGCCATTGTCTGTGATGATGGAGTTCGGTACTCCAAAGCGATGGATGATGTCGAGAAAGAACAGCACAGCTTGCTCGGATTTGATTGTGGATATTGGCCGAGCTTCAATCCACTTTGTAAACTTGTCTACAGTGACAAGCAAGTGGGTAAAGCCCCTGGGCGCCTTTTTAAGTGGCCCAACCAGGTCGAGCCCCCAGACCGCGAAGGGCCACGTGATGGGGATCATCTGGAGAGCCTGGGTCGGGAGGTGTGTTTGCCGAGCGTAGTATTGACACCCTTCGCAGGTGCGTACAATTTGCTCGGCATCGGCTACTGCGGTGGGCCAATAGAAACCTTGTCGGAATGCATTCCCAACCAAGGTTCTTGGTGCGGCATGGTGACCGCATGCTCCACCGTGGATGTCGCTTAGTAGAAGTTTTCCCTGTTCGCCAGGGATACAGAGTTGCAGAATTCTGATGTGACTTCGTTTGTAGAGTTCGCCCTCTACAAGAACGAAGGATTTAGCGCGTCGTGCGAGCCGTCGGGCTTTTGTCTTGTCGGTCGGCAGCACGTCGTGGAGGAGATAGTCGAGATAAAGTGTTCTCCAGTCATTGGGAGGATCGGACTCCATTTCTGGGTTTTCCTCAAGCTCCATGACCTCGGGGTCGGGAGGAACAGTTGGCGGATCGGCCTTGGGGGTCGGACTAGAAGGGCCATCGTCGGCTTGTTCCGACCCCGCGTAGCGTACCGAGGGTTTGTGTTGATCATTGGCAAAGATGCCTATTAGAACTGGCTCTCGGCTGGATGCTGCTTTTGCGAGCGTGTCGACGGCTTCGTTGAGGCGCCTGGGGATATGATTGAGTTCGAGGCCGTCGAATTTGTCCTCCAGATGTCGGACCTCTTGACAGTATGCCTCCATCTTGGTATCATGGCAGCCTGATTCCTTCATGACCTGGTTGACGACCAGCTGAGAGTCACCCCTGACATCGAGGCATCGGATGCCTAGCTCGATGGCGATTCGTAGGCCATTGATGAGCACTTCGTATTCTGCAGTATTGTTTGATGAGGGAAAATGAAGCCGAACCATGTACCTCATGTGGACCCCGAGGGGGGATACAAAGACTAGTCCTGCTCCAGCGCCCTTCTTCATCAGCGATCCGTCGAAGTACATTATCCAGTATTCTTGATCAACGGCTGCCGGTGGCATCTGGACCTCGGTCCACTCCGTGATGAAGTCAGCTAGTGCCTGAGATTTGATCGTCGTTTGGGGGATATAAGAAATGCCCTGATCCATCAGTTTGAGTGCCCACTTTGCGGTTCTTCCCGTAGCATCATGGCTATGAACGACTTCACCGAGGGGGAATGACGTCACCACTGTCACGGGGTGCGACTCGAAGTAGTGACATAGCTTCCTTTTAGTGATGAGGATGGTGTAGAGGAGTTTTTGGATCTGGGAGTAGCGGGTTTTGGAGTCGGATAGCACCTCGCTGATGAAATATACAGGGCACTGCACCTTGAAGGCGTGCCCCTCTTCCTCTCGCTCTACTATTAAGGTGGAACTAACCACTTGGGTGGTGGCCGATATATATAGTAGGAGAGATTCTCCGTCGCATGGAGGAACTAGGACCGGCGGCTTAGTTAAAAATCGTTTAACCATGTCAAGCGCCTCCTGAGCCTCGGTTGTCCACTCGAAGCGGTCAGTTTTCTTCAGGAGTCGATAAAGGGGGAGTCCCCATTCACCGAGGCGTGAAATGAATCGGCTGAGGGCGGCAAGGCACCCTGTGATCCGCTGAACCCCCTTTATGTTTTGGATCGGGCCCATTCTCGTGATGGCTGATATCTTCTCTGGGTTGGCCTCGATGCCATGCTCGGAGATGATGAAGCCGAGCAGCATGCCCCTCGATACCCCGAAAACACATTTTTCGGGATTGAGTTTGATGCCGTTTGCCCGGAGTTTCGCAAAGGTACGTTCAAGGTCGGCGACAAGGTGGTCAGCCCGCTTGGTTTTGACTATGATGTCGTCGACATATGCCTCAACGGTTCGCTCGATGAGGTCTCCGAAGCAACTAAGCATACAGCGCTGGTACATCGCCCCAGCGTTCTTCAGACCGAACGGCATTGAAATGTAGCAAAATGATCCGAAGGGTGTGATAAAAGATGTCGCGAGCTGGTCGGACTCTTTCATCGCGATTTGATGGTAGCCTGAGTATGCGTCAAGGAAGCAGAGGGTTTCGCACCCCGAAGTGGAATCGACTATTTGGTCTATTCGTGGCAAAGGAAATGGATCCTTTGGACACGCTTTGTTGAGGCCAGTATAATCAACACACATTCTCCATTTCCCGCTCTATTTTCAGACAAGAACAGGATTCGCCAACCACTCTGGGTGGTATACTTCCTTAATGAAGCCTGCGGCCAGTAGTTTGGCTATCTCCTCGCCGATGGCCCTGCGTTTCTCCTCATCGAAGTGGCGCAGGCGTTGTTTCACTGGCTTGGAGCCCGAGAGGATCTAGAGGGTATGCTCGGCGACCTTCCTTGGGATGCCCGGCATATCTGAGGGTTTCCACGCAAAGATGTCCTTGTTGGCGTGGAGGAAGTCGACGAGCGCGCTTTCCTATGTGGAGGAGAGCACGGTCCCGATTCAGACTTTTTTGCCCTCGGAGCTATTGGGATCCAAGAGGACATCCCTGGAGCCTTCTGCCGATTCGAACGATCCGGATGACTTCTTTGCGTCGGGTGTCCCTTCAATGACCTCCTCCCTAAGGGTGGCGAGCTCTTCGGATGCGATGACTGTGGATGCGTGTCCGCGGCATTCGACCTTGTACTCGTAAGCGCGCTGGAAGGAGGTGCCGATGGTGATGACCCTACGGGGGCTCGGCATCTTCAGCTTCAGGTACGTGTAATTGGGTATGGCCATGAACTTCGCGTAACATGGTCGCCCCAAAATGGCGTGGAAAGTCCCCGGGAACCCCACTACATCGAAGGTGAGGGTCTCAGTCCGGTAATTGGATCGATCCCCAAAGGTGATGGGCAGGTCAATCTGTCCCAGTGGCACGGCTTGCCTTCCAGGCACGACGCCATGGAAAGGTGCTCGGACGGGATGGAGGTGCGTTCGGTTGACGCCCATCTCGTCGAGCATCTTGGCGTACATGATGTTGAGGCCGCTGCCCCCATCCATCAGTACCTTGGTGAGCCGCTTTGGACCGACGATCGGGTCGACGACAAGCGGATACCTTCCCAGGTGTGGGATGGCATCCGGATGGTTGGTCTGGTCGAAGGTTATGGCGGATTCCGACCACCGGAGAAAAGCAGGCGTGGCCGATCCAGTGGTATAGACCTCTCGACGTGCGACCTTCTGGCGGCGCCTGGAGTCGTAGGCCATTGATCCTCCGAAGATCATGAGGGTACCGGTCAGAGTTGGGAAGGTGTCGTCCTTCTCCTCCGTGTCGTCAGTGGTGGGAATAGGCTCCTTCCCCTGCTCCCCCTTGTTTAGGCCCCCGGCCAAGTATTTGCGCATAAGGCCGCATTCCTTGTATAGGTGCTTGGCCGGGAAGGCGTGGTTTGGGCATGGCCCCTCGAGCATTTTCTCGAAGTGGTTCGAAGTGCCCTCCGTGGGCTTCCGGCCACCTTTGCGGTTGGCAGCGGCCACGAGTGAGTTGTCGCGCCGTTGCTTCTTATTTTTCCCTTTGGCGGGACGGTTGGAGGCGCCTTCGCTGGCGTCCTCGTCCCGCCTTGTCTTTCCGTCAGAGCGATCAAAGATGGCTCCGACCGCCTCCTCTCCAGAGGCATGACTAGTGGCGATGTCCAGGAGTTCCTTAGTAGTTCGCAGGCCCCTGCATCCTAGCTTGTGGACTAGGGATTCGCAGGTTGTTCCGGACACAAAGGCTCCTATCAGGTCGGCGTCGGCGACGTTTGGGAGCTCGTTGCACTGTCGGGAGAAGCGCCAGATGTACCCGCGGAGGGTTTCATCGGCCTTCTGACGGCAGTTCTTGAGGTCCCATGGGTTTCCAGGGCGTTTGTACGTGCCCTGGAAATTACCCACGAAGATCTCAGTCAGATCCGCCCAACTCTGAATAGCATTGGACGGTAGGTGCTCCAGCCATGCTCGTGCCGAGTCAGCCAAGAACAGCGGGAGATTGTGAATAATGAAGTTATCATCACTCGCACCACCGGCCTGACACGCAAGCCGATAGTCTTCGAGCCAAAGCCCGGGATTTGTTTCGCCAGAATATTTAGGAATGTTCGTAGGCGGTCGATACCTTAGGGGGAACGCAGCGTTGAGGATGTGCCGGCCAAAGGCCTGAGGGCCTGGCAGGACGGGGCTCGGGCTTCGGTCCTCGTTGCTGTCGTAGCGCCCGCCACGTTGGGGATGATAGCCGCGGCGTGCTGCTTCTCCATCGTCGCCGTGGGCACGTCTCCGGGCGTCGATGATGCTGCGTACGTCGTGGCCACGGCCAAGGCGTTGATGTACTAGGACAACGGAGGGCTGCCCGCCTGCTGGCGGTGTTTGGTGTACGGATGCGTCCTTGGTGGGACGCACTGAGGGCGCGCGCTGGCTGGTGTTAGGTTCGCGTCGTCGAGACAATGAACTTTCCGCCTGCTGTGCTGCTGCACGCTCGAGCAACATGCGAATCTCCCGATAGGCGCGTTGATCCTCGGACGTCGTGGCCTCCGGAAGGCCATGTAGCAAGGCGGTCGCTGCGGCGATGTTCTGGCTAGCTCGGGCAAAGTGAGGAAAGGCCCCATCGTCGGTGAGGATCCTTTGATGTACGGTGCGGGCTACGGCGCGCGCGCCCTCCGTCTTTGCGGCGTTCAATCTCGCGATTGATGTCCGCATATTCTCGTGCGAGCCCTTGCCCGGCCTCATCGATCTCTTGCTGACAAGCCCTTAGATGCTCCATCCTCAGGTGAGGTGGGGCTGTCCTCTCTTCCCCAGATCTGCTGTTAGGATTGTTTGTAGGGGTGGCCTCTTCCCTAGAGGCGCTTTCGACGTGACCCTCGGGGGTCTGCGTCATGTAGCATTCCCAGGAAGGGTGGTGGCTCCCCCTACTAGAATTAGAGCTGGAGAGCGATATAGGCTCCTCGTTGAGGAGCTCATAGAGGGTCTCCGTATCCCGCTCAATCGCCCCTACGAACTCGATGTCCGTGGGTGATTGAACCACACGTAGCACCAAAAGGCGGCCAGCGGTCGCCGCAGCGTTGCGGAGACCGAACGGAAACGCTGTCGGGGCGCTCCATACGGACCCTTCCGGACACATGGTGGCGTTGTGAGAGGCCTCCTTGGGTGACGGGAATCCCTGGGAGTTGTCCGGTGGGCCCTCAAGCCTGAGACGGCTGAGGTTGATGGAAGGGGGAGATGGAGCGGCTGAGTGAGTCAGCGCCAGCTCTCCTCCTAATGTGATGATGAAATCTAGGTCGCCAAAACGCACGTGTGCGCCCGGGGCCTAGGTGATTGCATGGGTGGCCATCCGAGACCTGATTTGGAACGTGCAAAGCCCCTACCTGGTGCGCCAACTGTCGGTGTTTCGTACAAGCACCGGCAAGTAAATTTATAGTAATGCACGTTAGGCTCAGATGGTGCGCTAAAGGACACAAGATTTATACTGGTTCGGGCGGAACGTCCCTACGTCCAGTTTGTTGCTGCTTGTGTTATTAGCACTGTGAATGGTCTGTAGTAAGGGATACAAACTGCTAAGAGAGGGACTGGTCCCAAGTCTCTAATGGAAGGATTGAAAGGTGGTCAAGAGCTTCGTAGCTGCTTGAATGTGTGTATGAGTGCGTTCTATTGTTCGGTCCTATTTTTTCCATCCCCCTTGATGGAGGAAGCGCATCCCCTTTTATAGATGAAGGGGCCGGCTTTACAAGGGTGAGGACTCCAGGATGCGTATGTAACACCCCTGGTGTTAGTCTTGCCTGATTGCACTTGCATTTCATGATCATGAGCATCATTCATCCATTCCTGAGCATATATCACTTGAAACATGTGAAACATGATTATGAAACAAGAGTATCATTTCAAGTGTTTTTCATCATTTCAGTACCTTTAGTGCTTGATTATTGTATGACCAATGTGTGGTATAGCTAAATATATTGTTAAAAATCTTAGCTATGCTTAGAAAGTCATTAGGAACAATGTTCATGTTGATCATTTCGCCCAATTAAGATTTCAAATCATGGTTTGACTTGTTTTGACCCTGGGACTTTTTGGTTTGACTGATCAAAAAGTACCACTTAGAATGTTTGCATGTCTGAGCAACCTAAAACAAAGTTGTAGCAAATTATATGAGGAACAAAAAGTATTTTGTGACCAAGTCATGAAAATGTGCACAACATGCTCAAAATGGTCCCAC
The DNA here is from genome assembly GCF_019320115.1 of Miscanthus floridulus. Taxonomy (NCBI): domain Eukaryota; kingdom Viridiplantae; phylum Streptophyta; class Magnoliopsida; order Poales; family Poaceae; genus Miscanthus; species Miscanthus floridulus. Next base: position 136,609,641 of record NC_089580.1, on the reverse strand, counting down.
AAGTCAGAATTTGGGTTGGTTTCAACACTTAGAAATTTTCTAAGTACAAAACTCCATTTTTCAGTTTCATGAACACGACTTTGGCATGAATTTACTCTCTGTCCTTTGCGAATTAGCTTAGGATTTCTATAGGACAATTGTAGCCCTATTGTAGATCTACAACTTTGCTTCAAGGAGAAATTGCTAACTCGCCACCGTTTTGGAGTTTGGAAGCAACGAAAACGCGCTGTCAGTCGGTCTCGGCGGTCTCTGATGGACGGTTCAGGCCGGCCAGCTGGCCGACATCGTCAGGCCGCGGCGGCCAAGTGGTGGCCGTACGCCGTCGCTGCCCCCACCGGTCAGGCCATCGCCGCCACGAAGACGCCACGCGCCCCGCAGCTGGCTTATTTGTTTCGCCCGCGTCCCTTCGCCTCGTCAGTCCACTCTGAGCCGAGCGCGCGCCTCCGCCATTACCGCCGTGAGCTCCGACGAGCTCCCACATAAGCACCACCATACCTCGCCTCGCTCTGTCACTTACGCAGCTCCGCTGAGACCTCCACTAGCTCCTCGCCACCTCTGCGCAGTCCACCGACCTCAGGTGAGGCCGTTTTTGGTGTTTCCGCGCCGTCGCAACCTCGCCGGAGTTGGGGTGCTCCGTGGCCAGCCCCACCTGGAGTACCTCATCCCCTCCGCTCTCTTCCTTCTCGTTCCCCAGTGTGCCCTAGTGCTTAATTCAAGCCTAGCCTGGCCTCTGCATGCCGGAGATGGCCGGCGCACCGCCGGGCTCCTCCACCATGCCGCCATGTGCGTCGGTGGGCTACCTCCAATGGCTCCACTCTCCCATCACCTACCCCAATCATTGTGCATTGTTGAGTAGGGCATGCCGGTGACCTCGGCCTCGCCGGAATGCTCGTCGCCGGCGAGATAGCGCCGAGCCGCATAGCGCAGAGCCGCCTCCCCTGTTCTGTGTCGCTGTCACGCGGGCCCGTCTGGCATGCGGGGCCCAGCTGCAGCGACCGAGGGAAACCCCGGGTGCACAGCACCGGGTGCACCCAACGTTTGCATTCGCTGGTTTTTCGTTTTAAGGAAAAGGGTTTTAGAAATGGTTTCAAAAATTGATTCAAATGCTTAGTAAATGTATATCTCAATTTGTGTTGCTCCAAAATGTATGAAACAAATTTTGTTATGCTTCTTGTGACTAGATCTATCTGTTAAAAATACTGCATGTCAAGTTTGTGATACTTTTATGTGTAGCTTTATTTAAAGTAAATAAATGCTGATTTCTGAAAAAATGTCTAGTAAATAGAATATACCTCAGAAAAATATGGTTCAGTTTTGTTAGTTTCCTTGAGTGATTTACTTTCTGTGAAAAATATATTCCATGCATGTCTTGTAGAAAAATTAGGAAGTGTAGTTCAAGTGCCGTTAATGGCTAACTTTTGTTATTTTTGTTAAAGAGCCAAAGTTGCATAAAACATGCATATGATAATTTTTGTACAGTGATTATATGCTATAAAGAACATAGGAAAAATACTCAATCTGTTGTTTGACACTTTTCATAGTACAAAGTAATTTCAGGCTCATTTTTATGCTATAGCTTGTCATTTTTGTGTAGGATAGTTTACTTATCCAAATGCCATGAAATTTTTATGGTAGTCTGTTTAGGGTAGTATTATGCTACTGTAATTTTCTCAGATTTTTAGGAGCATCAGAAATATATGTTGCTATTCAAACCTATTATTAATTAGGGTTTAAGCAAGTGTTGCTTTAAGTGTGATTAAGAAATTAGTAAAGCTTTGGTGTATCTTTGAAGCATTTCATAAGATATGTTGACTTAACATATTAGTAGTAGAAGAGAATGCAGTAGATGACATGTGCTTGTAGTATAGTTTCTTGGATGATGTTGACTACCTTGCATTTAAACATATCCATTGCATTCATCTCCTTCGATGCACCGTTTGCATAATCACTTACGCGCATTGCATCATACAGGATCGCAAACCGAGAACCCAGTCGTCATACTCGAGGAGCCCGAGGAGCAGCTCGAGGTGCAGCAGCAGGAAGTGCTAGAAGCTGACGAGGAGGACGTTGAGGAACTTCCGGAGTGCCCCGATCACCGTCCGAGCTCTTTCGAGAGAGGCAAGCCCCGGAGCATTTTTCTCCCGGTTTGCGATTATTTAATTAAATGCTTTACTTTAATTGATGCATTACGTTTAGGAGTTGTTTGCAACTGTTGCTGCATTATACCTTGTCTACCTTTGTTATACTATATCCTTGTTACCCTGGTATCTGCAGTCAAGTCAATGCTTAGCTGGCTTAGACCGATAGAAGTCAGGTGATTTCCTGTCACCTGCGAGCTATAGGTGGTTACCTGGATCTGCTTGGATGACTATGAAGTCATGGTATAACTAAGTGTTAAATGAAGTTGAGACCGGACGGAGACTTGCAGAGTTTTGGACTGTAGTGTTTCCGTCTGTGTCGATTAAGGACCGACCGTTGTTGGGCCTCGAGTCATGTTGAACGTATGCCTTACATTTAGCTGGCCGGATAAAGTACCTTCCGACCGCAAAGCTGGGAGATTTTTCGGGCCGAGTAGATTGCCCGCAACGCACTGTGCCGGAGCAGGTGTGGTAGGACACGGGGGCGGGATGATAAGACCAAAGTGCAGTCGGTCGGCCCCTAGGTACATGTGGTTCTAGCAAACTCGAGATTCCTAGAAAGTTGACTCGGTGATCAATATCTCACTTTAGCCGGTGAGTGAGGTTTGTGTAAGGAATAAATCACCAGCTGGTTAGGAATCGATTCGAATCGCCATCGCTCCTGGATAGTGAGCACTTGACTTGAGTTACTTCATCGTAGTAAATGTTTATGGAACACTTGGACAGTTTTAATGAATATGACAGTATGGAAGTTATTTAATGATCGTTGGTTATCATTATCTGCTTAATCACATGTTTACTCTAGTATAGGTGCAAATCTAGTCGACAGGTTAATAATAATTAACTTGGCAAAAATGCTTTTCTAAAGGTTCTCGAAATGCTAAAAATGCTTCTTTTTGCAAATGAGTCAGCTACCCTACTATAAAGCCCTTCATGATCCTTGGTGTCATTTATTTTTAGTTATGTCGGGTAAGTCTAGCTGAGTACCTTCTCGTACTCAGGGTTTTATTCCCACTTGTTGCAGATGGGCAGATGTATTACGGCTGCTGTATCAACTGCCTTTATCCTGCGATGGGTGATGCTTAGGACCATGGGCATGGTCATTCCTTACGTCTCATCTGATGCTTTTATTGGAGATGATCATTCGCTGGCACTATATTTAAACTCCGCGTGAGTGTGTGTGGTTTGAACAAATGACTTCCGCTACTTTTATTCGAACTGGTTTGTAATAACTATGTTTAAACTCTGATGTATCTGTGATGCGAACTTTTATGTAATTTGTGATGGTGACCGCTAAACTTATTACGATCATGGCTGGGACACGAGTTGGTTGGAAATCCTTCGTGATTTCACGGACTACCGGGTTATACGGGCTTAAGTTTGTTCAATCGTCTGCTCTGGTGGATGATTTTCTTACTTAATTTCGTATAACTGGTCGGTTCTATTACAGCTGGTATCAAAGCATGGTTTAGCATGTTACTGTTCACAAGTGTATTTAAAACAAAAAGGCATTTGGAAAACATGATTTTAAAACTATAAAGTGTGCCAGTGATCATATCCTTTATGCCCAGTTAAGGACTTTAGGTGGCTTAATTAAGTACTGACTGGGGTTCTTGCATCATATTTCTCTTTTGTCGCTCATACGGCGTGCTATTGTATGAGTGCCACTTGTTTGAGTGGTAATGTTTGGATCAATTGCCTCTACGCATCGGTAAGTGTGAGTTGTGAGAGCATGATCGGATACACCGCCGATCTAGGGTGAATGCTTATATGATACTGGAGTAATTACATGTTCTACGCATGTTTTACAAAGGTATCTCACGTATGGGTCTTCCGTCTGTTGAGGCGATGCCGTCAGTAGGACGATGGTTCGGGTAGTTACTACCGTTGTACACGTATCTGGAGATTCGTGTAGAGCGTGTAGATAAAACTTTACTGCTTTTATGCATTCATTGGAAATTTGGGCTGAAATGAATCTTCTGTAGGTACATAACAACGCTATCGTGTAGAACATATTAGCTACGTATTGAGAGATCATTGTATGCCACCGAATTCATCGTTAGAAATTATTTATTTCCTAAGTTTGTGAGAACGTACGACACGCACATACATCATGTTACTTGTGCATCTCATTCATCTCATGCATTCCTCCCCTTATAAATTGATTATCTCATTTTGATAAAAGTTGTATCACCAAAAATATGTTTCCCTGAGGTAATAAAAGAACTTTTGCTACAGATGGCTCGCACGAAGCAGACCGCCCGTAAGTCCACCAGAGGAAGAGCACCTCGACGTCCGTTGGCCCTGTAACACCCCGGTGTCTGCCTGCATTTAGGCACTGCAAATCCCGCATATCATGCATCATCAAGCATCCAAATCATAACTGCTTAATCATGTGAATAACAAGTGAAACACTGCTTCGAAACATCTGGAACATGCGTAAAACCTGATTGATGCATACACCTGTTTAAGAATTGTTTTGCCCTGAAATTTTCTTGCTAGGTTAGTAAAACATGTTTGGCTACTATTGGAAATCATCTAGAAATGATTAGTTCAATTTTTGGAGCAATGTTTGTATTCAAATTAATTCAAAATTTGGCTTCAAAAATAAATTTCAAAAAAATTAGGGTTTTTGAGCTAAACATGGGCTTTGATGTTACAATTCAAAATCTAGAAAGAATTTGGCTTTGATCATAAAATCAAAGTTGTAGAGAATTAAATTCTAAACAACTTTCATTTTTGGTACATTTTCAAAAGAGGTCATTTTCTTGCTCAAAATAATATTTGAAAGATGGCATTTAAAAATTCCTTGAAAGTTTTATTTGGAAAAGGGTTTTTCCTCCTTCGTGGGCCTTGCGCCTCGTTTCTGGCCCGCCTGCCGAAGCTGGCCTGGCCCGCGTCCCCGCCAGCCGCGTGCCTCGCGCGTCTCCCACGCCGGCCCACATCGCCCTAGCCTAGCCCAGCTCCGCGCGCTGGCCCTTCTCCCACGCGCCGCGCCGTTCCCCTGCTGGTCGCCGCGCCACGCCACGACCGCGGCAGAAAACTTCCGCCGCGTGGCGACCGCATGCCGGCGTCACCCACCACGCGGTAGCCACGGCCTGGCACCGCGCCCACGCGCCCGCCTTCACCTGCTGGCGCCCGCGCGCTCGCTCACTCCCGCCCGCATTTCCTCTTCTCCCCTCCAGAGCTGAGAGCTCGAGCTCTGCCCTCGCCGCGCCCGCAGCTCCGCCGGCGTTGATCTCCCGCACCACCGCGCCATTCGTCAATTCCTCGCACCCGCAACTCCGCCTCGCCTTCCTTCGACTCACGCTCGTGCTTGCGCCGCTTTCCGAGCACAGGGTGAACTTCCCCGCACCTCGCCACCGACGGCCATGGCGCCGCCGTGCTCGGCCACCATGGAAGCCGTCTTCCTTCTCCCCTCCAGCCTCGCCTAGCTACCCTGCCGAACTCGCCTTCTCCTCGCACACCTCCTGCGCTCGCTTGCTTGCGCTGCCGTGGCTGGAGATGGCCGCCGGCCGCTGGCCGAGCCGCGCCGTCGCGCCAGCGCGCGCCCCGGCGAGGCACCCTGCCTCCGCCAGCCAGGCCTGCCAGGCCGAAAGCAGCCGTGGGCCGAGGCCCTGCCAGGCCGCCGCACTCCCCTTTCGCTCGGTCCGCGTGGGCCAGTTGCGGCCATGGGCCGGCTATTCCCCACGGGCCAGCCCAGTATTTCTTAAATAAATTGATTTCCATTTATTATTTGTTAATTGAAATCTGAATGGTTTGAAAAATGTTTGGGTGATCAAACTTGCTCCAAATTTGTTAAAACAAATTTTGCTAGGTTCCTTATCATCAGATCTACTTGGGAAAATTATTGCATGTCATTTTTGGGATACTTTTCGGTAGGATTTTATTTAATCATGGATATTGCTGATAACTTGAAAAATATGTAGAAAAATCTATAGTCTACAGAAAAATATGATTTCAAGTTTGTTAATCTTCTTAGGTCATGTACTTCCTAGGAAAAATATGTTTCATGCATGTGCTGTGGGAAAATTTTGAGGTGTAGTTCAAGTGCCTTTAATGGCTGATTTTTGTTATTTTTGCTAGAGAGCAAACTTTGTATAAAACATGCATGTGGTAATTTTTGTACAGTCATTATAGGCTATGAAAAACCTAGGAAAAATATTAATTCTGTTGTTTGACACTTTTCATAGTACAAAGTAATTTCATGCTCATTTTTATGCTATAGCTTGTCATTTTTGTGTAGGATAGTTTACTTATCCAAATGCCATGAAATTTTTATGGTAGTCTGTTTAGGGTAGTATTATGCTACTGTAATTTTCTCAGATTTTTAGGAG